>NC_092176.1:1230000-1583000 GCF_045791955.1 Oncorhynchus clarkii lewisi | reverse complement strand
TGATCCCCCCCCCCAGCCACGAAAACAAACAAAAACACAATCCTAACCAACTGTGAACTCTGTATCTTTCATAACTCAGAGTGGCTTCATCGAGCACTAAAATATTGATGTCATTAAATATGCCTGCACTGGTCAAAAACTCGTTGTTTTCTGAGAATCCGAGAGGAGAGGCTGGAGAATGAGACATGTGGATATCTGCAGAGGCTTTTTATCGTATAACCAAATATGAGAACACACAGACTCATTGATTGCTCTAAGTGTATACTGCTGCTTCCTGTCCCATTGTATTCCAATCAAAATCACAATCCTCTCCATCCTGGCTGTTCACTACAAAAAAAGCTCAAACATGAAGATATTCATCTCACTCCATTTATTTAATTTCTATGATGTCTGTCTCGCCTAGGGTTGCAATCAAGTGTATATTACGGGAAACATTCAAAGTTTTCCAGTAAACTACCAGAATGTTGGTAACAAGGATTTGATGTAATTTATCACAAGGCATCTCGTAGCCCTTTTGGGTACTTGAGATTGTCTATAGGTGTCTATAATTATCTCTGGCCCATGTAAAATATATATATAAAAAATAAAAATAAAGATTATTTTTTAAGAAAAAAATGTAATGACAAAGTGTAAAACATCCTAAATATAAACCATCAATTTAGTCAGTACCATTAGTGTTTAGGGTTTTACACTCGTACCCATATAGGGGTTCAAAATGGCAGATTTGGACACTGATAAACGCCTAAATTGGAATGCAGTGGCTGTACAGTAACATGCTATACATGATGTCAGAGTTCAAAGTCTCTGCTTCACAGCGCAATATTGGCTTTGACTGACAGCGGTTCTGAACTTGAACACTGCGAGCGATAAAAAAGTTGCCTCCCGCTAACTGGGCAACATGTTTACATTTTTTCTAGTCTGAGTGAGGGAAATCCTGTAAATAAAGTGGACTCTATGTATTTCGAAGGGTGAGATGTTGAGGATTATAATAACTACGGCTTTCATGTCATACAAGCAAGACAAACACCCATTACTTCACATTTCCAAATCATAACACCCCTGTAATATTCAGTGTTGACGTTTATGATCACTATGTTTGATGTACAAGATGACATGGTGTCATACCCTATCCCTGCTAGCAATGAGGAATCGGCCCAGAAGCGTCCCTCTTCCGGGGGGCCGGAACTGGTTGAATTGGCCTGGAATCGGGTGTTGGACTCGGCCCGGAATCAAAATGAATGACTGCCCAGAATAGGCCCAAGTACCCGTCTACCGGAATTCAGCCAACATCCTACCAGAATCCCCCCAGAAGCGTCCCGATGCAATTTTAAATAAATGTATACAACATTTCCAGATTTAGTAATTTTAAATATTACTATTATACATTTTATACAAACAAATTATACCCATCCACATTTTTTTTACCCCCTTTTGTCTTGTCCCATCACTGCAATCCCGTACGGCCTCAGGAGATGTAAAGGTCGAGAGCACCAATGTGTTGTAGGAAACACCGTACACCTGGTGACCGTGTCAGCATGCATGCGCCTGGCCCGCCACAGAGCGATGGGACAAGGACATCACGGCCGGCCAAACCCTCCCCTAACCCAGACGACGCTGGGCCAATTGTGCGTCACCTCATGGGTCTCCTTGTTGCGGCCAGCACGGGTATCGAACCAGTATATGTAGCAACACAGTTTACACTTAGACCACTGCACCACTTGGGAGAAGTTTTATCAATGCTTATCAATGCCCTTTTATTTTTTATATATTTTTTACCTTTATTTAACCAGGCAAGTCAGTTAAGAACAAATTCTTATTTTCAATGACGGCCTAGGAACAGTGGGTTAACTGCCTGTTCAGGGGCAGAACGACAGCTTTGTACCTTGTCAGCTCAGGGGTTTGAACTGGCAACCTTCCGGTTACTAGTCCAACGCTTTAAACACTAGGCTACCCTGCCGCCCCAATGCTTATCAATGCATTATCAATGCTTATCAATTGCCTTGCACAAAGTATCAAAATACTAAAATAATACTTAAACAAGACTCTTAAATAATTTCATTTAACTGTTAATGTTATTTTTTGATCACAGAAACAATGAGAAAATATGGAAAAATAAATAAATAATGAAAGTTTAATTATAGAAAGCAGCCTGTGTTATCATCTGCCAGAGAGTAGCCCCAATCGGCCCCAATCGGCCCGAGCCTCAAGTAAAACATTTGGGCTAGATAACTCACACCGGAATCGGCCCGAGCTCAATCCCTGCTTCATAGCCATAAGTAATACTGACGGCGGCCGAGTTTGACTCTCAGCCGAGTGCTCCGACTCTCAGCCGGAATCGGCTCAGCTCCACTGTGCTAGCTGGGATGTTTGTCGTATTGTGAATGCACTCATGACTCTATTCTATGCACACCAAAATTACAATCTGCTTCTCTGAATTTACTTGTGAAAGCCTAAAACTGTAAGATCATATTTTGTAACTTAGCCAGCCATGTCAGCAACAGAACAAGCTTTCCAATGATGCCCACCTGACCAGATTGTGTCAATGGGCCGTTTTTGGAAAGTGTAAACAACAACAGTAATTATGTGATGGGCGGGATGCAGGGCTGTGTTCCAAAAACAACTATAAGTCTGCTTGATCTAGTTCCTCAACAGCACATCTAGGAGAGCTCAAAATAGCACCTTAAAGTTGAAGACTCTTCTTTGAGTCAAAAACATGCATTGAAATTGCGTAGGAATTGTGGCCACTTGCAGACGTTATACCTCTCACTCAAACCCTTTTTTGTCTTATGTTGCACATTCCCCAAATACTGAGTATTGTCAGATTTTGTTATCAACAAATAAGGCAAAAAGTACAGTAAATATCAAATGCACATAAAATCAACTGTGTAATGTTTGGATTCAGTCTAATAATTTTCCCATAATCTCCAAACTGTTCCCTTTTGATTGCTGCATATGCTTTCCATATTTCTTCTGTAAGAAACATTTCAATGTAGCTCTATCCATATAGGCCAATTCCCATGAGTGTAAGGGCTAACATGAGGGTTTCCTTGACATAGTAAAATAAATAAAAATATTTTACTATGTCAATATGTCTTTGTTGTAAATGTTTTGGCGCCAAACTGGTGGCTGTCGTGTAAAAAGCCAATAGTTGGAGGTTTTGCAGAGTTCATTGAAAATAATTCCATTGTGCTTTTTCATTAATTAAGCTATTTTCTATTGAACCATATGGTCTATCCACTAGAAACGCATGGACGATATATGGACACAGATATAAAACAAATTATACTATAAATGAATACAGATTTGTTTTGTTATTCAAGCATAAATTACCAAAATTACCAGATTGCCATAGATTATCTGTTACAAAAATTACCGAAGATTCCAGTAACTTTGGTAAATTACCGGTAGCTTTGCAACCCTACTCTCGCCTCATTATCACCTTTGCATCAGTCTTTCAATATTCTTGACACTTTCACAACTTTGCTACAGAGCAGCATGTCATTAAACTAGATTATTTTACCTGTCTGTCAGTCATACACCATTTCACACTTCTTTTCCTCAAAAGTCCCAAGAAGACTTTGTAGACTTGCCTTGCTAAGCCCTATCCACCTCAGTCTCAGCCACAGCGCCGTGTGCTGTCAGCTTGGTGTGTTACTGTGGAGACACGGAGTGGGAATCGTTACTTATCGCTACATCTGAGAGCAGAAGACAAGAAGACTAGAACTCACAAGCAGCCTCCGTGAGCGAAAAGCTCCCCTTCCAAACACCCCTTGCGCTGTTATCCAATTACAGTCCCCTTTACTGCTTTAATCAATATGAGCCGTGAACGCACGCACATCTACCTGTTCACTAATTCATCTGGTTATGGCGGGTGATGATGAGATATAGCGTAGTGTCTAAACATAAGTGGCAGCATTATACCTTTCACAATTAACCGTGTTTCACATGCAAAGCAATGAGAACAGGCCGTGCCTGGTTACTTTAGCACACACCCGCTCTCCATAGAAGTTTAGAACCAGATGCAAAATGCTCAAAAAAAACAACTTCCAAAGCTGAAGCGGTACTACACAGAGATGGGTGAGAAGGAACATCTCTACAAGCTCCCGGGCGGCTCGGGCTCCAGCAGCAGGGATGGTTTAAAGAGGACTGATGTTGATGTTGAGAACATCGCCTTGAAATCCCTGTGTACGATCCTGGCAAATCATCCCTGCAATCTAGATAATAATACATATCTGGCTTAAAGAAGTCCTCTCTTGTGTGTTTGTCCTTATTAATGTGAACAGTAATGGGTAGTGCCTGCAAGAATCCCCTTGTAGAGGACAAAACAAAGTGTGCTTATACGTAGCGTTATAGATTCCTTGTTCATGGTGGGA
The DNA here is from genome assembly GCF_045791955.1 of Oncorhynchus clarkii lewisi. Lineage (NCBI taxonomy): Eukaryota > Metazoa > Chordata > Actinopteri > Salmoniformes > Salmonidae > Oncorhynchus > Oncorhynchus clarkii. The sequence goes on along the minus strand of NC_092176.1, from coordinate 1,578,627 downwards.
TTGGAGTTCAGGGGCCTGTCGTGGTCAGGCTAACTTTGTTTGAAATCGGCTCCATCCTTCATTGGATCAGATGGCTCATTCAACACAAAACCCACTGATATTGCCAACTACTTTAATGATTTTTTTCACTGGCAAGATTAGAAAACGTAGACGTGATATGCCAACAACTAATTCTGAACCTACACATCCTTGCATAACTGACCAAATTATGAAAGACAAGCATTGTCATTTTGAATTCCTTGGAGTGATTGTGGAAGAGTTGAAAAAATGATTGTTGTCTATCAACAATGACAAGTCACCTGGGTCTGACAACTTGGATAGAAAATTACAGAGGATGATAGTGGATGATATTGCCACTCCTATTTGCCATATTTTCAATTTAAGCCTACAGGAAAGTGTGTGCACTCAGGCCTGGAGGGAAGCAAAAGTCATTCCACTTGCCAAGAATAGCAAAGCACCCTTTACTGGCTCAAACAGCCAACCAATCAGTATGTTACCACCCGTAGTAAACTTTTGGAAAAAATTGTGTTTGATCAGATACAATGCTTTTTCACAGTAAAAAATGAACAAAATATTTCAGCATGCTTATAGGGAAGGGCATTCAACGTGTACAGCACTTACACAAATGACTGATGATTGGCTGAGAGAAATTGACAATAAAAAGCTGCTTTGTTAGCCTTCCGTGCAGCTTTTGACATTATCGATCATCATTTGCTGCTGGAAAAACATATGTGTTGTGGCTTTACATTCCCTGGTATATTGTGGATCGAGAGTTACCTGTCTAACAGAACACAGAGGGAGTTCTTTAACGGAAACCTCTACAACCTAATCCAGGTAGAGTCAGGCATTCCCATGAAAGTTGTCTAGGCCCCTTACTTTTTTCCATCTTTACTAATAACCTGCCACTGGCTCTGAGTAAAGCCTGTGTGTCTATGTATGCTGATGACTCAACACTATACACGTCAGCTACCACAACAACTTAAATCACTGTGACACTTAACAAAGAGCTGCAGTCAATTTCAGAATGGGTGGCAAGAAATAAGTTAGTCCTAAATATTTCAAAAACAAAAAAGCTAAGCATTTGGGAAAAATCATTCACTAAACCCCAACTAAATATTATATTGAATAATGTGGAAATTGAGCAAGTTGAGGAAACTAAACTGCTTGGTGTAACCCTGGATTGTAAACTGTCATGGTCAAAATATATTGATGCAACAGTAGCTAAGATGGAGACATGTCTATCCATAATAAAGCGCTGCTCTGCCTTCTTAACAATGCTATCAACAAGGCAGGTCCTACAGGCCCTGCTTTTGTTGCTTGTACCTGGACTGCTGTCCAGTCGTGTGGTCAGGTGCCACAAAGAGGGACTTAGGAAAATTACAAATGGCCCAGGACAGGGCAGAACAGCTAGCCCTTAAATGTACATGGAGAGCTAACATTAATAATATGCATGTCAATCTCTCCTGGCTCAAAGTAGAGTATAGATTGACTTCTTCACTACTTGTATTTGTGAGAAGTGACATGCTGTCTGTTTAAACTACTAGCACACAGCTCAGACACCCATGCATACCCCACAAGACATGCCATCAGAGGTCTTTTTACAGTCCCCAAGTCCAGAACACACTATGGGAGGCGCACAGTGCTACATAGAGGCATGACTACATGGAACTCTATTCCACATAAGCAGTAAAATCGAATTTAAAAAAACAGATTAAAAAAACACCTTGGCAGCAGCTAATGGGCATCCATCATAAATACAAATACAAACAGGCCTGTTGAGTTTGCAGACACCCAGCTGCTTTCACCACACACACACACACACACACACACACACACACACACACACACACACACACACATACACACACACACACACACACACAAACGGTGAAAAAGCCCACCATATTGGATGTCGTCTGGCAACCCAACACCGACACAGTGTGTGTATGTATATGTGTGTGTGTGTGTGGGGGGGGGTTTGTGTGTGTGTGTGTGTCCACGTGTGTAAGACAAAAAGATGCTCAGTGACGACATAACACCCCCCAAATGGAGAAAACTTGGACAGGCGCGTCTCGTTGCCTTTGTTCCGTCTTTGCTGTTTGAGATGACAACAAGGCGACAGGGCTCCCTTTCTTCCATCCCATTCAAATCCAGCGCCAAGCCTATTACAGGACGTGTTAGACGTACGGGGAGCATTGTTGTGGAGACACTGGGTAAACCAAGGCAGATGGGAGAGGCTAAGTCCCAGGGTTGGAATAAACACTCCTTCATAATGTTATGCCATTGTTTAGCAACAAGTTCTGCCGGTGTGTAAAAAGGCAAGTGCTGAGCATTAGCGGTAAGTCACTGCTAAGAGCCATGCTAAGACCTATGTGTAAATAGTATCAGATTCACCAAAGTAGTGTACGTGCCTATGTTTACATGGATGTATGCATATACTATATGTATTACAAACTCAGCAAAAAAATAAACATCCTCACTGTCAACTGCGTTTATTTTCAGCAAATGTGTAAATATTTGTAAGAACATAACTCAACAACTGAGACAAACTGAACAAGTTCCACAGACATGTGACTAACAGAAATGGAATAATGTGTCCCTGAACAAAGGGGGGTCAAATTCAAAAGTGACAGGCAGTATCTGGTGTGGCCATCAGCTGCATAAAGTACTGCAGTCCATCTTCTCCTCGTGGACCCCACCAGATTTGCCAGTTCTTGCTGTAAGATGTTACCCCACTCTTCCACCAAGGCACCTGCAAGTTCCCGGACATTTCTGGGGGGAATGGCCCTAGCCCTCACCCTCCGATCCAACAGGTCCCAGACGTGCTCAATGGGATTGAGATCGGGGCTCTTTGCTGGCCATGGTAGAACACTGACATTCCTGTCTTGCAGGAAATCATGCACAGAACGAGCAGTATAGCTGGTGGCATTGTTATGCTGGAGGGTCATGTCAGGATGAGCCTGCAGGAAGGGTACCACATGAGGGAGGAGGATGTCTTCCCTGTAACGCACAGTGTTGACATTTCCTGCGATGACAACAAGCTCAGTCCGATGATGCTGTGACACACCGCCCCAGACCATCATGGACCCCCCCACCTCCAAATCGATACCGCTCCAGAGTACAGGCCTCGGTGTAACGCTCATTCCTTCGACGATAAACGCGAATCCGACCATCACTTCTGGTGAGACAAAACAACGACTCGTCAGTGAAGAGCACTTTTTGCCAGTACTGTCTGTTCCAGCGACGGTGGGTTTGTGCCCATAGGCAACGTTGTTGCCGGTGATGTCTGGTGAGGACCTGCCTTACAACAGGCCTACAAGCCCTCAGTGCAGCCTCTCTGAGCCTACTGCGGACATTCTGAGCACTGATGGAGGGATTCTGGCGTTCCTGGTGTAACTCGGGCAGTTGTTGTTACCATCCTGTACCTGTCCCGCAGGTGTGATGTTCGGATGTACCGATCCTGTGCATGTGTTGTTACACGTGGTCTGCCACTGTGAGGACGATCAGCTGTCCGTCCTGTCTCCCTGTAGCGCTGTCTTAGGCGTCTCACAGTACACACATTGCAATTTATTGCCCTGGCCACATCTGCAGAGTCAGTAGAAAGTCCTCTTTAGTGTCCTAAGTTTTCATAACTGTGACCTTAATTGCCTACAGTCTGTAAGCTGTTAGTTTCTTAACGACCGTTCCACAGGTTCATGTTTATTAATTGTTTATGATTCATTGAACAAGCATGGGAAACAGTGTTTAAGCCCTTTACAATGAAGATCTGTGAAGTTATTTGGATTTTCACGAATTATCGTTGAAAGACAGGGTCCTGAAAAAGGGACGTTTCTTTTTTTGCTGAGTTTATATTCTATATTATGTATTATAACACCAACATGAATCATGCATTGTTATTTTCTGGGCACAGGTATTTGTTTATGAATGAGCAGAGGTGGAGAACAATTATTCTAAATTAAGACCGAGCATAGTCCTGTAATATGTTTTCTTCACATCAATGCATCGACCCCAAAAAAGTGTGTTCTGATAATATATCACTAAATACAATCACTATAATAATATATCACTCAGGAATGAATTAAGAACCCTTTTTAATTAACAAAAGCCAATTGGATTTTATTGTTGTTGTTCAAAGAGCAACAGATTAAAAGGTGTTTCGAAACAAGTAACAAAAGATGCTTCCAGCAGACCCACCACCATCATTCAGCCAGAACACATGTAATGTATTCATTAATAGCACTACTCACAATGAGACTTCAAAGACAAGAGAGCATCTCAGGTATAGATGCTCCAGAGAGGCTTAACAAAAGCACCAGTGGGAATAACTATTAGGCTCTTAGACTGCACTAGACTGTACATCTGCCACCATCCACAAATAACCAGTGTCCATTAGCTAAACAGGTTCCAACCAGACTTCTCCTTGTGTTCAGACTTCCCAGGCTAGGGATCTAAAAGGGCAGAGTAGCTACCAGCGACAATATGACATGATGCTAGGAGCTTGTTATCGTAGGGGTTCTTTGATGTCAGAAGGAACCGAAAGGACCTATTTAAAACCCAGGGAAATATGACTCTTTTAGTTGAGTTCTGTTCAGTCGAACACAGGTTTTGGTCTGAATTGTATTTTTTGTTATCAATTATCAGTTAATTAAATCATGGAATTATGCTAGAGGAGTTCATTTATATTTTGTGCCACACGTCTCTGCATTTTTATCAGATATCTCCGGAGACAAATGCCATCGACGTTACCAGCTTAATTAATTGTTAGCAGCGTTTCAGGTAATGGCAGTATTGAAACACATTTCAGAAATATTGGAAGAATATCAACCAAAAATGACGAGCCTTTTAATAAAAAATGACAATCTTCCCAATCCTAGAGTGCATATCAACAGTGACCGAGAGTATCACTGGTAAAGTACAGGAATCCAACAGACACCATTTTCAGAAGGGTGCAACTACTGTAACAGTAAAAGAGATTTCCAAAACCCAAACCTTTTCTTCATTTTCTGGGGAACACCTTCAAAACCTAATATAGTGCTATTCAGTTCAGTGTGTCATTGATCAAGGTTTCGGTCTGAAAATTGAGGGATTTTCAGATGGATGGCTGAAGCATATCCACAGAAAAACCATGCAGAGTGGTCGGGGGGGGGGGGATAAAGGACTTTGTCAGCCACTCCTCTGGCCTCGCTGAGTGCGAGATGTAGACTGCTGGTGGTGGTTGTGGTGACTGCAGGGTGAGGGCAGGGCAAGGCCTTACCTTCCTGGACCGCCTGGAAAGGGTTGTTCCCGTCCACAAACTCCACAGAGATGGTGATCTTCTCCGTCTCCAGGATCTCGTTGTTGAGGTTGAGGTCCGCCACGGCCATGCGGAACACCTCGTCATCCTTCCTGGCAGACTCGTCAAAGATGGCCCCTTCGGGAAAGAGAGAAAGAAGGGAGGGAGAGCAAAGGAGAGAGCAAGAGGAGGGGGGGGGGGAATGATAAGTGATCATCGTGTCTAAGGAAAGTCTCTTGGGCCTTATTCTGTACGTGGGCCTAAACATCAATAGAGCAACAATCCATTTGCTGGGAAATAAGTAAGGTATGCCACAGTCAATGGGTGTATACAATACAGGAACATTCCACCTACATCCTGCAGGAATCCAAATAGAGACAGCATCTCTACTTTTGGCCTTGCATTTCCTCTCTGCTTGTTGCCTGCAGCAAATGAGCTAGTAATTGTTTAAACCTGCTCACTGAAGCAATGCTAAATGCATTTTGCTGACCTGCAAATAGTCATCATTTAGAAATAGATTGTGTGTATGATGCAGACTGGTGATTCATACAGTAATCTCACCAATTCGGAGCTAAACTCACATTTTGGGGCCATTTGCGGGGCAGTGTGATTTTTGGTCACCCTCTTCATAGACCTTCACAAAAATTACAGCAAGGTAACATCCTGAGGATTGTAGTAGCCTATGCTATGAACCACGTCAAGTGACAAAGTCAGTCCTTGGGACCGTGTGCACTGGAGAGTACCCGTCAAGTTAGACATTCCACTCCCATTGCCATCCCCTCATTTAGCAAAAAAAACACTTTGTAAACGTTTCATCATGTGTGTTCATTGTTACTGGCATTTTCAAGCGTCCTACTGCTAGATATGTCCAATCACACGCAGGTTAAGATTGTTAATTTATCATTTGAAGTACATTGGAAGAATCTCAATTGCATACTTCTCGCTCAGTTTTTCCACTCAGACCACTCCCAGACTGTCCTAGCAAAATTCTTGCTTGAGAAATTGCCAAGAAGCTATTTCTGTTTCCTTTTACCATTTTTATTTAAACCAGTCACAGTAAGGTAGCCCACTTAATTGTTACCCAGAATTGATTTGATATTGAGATAAAAATGACTGCATTGGACCTTTAACTTTGGTTATTTAGAATTGAAGGCACATTGTATCGCCAGCCTGTAGGCCTACTCACAACCGCATGATGTTTGTGGACTAGTTTGGAGAACGAACACGCCTGTGACATCCACATACACTACCGGTCAAACTTTTAGACACATCTACTACTAATTCAAGGGTTTTTCTTTATTTTTACCATTTTCTACATTCTAGAATAATATTGAAGATATCAAAACTAGGAAATAACACATATGGAATCATGAAATAATCAAAAAATGTTTTATATTGGAGATTCTTCAAATAGCCACCCTTTGCCTTGATGACAGCTTTGCACACTCTTGGTATTTTCTCAACCAGCTTCACCTGGAATGCTTTTCCAACAGTCTTGAAGGAGTTTCCACATACGCTGAGCACTTGTTGGCTGCTTTTCCTTCACTCTGCGGTCCAACTCATCCCAAACCATCTAAATTAGGTTGAGGTCGGGTGATTGTGGAGGCCAGGTCATCTGATGCAGCACTCCATCATTCTCATTCTTGGTCAAATAGACCTTACACAGCCTGGACATGTGTTGGGTCATTGTCCTGTTGAAAACAAATGACAGTCCCACTAAGCCCAAACCAGATGAGATGGCATTTCGCTGCAGAACAAATAACACATTTTCACCGGTCTAATGTCCATTGCTCGGCCCAAGCAAGTCTCTTCTTCTTATTGGTGTCCTTTTGTAATGGTTTCTTTGCAGCAATTCAACCATGAAGGCCTGATTCACTCAGTCTCCTCTGAACAGTTGATGTTGAGATGTGTCTGTTACTTGAACTCTGTGAAGCATTTATTTGAGCTGCAATTTCTGAGGCTGGTATCTCTAATGAACTTATCCTCTGCAGCAGAGGTAACTCAGGGTCTTCCATTCCTGTGGTGGTCCTCATGAGAGCCCGTTTCATCAAAGTGCTTGATGGTTTTTGCGACTGGACTTGAAGAAACTTTCAAAGTTCTTGAAATGTTCCGTATTGACTGACCTTCATGTCTTTGTGTTTCTCTTTGCTTATTTGAGCTGTTCTTGCCATAATATGGACTTGGTCTTTTACCAAATAGGGCTATCTTCTGTATAACCCCCTACCTTGTCACAACACAACCAATTGGCTCAAACGCATTAAGAAGGAAAGAAATTCCACAAGGCACACCTACTAATTGAAATGCATTCCACACCTCATGAAGTTGAGAGAATGCCAAACGTGTGCAAAGCTGTCAACAAGGCTATTTGAAGAATCTCAAATATAAAATATATTTTGATTTGTTGAACACCTTTTGGGTTACTACATGATTCCATATGTGTTATTTCATAGTTTTGATGTCTTCCCTATTATTCTACAACGTAGAAAATAGTACAAATAAAGAAAAACCCTTCAATGAGTAGCTGTACTAAAACTTTCGACCCCATGCGTTGTTAACCAACAGGTTCACGTGCCCAGTAATCGTAATGCTCCATGTTGAAGGGTGTTTTCCCAATATTTGTTGAGTGTTATGAGATCGTGTCCTGATATGTTGAAATGAATTGTGTAGTGGCCATTGGCCTAAATCAGAACTATTGATTATATATGTTCATTGATGAAATACCTGTTATGGGGCATTTTGGATTATTCCAGTGTTAGAAGTTGGGCTTTTAACCTGTTCAGATTGCCCATTTCCTGAGAGCTTATTGGGCTAGAGTGAGTGTTGTCCCAGGGCTCTCTAACTCAGCTGTGCGAGGAAATATTGACACAAAGTTATAGGTCTGACTAGTTTGAAAACGGTAGCTAGAAGCCAGCAGCTTCGGTGTATCAGCCATTTAGTTTATGTTTGATACTTTTGTCAGTCAAATGTTTGCCAACGCATCATGTCAATTATATGAATGATTCCAGCTTTATTGACCTTCTCTGCACCTGTAAATAAATACCACCATTTTGCACCTGAAGTCCACCTGACTGCTGACGCTTGGCACCCCTGAAAAGACCGTAGAGTCCACTATCTTACAAACATCAAGCGACAGTCTGTCCTAAAAAAAAATACATCCACTGTATGACTGTTCGGTGTGTTGTCTTGTTTTCCTTGCCTGGTCTTAAACGCCATGCAATGTGAATGAGAAAAGACTAACAAAAACACAGTGCCGCATGAATAAATGGTCAAATAAAAGACGCATTCCTTCATCTATTTAATTAAGCTGCATTATTGATGCGACTCAAATGTGGTTCAGGGTGAATGGAAAGAAACATAGCCCACAAAGAGGTCTGATTGAAACAGATCAAAGAATAGAATACCTATCCCTTTGAGAGAGTGGGGCATAGGCCGATACCTTACAGGATGTGATTGAGCCCTCTGTTATGGGGGTGTTATGTCTGACTGGTTGTACAGTAGTATGGTAAATATACTATTAAATATACTATCAAATGTGAGCTGGTGGTCGCTTGTGAAATCGCCTGGTAAAGACAATGCTTTCAAAGCCCTGCAAGAACTCTGTCAGACAAGACAAATCTCCCTCCCAACCAGCAGCAACGTACTCACTTTGTCTCCAATCCTCCGCAAAAAAAGAATAGCTCTTTTATCTGGGCCCCAGAATGGAGTTGCCATAGAAACAAAACTCAAGGTGGAGACTTCAAAACACGCTTTAAAGCTGCATATCGCACCCGTGGCGGTGTGAAATGCTATAGAGGGGGGGACAATATTTTCCCTCAATGTCCCTCTAAAGTGGCCGCCTCGCTCTGTTTTATTCCCTTAACTGAAACCATCAGATATTTAAATGGTAGAATAATTCAAACATCTTAATGGAAATAAATTACAGGTGGAGGTTGATTTTAAGGCCTTTCCACCTGTGATTCGTTTTAATTTCGGTGAGTGATTCATGATCCATTGATGATGATTAAGTGCATCGAGCCTTTATACCCATAGAAACATGAATTAGGAATGAGCTCATCCATATATATTCATCAAATATGATTCATCAAAATAGTATGAGTAATCAACGGACAGAGTCTCAAAAACATACAAATGTGCTTTTGAAGGTCGGCATTGGAATCCACTGAATTTAAAAGAAAGAAATAATAACAACTTGTTTACTTTCTACTGACCTTCAATCACAACTTAAATCACTGAGCTTGTTAAATGATGATATTTGTCTCCTAATGTTCCCCAGCTGGGAAATAATGAGTGATTCTACATCTGATCTCAGAGCTGAGACCAGATACTTTATCAAGGGATGGTAGACCATACTAGTCTGTGCACACTGGCACCTGCCAGCAGCTGCAAACTCACACATAGCACATAGCAAAAGACAGTAGAAGGTCAAGGCCCCACTGTGCACATTATGGCCATTGTCACATTGATTAATGTCTCCAAGCTCTCTCTAGTGGAGAAAAAGTGAAGATTATAATTTTTTTTTGTGTGCACGTGTGTGTGTGTGTGTGTGTGTGTGTGTGTGTGTGTGTGTGTGTGTGTGTGTGTGTGTGTGTGTGTGTGTGGACGCAGGCCTGGCGGACTGCACTGGTATGATGTGGATGGCAGCACTGCTGATTTACAAGCAGCCTTCCTCCTGCTCTAAACTCTTCTCCAGCATGGCTCCTCCAGCTCTTGGACAACTGGATTGTGAGGAAAAAGCAAACGTCACAACATATATCAGAGGAGACGATAAAGGCATTGCATCTAGCTTTATACCGATGCTCCAAGGGCAACAGGGCTCAAATGCACAATATGCGATCATTGCTATTTCCACAACAGCTATTTGGATTGGAGGCAGAATACATTCATTTGAGAAATGCTATTGACTCCTGGGTGCTTTAAAAATGTATCTGATATTGCTGCTGTTTACTATGGTTTCCTGAAGAATATCCAGTTTGTCAGTTAGTCCTATAACGTCTCCAGTAGGAGGTTCCTGCTGACTTCCCTTTTATGAAACGACACTTATCGTTTGGCCTTTATTCGGTTGAATGAAAAGCACACATTGTTAAATACACACTGAGAGAATCAACATGAGTTCCCTTTTAACTACAGCAAATCACCCAACAGAATAGAGGCTTTTTTCCAATTTCCAGCACTATTATTTCGCAACGTCAATAGAGCTCGCATAATTAGCCTGTGTGTTTAGACTAAATCATTTAGCATTAATGAGCAATTGTCTGGACGGGAATGACTTCACTTACAATAAGAATTGAGGAAGTGTGAAGGAAGCTTGTTCTCTCCTGACAGGGTTAGACTTGGAAACAGACTTGTCAGCCTTGTAGTGTCCAGACCAGTTAGAAGATGACTACTAGGGCAGCTGTGCAGTTGGATAGGAAAAGACACGTCTCTCAGGCTGTCCAAGCAGAGGCAGGATTCAGAAGGTTATTTAAGTGGTGGCAGAGAAGAAGGAGAGTTATTAGCTCTAATTGCACATCATTCCTTTATAGGCTATACCTGTATACTGAATCAATCTCTCTCTTTCTCTCTGAACCCAACTTGCAATACCCCACTGAGATACAGAGGAATACCACTCCCTAACACTGGTCTCCACAGCCTAGTATGGGCTGATTGTGACGAAGCAGCCCCATGGCGGTTCTGGCTATAATAATGATAATGGAAGAGCCTTTCCACGTTGATCACAATGACAGTGACAGAGGGGATGGAACCGCCCACCTTGATAGCAATTGAAGGATCATGATGATGATCTGTTATGATGAAAGCAAGATTGAGACGGCGTGGGTGATGATGAGGATGAATTAGTATGCTTTTGCTGGGGGGAGTGGATGGAGTGGATGGAGGGGTGGTGTTTAGGGGAGGCCTGTGAGTGCACATGTGAGGGCGGTCAGATTTACGGCCCATGCCTTGTCTGGAAGAAGGACGTGGCAGCTGACACCTGGGAGACAAGGGCGATTAATTGGCTCTGGGAGGCCCAGGGGAGAGCAGTAATCGTCTTGATATAATGTGATAGAAAACGGCAACACACCGCCATGTTTATCACGCCGTATGGCAGCCGTGGCCACGCACAGTAATAACTCCACGTCTCATTGGTGGGCCCCAGCCACCTCTCATCATCACTGCTCCGCCGCATACAAACACAGAGCCCTCTTCCATTTCTACCTCTGATGAGACTGGCTAGGTGTCCACCCCTGCACCAGGCAGGCAGAGTCACAGAGCTTGTCACAGAGCTCCACTATGTGTGACTCTGTGCTAGCAGGAATATAATGGTGTGTGGGCAGTGGTGAGTGAGTTCACAGCAGCCACTGTCGTAGGGAACTATGTGTTCCTGAAATAGACTAAGGAGGAGGCATGTCAATTCTCATACAGCAGGAAGGAGACTAAATCTTACGGTAGGACTAAGTGACAAAAATATCCACGTGTACGTGGGTATCAGCAATCTGCTTCTGCGAAATCTATTACCGCCTTTGTGTAAAATTGAAATGATCCCGAGGACATGGTTTGTACTGTGAAATCCACATGTGCCATTTTCCCTTCTCCTGCTGGCTGAATACACACTTTCATTATTATCATGGAAATAAATGGCTTCATCATTAACGCGGCAGAAAAGCTGCCAGCCAGCTCACTGCCTTTGCTGAGCCAATCTAAAGCCTCTCCATGGCTGTTCCTCACCTTCCCCGGCTGTGGGGACACCTTCTCCCTGACATGTAATAAAAGTGGGCTTAAATGGGGCTGCTGGATGCCTCAGACGTATGGGGCCTGGGAAGGCGAGTTCCCCATTAGATTGGGTTCCTTTAATATTTAACCTTTATTTAACCAGGAAAACCCAGGGTCCAGGTTCTCATTTTCAAGGTGCCCTTGGGAACAATAAATCAACATAATCAGTCTCAAAACGACACTATCAATTTACAATTTCACATTTCAACAAATCAAATAAGTAAATGACAGATAATGTCACATCAATCAAAGCATCAATCAAGACACAGATGCTTGGGGTTTTGCTGGATTTTTACAATATGGGTGGGTACAGGCGTCATGTGGAGTGTACCCCTTGCCACACACACACACACACACACGAACGTGGACACGCACACACATATACACACACCGCTTTCATGCCATTTCAGATGGTGTTGGGGTGTTTGGTTAAAATCTGCCTAAAACAGCACAGTAGGCTCAAAGTTAATATATAACTTAAGCTAGCACATAACATTTTGAGAACCATGTTTCTTAGAGCTTGGTGAGAGCGTGGTTGTCCTGTGGTTGTTTTGCATACAACCTTCCCAAATCTTAAATAAAGGTTAAATCAAATTAAAATTAAAAGTACTGGGAAGGGGTGCAGGATACCCAGCTGGCACATAACGGTCTGAGAACCATATGTTTCTTAGGTTGGAATTTCAGTACTTCAGCATAACCTGTAGAAAAAAGTCATTTTCTCAAATTGTTTAGAGAACTTTAAGAAACAATGTTGTTCTGTGGGAATTTCAGTCCTTCAGCATCATATATTCCACAGGTTAAAAAACATATACATTCCATTCTCAGCATCAACAAAACTCTCTCTATCCCTCTATCTTGTTAAGTGTGTTCAGGTGTGTTGGCCACATCCACTAATTGGCCACATCTGATCTTAATGAGTGCTTGTTTCCTTTGAAATGGGGTCTGTTTGAATAGACTAAAATGAACAGCTTTGTATAAGTTTTAAAAAAAACATGACATGCTATCTCCATCCTGGTGGCGCAGTGGACTAATTCCATGGATAGAGAGGCAGAAGATCATAGTCTCATTGAGGCTGTGCTACAATAAAGAAATAACAAAATGTGTTTGCATGATTAATGCCTAAGCAAATTAATTTCCATGTGTCCTATCTGTGCTTGGAGTTGAACACAGTTAACCTAAGCTAGCAGTGTTACTAAAACATGCTCTCAGAAAGTTATTTGATTACCTTAAATAATCTATCATTTCTGTTCTCAGAGTCTTAACAATACCTCCCAGGAAAACTTTCAAGCCCAGAACATTTTCAATTCCGTTCTCAGACAGGAAACTTATGGCTTTGTTCCAAGAACCAATGGGAAACCAAAAATGTACGTTCCCACAACTTTCAAGGAACCAAATGTGTCAGCTGGGTTAGAATCACTGGGCTTGAAGTCAGTTGAAAACCCATAACTCTGTAATTAATATCTCTATTTGAATAGCCATTAACACCTTTCCAGAGGTCAGTGTGTGTAGAAAGCATCATTAATGAGCGCCAATGATAATGGCGATGTCAATATTTCCAGATGTTTCGCGCTCATCCGGCTGAGTGGAGTGTGGGAAGGGAATTAGTGCAGAGTGTTATGGTGCTTGACACTAATGGAATGCTGAGCCAATTGTGAAGGCTAACACACAACGTGGCCCTCATCACTGGGGGTTGTCACACAGCATGAGAATGGGAGAGAGAGAGAGCAGTACACAGATAGGATGCACAATGCCTGTAATAATAACCACAATGCAGTCTAAATGAAAGATTATGCTAATATCAAACTCTCACTATGACAATCAAAGGTTAGGTTACAAAAGTGTAGTCAACATATCCCTCTAGTAGTATTTTTATGCTACCCCATACCCCAAATAGCAATTCCTCCATACACCAAGTAGAGGGTGCCGACTCCATGTCAATAAAACATGGGTAAAGTAAGAGATTTTAAAAATCCATGCCTCAAAACCTACTTAGACACAGCCACTTGGTGTACTCCGGTCATTTTCTGACCTGATGTAGACAAGCTCTAGCCATTTCCTCACAGGCAGGCAATCTATTCCTCAGGGTGCTCCCTCAGCACTGGAGGCCTTTCAGGGAGCAGGCCGTCCAAGAGCAGTCTGACCTTACAGAGATGGGGACTAGCTAGCTCCCACCCAGGCCGAGACAGAGCTGAGCTGGGAGTGTCTGGAGCGGTGGCAACCCAGATGTCTGCTAGCAGCTAGTTCCTTTAAAACCCTGCGACTCAGCAGAACATAACAAACCAAGCCTGTTGTTTTATTCATCACTGCAGCAAACTTGGTGGCCTGGAGGACGGAGCCAAGCGCTACTGTATGTAGGCCTATGAGTCTCAATTATACACTCTTTGCTTGCTTAGAGAATACTGTGTATATGGTGTCTTTGTGGGTTAACTTAATTAAGCAATTTTTGTATGTCAGACCTACTGTGCCCTACGACCTAAGGACGTTTTTTTAGACAGAGGTTGTGCGGTAAGTGGACCTATTCTACAGATACAGACACAGAAATTAAACTACTATTAGACTATTATAACCCCCAACCCCCACTGACATTTCAAGTCAGTGACAAAAACCACACAGAAGCCTCGCATTACCATTCCTAGCATAAGCCAGCCTTCAGATCATTTTCCAGAGAAAACTTAATATAGATTAATAAGCATTACACAAAGCCACATTGGGGAGAATGGAATGTGTTCTCTTAAATTCCCCTTTAATAATTTATGGGATAATGATACGATGTGGATAAGCACACATAAAAATAACCAGATACAGTATTTATTTCCTCATTTCAGAGGATTTCAAGAGCAGTCATCTACACATATGAGCTGGAAAATTGCATATAAAATTCCAATCTGTTTTAGCAATCTGTTCAGCCCTCACTGTCATTTCGGTTAGCTCTTTTTTGGTTCGCTTTGATATTCCCCAACCAACACTTTTCAGTTAAATGAGAAGAGTTTGATGTGGGGTGAAGTCATTGTGTTACAAATGTACATTCAATTCTGTAGTTTTATCAAACACACAAACCTACACCTGTTGCAAGAATCTTGAGGGGAATCTTGGAGAGGACGCAGCCACTCTTGGAGGACAATGGAACTTGGATTATAAAAATGCTTCTCTATCATCTTCCATTGTCCTCCAACAGTGGCTGAATATCCTCTCCACTTCAAAGACAAATGACTCACAAATCCCCAAGCAATCCTTCCTCTGTCCACGCTTGTGCCTATTTGTTACTGAGAGAAAGATACACACATTTATATTTTCCAACATTTTCCCCAAATATTGGACAGCAGAAGTCATTTCACTAATTGTGCAGAAAGCACATCACGCTCATGGTCCCACTGGGTACTGTCCACTACGAATCTCCTTTCCTCAGGACTTGGTCCCTCTCTGCTCAATTGCAAAGGACCCCAGAGCCTGCTGAACTTGGTGCCAAGTTCCCAAAACCCTGTTCTCCAAGGAAAACAAATGGTTCCTTGTTCGGTCTTGTCGTTGTTTTTGCATACCTTTTGAGAAGGAGAACAAACATCACAACATAAATTAATTTTCTCTGTGCTCTCTTGGCTCCCTAAACAGAGTCACTCTAATTAGGTAATTAACGAGGATTAAGGAAACTGAACCGCTCAAATCAAACATTTAATTAGAAAACTAAACGGATACTCTAGTCTTTTGTCTGATGGAGTACCAAGGATCGCTGCCATGTCTCTCGGACAAACTGTTTCTGTCTCTCCCCATACTGGTCATCTTTAAAGAGTCCTTACTTAGCAATGCCAAAACTGATCCATCTTGTCTAAGCCTTGTAAGCCTTGTGGGTTGAACATATTACCTTTCTATAGACTAAAGCATTGCTGAATACTTGCAACAGTTTACTAGAACAAATATTAAAGGTCATGCTAAAGGGTAACATCTTCAAGCTTCAGGCCAATCACATCAACTACGAATGTGTTAAATTATTCATTACAAAAATGGTCTGAATGTCTTATGAAGGACAGCAAAGGACATCCCATGATGACCAAGAATTGTGTTCCATGACTCTGGCTCATACAGCTGGTTACGCAGCTTAATGCAGAGATGTGAGACAAAAGATGCTGTGAAAATCTTGTGTACCAATCAGACATCCGGAATAACTTTTGTGCAAATGTATACATGTTTTTCCTTTGAAGAGGGAATGATACTTGAATGATTAAAATCCAGTGGAGAGTATTCCATTTGAAATACATTAATGGGGTGAAACGATTGTAAGAGCCTGGATAAGTACTCCACTCTCATCTCGAGCAGTGACATTGCAAGACAATTGGATGCTCTCCCTGTACAGGTTCCTCAGCCGACACACCGGACCTCACAAAAAGACTGCAGTTTGCTCAAACACAGGAAAATCTGCATTGAGAATCCTTTAATGGACCATCTGCCTGTAGCAATTACAGTTGAAGCCGGAAGTTTACATACACCTTAGCCAAATACATTTAAACTCAGTTTTTCACAATGCCTGACATTTAATCCTAGTAAAACTTCCCTCTCTTAGGTCAGTTAGGATCACCACTTTATTTTAAGAATGTGAAAGGTCAGAATAATAGTAGAGAGAATGATTTATTTCAGCTTTTATTTATTTCATCACATTCCCAGTGGGTCAGAAGTTTACATACACTCCATTAGTATTTGGTAGCATTGCCTTTAAATTGTTTAACTTGGGTCAAACGTTTTGGGTGGCATTCCACAAGCTTCCCACAATAAGTTGGGTGAATATTGGCCCATTTTGGCCCAATTTTGGCCCATTCGTGACAGAGTGTCACGCACAGGTCATAGAGAGGGTTTTATTCTCTATTTTGGTTTTTAGGCCAGGTGTGACTAGGGTGGGCATTCTATGTTCATTGTTCTACGTTTTGTATTTCTTTGTTTGGCCGGATGTGGTTCTCAATCAGAGGCAGCTGTCTATCGTTGTCTCTGATTGAGAACCATTCTTAGGTAGCTTTTTCCCACATGGGTTTTGTGGGTAGTTAATTTCTGCTTAGTGTTTGTTTCACCTTTCAGAACTGTTTCGGTTATTCCTTTTGTTATTTTTGTATTTAGTGTTCAGTTTCAAATAAATAATATGAACACGTAGCACGCTGCACCTTGGTCCTCATCTCCTTCCACCATCAGCCGTTACACAGAGCTGGTGTAACTGAGTCAGGTTTTTAGGCCTCCTTGCTCACACACGCTTTTTCAGTTCTGCCCACAAATTATCTATAGGATTGAGGTCAGGGCTTTGTGATGGCCACTCCAATACCTTGACTTTGATGTCCTTAAGCCATTTTGCCACAACTTTGGAAGTATGCTTCTGGTCATTGTCCATTTGGAAGACCCATTTGTGACCAAGCTTTAACTTCCTGATTGATGTCTTGAGATGTAGCTTCAATATATCCACATAATTTTCCCTCCTCATGATGCCATCTTTATTGTGAAGTGCACCAGTCCCTCTTGCAGCAAAGCACCTCCACAACATGATGCTGCCACCCCCGTGCTTCACGGTTGGGATGGTGTTCATCTGCTTGCAAGCCTCCCCCTTTTTCCTCCAAACATAACGATGGTCATTATGACCAAACAGTTCTATTTTTGTTTCATCAGACCAGAGGACATTTCTCCAAAAAGTGCTATCTTTGACCCCATGTGCAGTTGCAAACCGTAGTATGGCATTTTATGGCGGTTTTGGAGCAGTGGCTTCTTCCTTGCTGAGCGGCCTTTCAGGTTATGTCGATATAGGACTCGTTTTACTGTGGATATAGATACTTGTACCTGTTTCCTCCAGCATCTTCACAAGGTCCTTTGCTGTTGTTCTGGGATTGATTTGCACTTTTCGCACCAAAGTACGTTCATCTCTAGGAGACAGAACGCATCTCTTTCCTGAGCAGTATGACGGCTGTGTGGTCCCATGGTGTTTATACTTGCGTACTATTGTTTGTACAGATGAACATGGTACCTTCAGGCATTTGGAAATTGCTTCCGAGGATGAACCAGACTTGTGGAGGTCTACATTTTCTTTTCTGAGGTCTTGGCTGATTTCTTTTGATTTTCCCATGATGTCAAGCAAAGAGTTTAAGGTAGGCCTTGAAATACATCCACAGGTACACCTCCAATTGCCTCAAATTATGTCAATTAGCCTATCAGAAGCTTCTAAACCATGACATAATTTTTATGGAATTTTCCAAGCTGTTTAAAGGCACAGTCAACTGAGTGTATGTAAACTTCTGACCCACTGGAATTGTGATACAGTGAATTATAAGTTAAACATAAAAATAAAAATGACTTGTCATGCACAAAGTAGATGTCCTAACTGACCTGCCATATCAATAGTTCCAGTGTTTTCACTGTAGATACTGTATTGATCAAGCACTGACTTTGTCTAGCTTAGTCTAGCTTCACCAAAAGCAGCAAAGGACGGCATGTGTGTATATTTGGCTTCAAAACAGTGATCAGACGGGCTATAATGAGCGTGTTGGGCTTAGCGATGCTTTCAAAGCCTTGCCATGCGGCCCACAAGCTCTTCTGTGCCACCCTGGTTTACTGAGGACACTGTGCTCTATTTGGACCATCACATCTGAGGGTGGGTGGGGGGGATCTAAGAACAAAACCTTATGATGTCTGGAGATACTACAGAGCTGCAAGTCAGATCATAGCGCACTTTCATACGGGGGCTAGTTCTGTCATGAAACACCCCTGCCATGTGCCCGTGAAGACACAGGCCCACATAGTTAACCTTTTCTTTGTCTTATCGACTTCCAAGTGAGAACACTGAACTGCAGTATTTCTGAAATATCCTAATGAATGCAACTCTTCAAATGTTTCTCAAAGGATCACATGACTGAGAGGCACATTTGTGGAAAACACATTGTACAGATCATCTATTCATGCCAGCTATGGTACCATCCCATCATTTCGTATGGAAGACAGGAGAGAGATAACAGCCCATTCAATCTGGCCCGCGTGAGGTTTCAGTAAAAAAAAAAAAAGTGTTTCATCATTTTGGGTTAAAAAAACACTCCAGGCCACGATTGAACGTCTGAAACTAGATAGAAAGTATGTAGAAATTACAATGGACCGATACGTTTTTCAAATAACTGCCCTTTTTCTGCCCCGAAGATTGCATTTGAGGAACAAATCTTTCCGAAAAGAAATTGAAATCCTGATGTGGCCGGCCCTTAAGCAAAAAATGATGGCCCACCCCTGGCCTAGACTCTTTCCAAAACCGACAGCATACATGGAATACCTTGAAACGTATTACCCGAGTGTTTCTTTCTCAACCCATCTGACATGGCAGTGAGAAAGACGAATCCAGTACGATTCTCTATGAAGAGATTCTAAAAAGCCCTTATAGCAATGTCCTTCAGTTCTGGTCCTGCAGACCCCACGGGGTGTGCAGGCTTTTGTTTCAGCCGATCATTAATTAACACACCTTATGTAACTAGTCAAGTCTTTGACAAGTTGAATCCGGTGTGACTGGGCTGGTACAAAACCCTGCACACCCTGTGGATCCCAAGGGCCAGGACTGAAAAACAATGCCGTAGAACGTAGAGCAGTTTTCTCCCTCCCCTGTGGTAATCTCTCAACTGTGTTTTCAGCAAAGGAACATACTGTATATTGGATTATTCTCAAAATATGATTTAAAAAATCACTCAGCCACGGCGAGCTATTCAAACGATACCTAAGCCATATGACCTTCATAAACAAAGCAATCTCCTGTGTGTTACTACTGCACTAAATTGCATTGTCATTGACGTGACTATTTCTGTGTTCTTTCCTTTTCGTAGTGTGTTTTACCTTGCAACCCCTAGGCCACGACACGATATACATATTCTGCCCCTACTTTAATCTGTCTGATTTAAGGGATTTACACTCGACAGTTCTTCAAACACGCACAAACTCACACAGACACACACACACAGACATACACCCACCCACACATCTGGTTTACTTAAGCAGGATGCCAGAGAATGGAAAATGTGTACCTACGTGCTAGTTACAACAAATCAGTGGGCAGGTTCAAGGTTGCGTACAGGAAATAAGAGCTTTTTCTCTCAGGACGATAGAGAGGAAATAGGCCAGAGGAGAGAATACAGAATGATGGAATACCAGGATGGATAGAAAGAGAGAGACGAGTGTGCACTATTTATCTGTCAGGACTTTTTGCAGCACAAGCCTGGAAACACTATGTCATGGGCCATAGAGCTATTCTCTCCCACCAAATACCACACTGTTTACCCTCTGCAGTTCAATCCCAAAGATGGGGAAATAAACTGAAACGAGTAGCCAGTAAAATGTAGATGGCAGGTAGCCTAGTGGTTAGTGTTGGGCCAGTAACCGAAAGGTTGCTGCATCGAATTCCTGAGCTGACAAGGTCTGTCATCTGTCATTCTGCCCCTGAACAAGGCAATTAATCCACTGTTCCCCGCTAGGCCATCATTGAAAATAAGAATTTGTTTTTAACTGACTTGCCTAGTTAAATAAAGGTTAAAAAAATATATAAAAAATAAAAGCCTGTTACTCGGGCCTTTATGACTTTGTGGCTGACGACCTAGAATTAGCTTGACCCAAGACCCTGTTGACACAAACGGCTTCAACACTAACAGTAATGTGTTTTATGTGAAAAGTTGTATTAAAAAATATCCGGTTTGATAAACTAGTAGGTTAATTCCCCAGCCAAGCAGATACAAGTAGTAGTCATTTTGGTTGTGAAGTGCATTATCAAAAAGCTAAGTCCTTTCCTTATAACAAAATGCAATGTACCACTTGGTTGTCTATTGTATAACCCTGTCAGATGCCCTCCCAGTCAACACCACCTCATAAGATGAGGAAGTACATTGTTTATGAGAATTGTCTTCTGCAGTTGTTTGAGAGATGTCCAGTTTGCAACCGAATGTGCAACATAGAGAACACCAGCATGGGGACCCTCAGCATCACACAGACATGCACTTGTTGTTAGCGTTCCTAATAATGGAACAGGGAGGACACTTGAGTCAGGTTGGTGACATTTGACATGGTCAAAGGTAAAAAAAAGTTTAGAGTTTCGTCCCAATTCACCTTCATAACCTAGCCTGGTGGAGCAATCAGGTGATCAGGTTTGGTAAGATCGCGCCGGAGAAGAAGGCAGACGTTTTAAGTGGCCCCAGCCATACCACCACAGTCAGAGGCTGGCACTAAGACAGCATTGAATGAGCTGTATTCCGCCATTAGCAAACAGGAAAACGCTCAACCAGGGACTTTAATGCAAGGAAACTTACATCCGTTTTACCAAATTTCTATCAGTATGTTAAAAGTGCAACCAGAGGACAAATAACTCTGGACCACCTATACTTCACACACAGAGACGCATACAAAGCTCTCTCTCACCCTCCTTTTGGCAAATCTGACCATAATTCCATCCTCCTGACTCCTGCTTACAAGCAAAAATTAAAGCAGGAAGCACCAGTAACTAGATCAATAAAAAAGTGGTCAGATGAAGCAGATGCTAAGCTACAGGACTGTTTTGCTAGCACCGACTGGAATATATTCCGGGATTCCTCCGATGGCACTCAGGAGTACACCACATCAGTCATTGGCTTCATCAAAAAGTGCATCGATGAAGTCGCCCCTACAGTGGCCATACGTACAGTGCCTTGCAAAAGTATTCATCCCCCTTGGTGTTTTTCCTATTTTGTTGCATTACAACCTGTCATTTAAATGTATTGTTATTTGGATTTCATGAAATGGACATACACAAAATAGTCCAAATTGGTGAAATGAAATGAAAAAAATTACTTGTTAAAAATATATATATTAAAAAAACTGAAAAGGGCTGCGTGCATATTTATTCACCCTCTTTGCTATGAAGCCCCTAAATAAGATCTGGTGCAATCAATTACCTTCAGAAGTCACATAAGTAGTTAAAGTGTCACATGATATATACAGTGCCTTGCGAAAGTATTCGGCCCCCTTGAACTTTGCGACCTTTTGCCACATTTCAGGCTTCAAACATAAAGATATAAAACTGTATTTTTTTGTGAAGAATCAACAACAAGTGGGACACAATCATGAAGTGGAACGACATTTATTGGATATTTCAAACTTTTTTAACAAATCAAAAACTGAAAAATTGGGCGTGCAAAATTATTCAGCCCCTTCACTTTCAGTGCAGCAAACTCTCTCCAGAAGTTCAGTGAGGATCTCTGAATTATCCAATGTTGACCTAAATGACTAATGATGATAAATACAATCCACCTGTGTGTAATCAAGTCTCTGTATAAATGCACCTGCACTGTGATAGTCTCAGAGGTCTGTTAAAAGCGCAGAGAGCATCATGAAGAACAAGGAACACACCAGGCAGGTCCGAGATACTGTTGTGAAGAAGTTTAAAGCCGGATTTGGATACAAAAAGATTTCCCAAGCTTTAAACATCCCAAGGAGCACTGTGCAAGCGATAATATTGAAATGGAAGGAGTATCAGACCACTGCAAATCTACCAAGACCTGGCCGTCCCTCTAAACTTTCAGCTCATACAAGGAGAAGACTGATCAGAGATGCAGCCAAGAGGCCCATGATCACTCTGGATGAACTGCAGAGATCTACAGCTGAGGTGGGAGACTCTGTCCATAGGACAACAATCAGTCGTATATTGCACAAATCTGGCCTTTATGGAAGAGTGGCAAGAAGAAAGCCATTTCTTAAAGATATCCATAAAAAGTGTTGTTTAAAGTTTGCCACAAGCCACCTGGGAGACACACCAAACATGTGGAAGAAGGTGCTCTGGTCAGATGAAACCAAAATTGAACTTTTTGGCAACAATGCAAAACGTTATGTTTGGCGTAAAAGCAACACAGCTGAACACACCATCCCCACTGTCAAACATGGTGGTGGCAGCATCATGGTTTGGGCCTGCTTTTCTTCAGCAGGGACAGGGAAGATGGTTAAAATTGAGGGGAAGATGGATGGAGCCAAATACAGGACCATTCTGGAAGAAAACCTGATGGAGTCTGCAAAAGACCTGAGACTGGGACGGAGATTTGTCTTCCAACAAGACAATGATCCAAAACATAAAGCAAAATCTACAATGGAATGGTTCAAAAATAAACATATCCAGGTGTTAGAATGGCCAAGTCAAAGTCCAGACCTAAATCCAATCGAGAATCTGTGGAAAGAACTGAAAACTGCTGTTCACAAATGCTCTCCATCCAACCTCACTGAGCTCGAGCTGTTTTGTAAGGAGGAATGGGAAAAAATGTCAGTCTCTCGATGTGCAAAACTGATAGAGACATACCCCAAGCGACTTACAGCTGTAATCACAGCAAAAGGTGGCGCTACAAAGTATTAACTTAAGGGGGCTGAATAATTTTGCACGCCCAATTTTTCAGTTTTTGATTTGTTAAAAAAGTTTGAAATATCCAATAAATGTCGTTCCACTTCATGATTGTGTCCCACTTGTTGTTGATTCTTCACAAAAAAATACAGTTTTATATCTTTATGTTTGAAGCCTGAAATGTGGCAAAAGGTCGCAAAGTTCAAGGGGGCCGAATACTTTCGCAAGGCACTGTATGTATATATACATCTGTTCTGAAATGCCCCAGTGTCTGCAACACCACTAAGAAAGGGGCACCACCAAGCAAGCGGTACAATTAAGACCAAGGAGCTTTACAAACAGGTCAGGGACAAAGTTGTGGAAAGATACAGGTCAGGGTTGGGTTCTAAAAAAATATCTGAAACTTTGAACATCCCATGGAGCATCATTAAATCCATTATAAAAAATGGAAAGAGCATGGCAACACAACAAACCTGCCAAGAGAGGGCCGCCCACCAAAACTCATGGACCAAGCAAGGAGGGTTTTAATCAGAGGCAACAAAGAGACCAAAGATAAACCTGAAGGAGCTGCAAAGCTCCACAGCGGAGATTGGAGTATCTGTCCATAGGACCACTTTAAGCCGTACACAGAGCTGGGCTTTATGGAAGTGTGTCCAGAAAAAAAGACATTGCTTCAAGAAGAAAATAAGCAAACACGTTTGGTGTTTGCCAAAAGGCATCTGGGAGACTCCCCAAACATATTGAAAAAGGTACTCTGGTCATATGAGACTAAAATTGAGCTTTTTAGCCATCAAGGAAAACCCTATGAAAAACTCTCATCACCCCGAGAACACATCCCGACAGTGAAGCCCGGTCGTGGCAGCGTCATTTATGGGCATCTTTTTCATCGGCAAGGACTGGGAAACTAGTCAGAATAGAAGGAATGATGGATGGCGCGAAATACAGGGAACTTCTTGAGGGAAACCTGTTTCAGTCTTCCAGAAATTTGAGACTGGGACAGAGGTTCACCTTCCGGCAGGACAATGACCCTAAGCATACTGCTAAAGCAACACGCAAGTGGTTAAAGGGGAAACATTTGAATGTCTTGGAATGGCCAAGTCAAAGCCCAGACCTCAATCCAATTAAGATTCTGTGGTATGACATAAAGATTGCTGTACACCAGCAGAACCCATCCAACTCGAAGGAGCTGTAGCAGTTTTGCCTTGAAGAATGGGCAAAAATTCCAGTGGCTAGATGTGCCAAGCTTATA
The DNA here is from genome assembly GCF_045791955.1 of Oncorhynchus clarkii lewisi. Taxonomy (NCBI): domain Eukaryota; kingdom Metazoa; phylum Chordata; class Actinopteri; order Salmoniformes; family Salmonidae; genus Oncorhynchus; species Oncorhynchus clarkii. Next base: position 1,554,024 of record NC_092176.1, on the reverse strand, counting down.
GAGACATGCAGCAGTAATTGCTGAAAAGGTGTCTCTACAAAGTATTGACTTTAGGGGTGTGAATAGTTATGCAAGCTCAAGTTCTGTTTTTTTTGTCTTACTTCTTGTTTCTTTCACAATAAAAAACATATTGCATCTTCAAAGTGGTAGGCATGTAGTGTAAATCAAATGATATTAACCCCCAAAAATCCATTTTAATCCCAGGTTGTAAGGCAACAAAATAGGAAAAATATTAATAAATAAAGGGGTGGACACTTTCGCAAGCCACTGTACATACCCAAACCAAAAGCCATGGATTACAGGCAGCATCCGCACTGAGCTAAAGGCTAGAGCTGCCACTTTCAAGGAACGGGACTCTAAACCGGAAAGCTTATGAGAAATCCCGCTATGCCCTCTGATGAACCATCAAACAGGCAAAGCATCAATATAGGACTAAGATCGAATCGTACAACAGCAGCTCTGACGCTCGTCGGATGTGGCAGGGCTTGCAAACCATTACAGACCACAAAGGGAAGCACAGCCGAGCGCTAGCCAGTGACACAATCCTACCAAATGAGCTAAACTACTTCTATGCTCATTTCGAGGCAAATAACACTGAAACATGCATGAGAGCACCATCTGATCTGGAAGACTGTGTGATCACGCTCTCCGCAGACCTTTAAACAAGTCAACATTCACAAGGCCGCAGGGCCAGACGGATTACCAGGACGTATACTAGGAGCATGCGCTGACCAACTGGCAAGTGTCTTCACTGACATTTTCAACCTCTCCCTGTCAAAGTCTGTAATACCAACATGTTTTAAGCAAACCACCATAGTGCCTGTGCCCAAGAACACTAAGGTAACCTGCCTAAATTACTACCAACCCGTAGCACTCACATCTGTAGCCATGAAGTGCTTTGAAAGGCTGGTCATGGCTCACATCAACACCCTGATCCCAGAAACCCTAGACCCACTCCAATTTGCATACCGCCCCAACAGATCCACAGATGATGCAATCTCTATTGCACTCCACACTGCCCTTTCCCACCTGGACAAAAGGAACACCTACATGAGAATGCTATTCATTGACTACAGCTCAGCGTTCAACACCATAGTAACCTCAAAGCTCATAAATAAGCTAAGGAACCTGGGACTAAACACCTCCCTCTGCAACTGGATCCTGGACTTCCTGACGGGCCGCCCCCAGGTGGTAAGGGTAGGTACCAACACATCTGCCACGCTGATCCTCAACAAAGAGGCCCCTCAGTGGTGCGTGCTCAGTCCTTTCCTGTACTCCCTGTTCACTCATGACTGTAAAGCCAGGCATGACTCCAACACCATAATTACATTTGTCGATGACACAACAGTGGTAGGCCTGATTACCGACAACGACGAGACAGCCTATAAGGAGGAGGTCAGAGACCTGGCAGTGTGGTGTCAGGACAACAACCTCTCTCTCAACATGATCAAGACAAAGAAGATGATTGTGGACTACAGGAAAAAGAGAACCGAGCACACACCCGGGGCTGCAGTGGAGCAGGTTGAGAGCTTCAAGTTCCTTGGTGTCCACATCACCAACAAACTAACATGGTCCCTGCACACCAAGACAGCCGTGAAGAGGGCATGACAAAATCTATTCCCCCTCAAGAAACTGAAAAGATTTGGCATGAGTCCTCAGATCCTCAAAAAGTCCTGACTGTTTGGATCACTGCCTGTTATTGCAACTGCTTGGCCTGAGACCGCAAGTACATCACTGGGGCCAAGCTTCCTGCCATCCAGAATCTCTATACCAGGTGGTGTCAGAGGAAGGCCCTAAAAATTGTCAAAGACTCCAGTCACCCTAGTCATAGACTATTATCTTTGCTACTGCATGGCAAGCGGTACCGGAGCACCAAGTCTAGGTCAAAGAGGGTTCTTAATAGCTTCTACCCCCAAGCCATAAGACTCCTGAACATCTAGTCAAATGGCAATCTAGACTATTTGCATTGCCCCCCCTCCCCCTTTACACTACTACTCTGCTACTCTGTTGTCATCTTGGCATAGTCACTTTAATCACTCTACCTACTTGTACATACTACCTCAACTAACTGGTGCCCCTGCACATTGACTCTGTATCGGTACCCCCCTGCATATAGTCTCGCTATTGTTATTTCACTGCTGCTCTTTTATTACTTGTTACTTTTATCTCTTATTCTAATACATATTTTTTTGAAGCTGCATTGTTGGTTAGGGGCTCGTAAGTAAGCATTTCACTGTAAGGTTGTATTCGGCGCATGTGACAATTTGATTTGATTCCACCAGGCTAATCATAACTACCATTGACGTAATCAGTGCTCTGTGTGTGGTTGTGTGTGATCAACCAGTATCTTTGATGAGAGGCCAGGAGCTGATCTACGCTGCCATGCCCATCAATGGAGAGCTGGCAAAGACCTTACCTCCAGCTTCACCTCTTGCCTGCTCACCAATGGTCATTGATAGGGAGACCAGAATTAGGTAGGTTTAGTCCGACTGGTTCAAACTTCAACATAGGATAGATGATATCTGACCCACAAACATATACTAACTGCCATTGGTAATAGAACAGTGAGTGTGTAACACGGAACCCAAAACGGCTGCGCGCGTGCGCCATCGTGCATACATTTATTTTGTCCCCCCACACCAAACGCGATCATGACATGTAAGTTAAAATATCAAAACAAACTCTGAACCAATTACATTACTTTGGGGACATGTCGAAAAGCATTAAACATGTATGGCAATTTAGCTAGCTAGCTTGCACATGCTAGTTAATGTGTCCTATTTAGCTAGCTTGCTGTTGCTAGCTAATTTGTCCTGGGATATAAACATTGAGTTGTTATTTTACCTGAAATGCACAAGGTCCTCTACTCCGACAATTAATCCACACATAAAACGGTCAACCGAATCGTTTCTAGTCATCTCTCCTCCTTCCAGGCTTTTTCATCTTTGAACTTACATGGTGATTGGCAGCTAAACTTTCATAGTATTACCACAACGATCGTCAAAACAGTTCGTCTTTCAATCACCCACGTGGGTATAACCAATGAGGAGATGGCACGTGGGTACCTGCTTCTATAAACCAATGAGGAGATGGGAGAGGCAGGACTTGCAGCGCGATCTGCGTCAGAAATAGGAATGACTTCTATTTTAACCCTTGGCAACGCAGACGCTCCTTGGCGGACGCGAACAGTGTGGGTGCAATAATTGAATAACATGGATTTCTAAATGTATTTTGCAACGCTCGCACACGCGACGTGTCCGGTCTGGTCAGCATGTGAGGGTTCACAAATGCATCTATGGTGCCAGCACTTGCAAGATTATGTGATGAAGTCCCGACAGGCTTAATACTGATGTCTCTGAATGGAGAGAGACCTGGCACTCGGCATTAAAATGTTACTAGCCACAACCTTTACTTGTATTGTCTTTTTTAAATTATTGACTTGAATGGTATCAGTCAGTATGGGGAGGGAGAAACCCTGTGTATTCTGCACCAGGATCTGGGAACTCCTGTTGTATACGGGACACCACACAAGAAGGTATGACCACTCTGACATGTTTGCCAAGGTAGCCCCATAACCAGCAGACAAAGACGCCGATAGGCAAAGTATCTGTCACAGCTGGGAATGACAATGTTACTACATTTGAAAGTTATCAAAACACTTAGTTTAGAATATCCACCTAAATTCAGCAATTGCATTCTTCTCATAATATTCTATAGGCTACTGAGCATACTTCTGCCTCTTGCTATTGAACTCCACCTGCAGGAGGTTTATTTGTTGTGATTGAGTGGGGGGAAACAGCTGCGGGCAAGGTTCTGACAGAAGAGTGTATTTTGGTGGTGGCAAGGACACACCCAAGAAACACCCACATCAAGCCACACCCCCAAGTCAACTCACATTTCACTTCTGTCATGGCCGCCAGCATTTCTTGAAGAGCAAGCCAAAATCAGCAGGTGCAGTTCCCCTTTAAACCCAGACTAACTAAGTCGGTGGCACAGATGGAACTATCCAAGCAGAGTATACATCTCCTTCAAATGTCAATATTTGGTTGCATGACAAGTTAAAGAATTGGACTAAATCGCGAGGCTCAACTTCTCAGCTGTTTTGACGACCTGGCTACCACGCAGTGAAGAAAACCTGTGAACATCTCGCTCATCTCCATATCTGCGGAGCTGGCCGTGGCAACGTCATTTTGCTGAGTCTACCTTTAACTTGAAGATTACATGTGAAATCAACCAAAGCTTGAAACCCTAGTCCTATATGTATTGCCTATTTTTAGTTGAACCCTGGGTTGAATTGAAACAATAACTGTTCACGACTTTGCAAATAATATATAGGCCTAAATAGTATCACTGATGATATGATATATGACTTATAAAAGGTATGGTTACATTTTATTTGCTTTGTTAAACCTACCCTTTGGAATGATTTGGATAACAACAGTGAATATATTCAGTTATTAACATGCCATTAATGTTGCTATTTTCCTTCGGCAGAGAAGTCATGGAGTTTGATCTGAGGCTGTAAGGCACATGCAACTGGTGCAGCCATTATTGTCGGGCACTTCAGCGTAAGTAATGACAACATAAAGGAAATTTATGGCGCGCCGTCCAACCCGCTGCAGAGCGTTAATAATCCACCCAAAAGCAAGGGATCATGGACATCCATCATGCCAAGCAGGGAGGGGGAGGGGGAAAGAAATGGACAGCAGGGGAGGGTGAAGTGTCAAGGTCTTGAGGGGGAGAAAACCAGGTGATAGTAAAGTGGTGGACAGAGAGAGCCGGAGGAGGGACAGCCCTAGATTTCTGCGACCTTGTGCTTTGGACTGCTTGGTGCTTCATGGACTGTGCAGAACTCTCTTGCCGCATACAGTACTTGGAGTGAGTGACTTTCATTTCATCCAGGTTCCCCGTTTCAACCTGGAACATCAAATCTAATGGATAAACAATATGAAATCATAAAGGCACAGAATTCAATTTACTCATGACAGTGTTCCCTGATGGCTGATTTATGTCCCTGGAGCTGGGAGGTCATTTTATATTGTTCCCCTTACATTCTTGCATCAAAATGTCTCAAACATGATATCTTTACAAACAGTCCCCAACTACTGTATCAATGCAATTTTTAAAATTTCAAATAGACAATTGAGATAAAGAAAAGTACATACTATTGCTTATAGGAATAATAAGATAAAATAAAAACCTTTGAAAATATGATATAGCAAATACAGAGGAGCAAGAACACAGAGAACAAAGTATTTGATAAAAAATAACACTCCCACTCCGGTCTAGTAAATTGGATGGTGTGTATTTTACAGGCTTTTTGCCTTCGCAGGGAGAATTGAAGATGCTGTAAAGCAACAAAGCTGTGGTAGCAAGAAGAGGGAAGTCAGATAAGCTGCAAAGTAGCTTGATCTGGACTGATCTGGTTGTGGATCTATAGACTGTAAATGCCAGTGCTGGTCCCTGATGGCAGCTTGTGGCTTCTGTTGCACAAACTGATATGCTTGCAGCAAACCCAGGTAGGGTAAAAGTTGCTCGTAATGAACGTTGCAGACTGAACTGATTATAAATTACCATTAAATTACAGACACTTGGACCTGCTTGGACAAGTCACCTTTCAATCATTAGTATGAAAGGGGGAATCTGCATAGTGGAATAATCTTTAATCCCTAAAAGAAAATTTGCACTCTCCTCAAATTAATCAGTAAAATATTGGAATAATGACCATAAAAGCCTGTCTCTCAACCCCTACTTTGAAGGCTTTGGCGTGATGCAGAAATACATTGACGCAGTTCATAAAATATAATTCAGTGTGTCGTGACTACAGTGCCTTGCAAAAGTATTCATCTCCCTGGCGTTTTTCCTATTATATTGGATTTCATGAAATGGACATACACAAAATAGTCCAAATTGGTGAAGTGAAATTTAAAAAATTGCTATTTTTTTTCATTCTTCAAAATAAAAAAACAGAAAAGTGGTGTGCGCATATTTATTCACCCCCTTTGCTATGAAGCCCCTAAATAAGATCTGGTGCAATAAATTACCTTCAGAAGTCACATAATTAGTTAAATAAAGTCCACCTGTGTGCAATCTAAGTGTCAAATGGTCTCAGTATATATACACCTGTTTTGAAAGAGTCCCAGAGTCTGCAACATGAAGACCAAGGAGCTGTCTCGTTCTGACCTTAGTTGCTTTGTTTGGTCTTTGTTTTAGTATGGTCAGGGCGTGAGTTGGGGTGGGAAGTCTGTTTGTTTTTCTATGTTGGGTTTTGAGTTTGGCCTGGTATGGTTCTCAATGAGAGGCAGGTGTCGTTAGTTGTCTCTGATTGAGAATCATACTTATGTAGCCTTTTTCCACCTGGGTTTCGTGGGTGTTTGTTTTCAGTCTTTGTGTGTTTGCACCAGACAGAACTGTTTAGGTTGTTTCTTTGTTGTTTTGTTATTCAGTGTTCAGTTTTGATTATTATTAAAAATCATGAACCCTTACCACGCTGCACCTTGGTCCTCACCTTCTTCCACCACAGACGATCGTTACAGGAGCTCTCCAAACAGGTCAGGGACAAAGTTGTGGAGAAGTACAGATCAGGGTTGGGTTATAAAAAAAATCTGAAACTTTGAACATCCCATGGAGCACCATTAAATCCCTTATTAAAAATGTTTAAGAATATGGCACCACAACAAACCTGTCAAGACAGGGCCACCCGCCAAAACTCACAGACCAGGCAAGGAGGGCATTAATCAGAGGCAACAAAGAGACCAAAGATAACCCTGAAGGAGCTGCAAAGCTCCACAGCGGAGATTGGAGTATCTGTCCATAGGACCACTTTAAGCCGTACACGCCACAGGGCTGGGCTTTATGGAAGTGTGTCCAGAAAAAAGAAAAAAGACATTGCTTAAAGAAAAAATAAGCAAACGTTTGGTATTTGCCAAAAGGTATCTGGGAGACTCCCCCAACATATTGAAGAAGGTATTCTGGTCAGATGAGACTACAATTGAGCTTTTTGGCCATCAAGAAAAACCTTATGTCTGGCGCAAACCCAACACCTCTCATCACCCCGAGAATCCTATCCCCACAGTGAAGCATGGTGGTGGCAGCATCATGCTGTAGGGATGTTTTTCATCGGCAGGGACTGGGAAACTAGTCAGAAGAGAAGGAATGATGGATGGCGCGAAATACAGGGAATTTCTTGAGGGAAACCTGTTACAGTCTTCCAGAGATTTGAGACTGGGACAGAGGTTCACCTTCCAGCAGGACAATGACCCTACGCATACTGCTAAAGCAACACTTGAGTGGTTAAAGGCGAAACATTTGAATGTCTTGGAATGGCCAAGTCAAAGCCCAGATCTCAATCCAACTGAGAATCTGTGGTATGACTTAAAGATTGCTGTACACCAGCGGAACCCATCCAACTTGAAGGAGATTAAGCAGTTTTGCCTTGAAGAATGGGCAAAAATCCCAGTGGCTAGATGTGCCAAGCTTATAGAGACATAACCAAAGAGACATGCAGCTGTAATTGCTGCAAAAGGTGTCTCTACAAAGTATTGACTTTGGGGGGCTGAATAGTTATTTATTTGTGTTATTTCTTGTTTGTTTCACACAAAAAAGATTTTGCATCTTCAAAGTGGTAGGCATGTTGTGTAAATCAAATGATACAAACCCCCCAAAAAATCTATTTTAATTCCAGGTTTTTAAGCCAACAAAATGGGAAAAATGCCAAGGGGGGTGAATACTTTCGCAAGTCAATGTATGTCTCTTAAACAGGCTGTCCCTAGGGTCAGCATGACTTGTCTGAAGCCCCCTGGGTGATAGTGTCAGAGTGTGTGTTCATTAGACCAGGAAGTGGAGCCTGGTGACTGATTTATAGGACCCCCGTGGATGGCCATGACCGTGGCCATCCAGTCTATCTCTATTCAGTCTATCTTCAGAAAGGACCTTCCTCAGAAAGTTTTTATTGGCCCCTGATTAAGACCACGGCTGAAGCATTCAGCGGGAGGACAGACACGGGGGGTAAATGCAGCTCACGCAAGTACACTGTGAGAGATGTTAATAATGGAGAAGGCATCTGTTCCAATTAATATGCCCCTTCAAATCAAATCCCTATTTACATTTCCTAACTAGGTCATAGTCTCCATGGTGCAATAGGTTAAAAATGAATTGGCTTCTTTAAAACATCTTTAACATGTGGGTTACAGCGCTAGAGGATCTCCCCCCAAAAAGTTTGGATCGTCTTTCCCCTCGTGGGGCACTGTGATTGGAAGATGAATGTTTGGGAATCGAAACCTCTTACACATGACCATTTGGATAATTTATAGACCAAAGGCTTGTCTTCTACAGAACAGTCACAGCTCATTCCTCCTTTCAAGTCTCCCCTAAATAGGTATGAGGGATCTCCATTAAGCAAGTTACATCCACTGGGAACAAACTGGTTGTATCCATGTTATTTCAACGTAAATTGTCAACGTATTGTGACGTAGAATCTAACAAAACCGGAAAAAACATTACATTTGAAAGAAATAAATCAAATTAACTGTAACATTTTTACCACAGAATTATGTAATCATTGAAACCAATTTTCAACATAGATACATTTTCTAATATATTGAATTTGTACCTTGGAAACAATGTCAGATCTGATAGTTATATTCATTATCAGGAAAAAACTATAGACTGGGCAATACCTCCTACTGGAGTTGTTGGTTATTACTGCATTGTCGGAACTAGAAGCACAAGCATTTCGCTACACTCGCATTAACATCTGCTAACCATGTGTATGTGACAAATAACATTTGATTTGATTTGATCAATCTACAGCTTTTAATTTGGTCTCCTATCCAGGGTTTTAACCAAGCCCAGCCCTTAGCTCCGATATTTGTCACTGACTACTACTACTACAGTATGTGCTATCTTGAGAAGTATTAATCAGAGGTCTCATAACCCTTGCCTGCAGTCAAATGACCTAGTGGCCTCATGGGTTGAATGTTATTAATATTTCTCATAATTGCTTCTATTTCAAGCGGTTTTGTTATATTTTAGTCTTCTGTGATGCACTGTGCATTCGGAAAGTATTCAGACTCCTTGACTTTTTCCACATTTTGTTACATCATAGCCTTATTCTAAAATTGATTAAATAGTTTTCCCCCTCATCAATCTACACACAATACCCATAATGACAAAGCAAAAACAGTTTTTTTAAAACATTTTTGCAAATATATATAAAAAAACTGAAATATCACTTTAACAAATGTATTCAGACCCTTCACTCAGGACTTTGTTGAAGCACCTTTGGCAGCGATTACAGCCTCGAGTCTTCTTGGGTATGATGCTACAAGCTTGGCACAGCGGTATTTGGTGTGTTTCTCCCATTCTTCTCTGCAGATCCTCTCAAGCTATGTCAGGTTGCACAGCTATTTTCAGGTCTCTCCAGAGACGTTTGATCGGGTTCAAGTCCGGGCTGTGGCTGGGCCACTCAAGGAATCTCAGAGACTCGTCCCAAAGCCACTCCTGCGTCGTCTTGGCTGTGTGCTTAGGGTCATTGTCCTGTTGGAAGTCTGAGGTCCTGAGTGCTCTGGAGCAGGTTTTCATCAAGGATCTCTCTGTACTTTGCTCCGTTCATCTTTGCCTCGATCCTGACTAGTCTCCCAGTCGTCCCTGCCGCTAGAAAACATTCCCACAGCATGATGCTGCCACCACCATGCGTCGCCGTAGGGATGGTGCCAGGTTTCCTCCAGACATGAACTTGGCATTCAGGTTAAAGAGTTCAATCTTGGTTCCATCAGACCAGAGAATCTTGTTTGTCATGTTCTAAGAGTCCTTTAGGTGCCTTTTGGCAAACTCCAAGTGGGCTGTTTTTATTTTTAATACATTTGCAAAAATGTCGAAAAAACTGTTTTCGCTTTGTCATTATGGAGTGTAGATTGATGAGGGACACTTTCCAAATGCACTATAGAGTATATAAAGTGTAACATTGGGATGCAAACTAAAAATGTAATACATTTCAACTCTATGTCTGACATTGTGCAGGTGTCTTCTTTTTTTAAGCCTGTACCCATGTTTGTGAGGTGGATACTTTTGTTTCAAAGTAGATTTTTTTAAAGACTTCCAAGAAACACTCTGTGTGACCCTGATTTAGCCTGCAGTAAAAGGTTAGCAAAGCAGGCAGCCTGACACGAGTACATTAACTAAATGGTATAACTTATTGTCTCTGGTGACCAGTTGTCCTTGGGACCTGCATTTTATCCCCTGTTCTTGTCTCTGTATGGTGTTAAGGCACACATGGCAGATCTACATCACGGTGACACTCAGAAGCCCACATTAATGGAGGCTTCATGGGGCATAGCATGCCAAACTGTCATGCTTCATCATGGGAACTGTAAACGGGATAAAGAGAGGTGTTTTTGTCAGCTCTCTAGGATAGCACCAAGGCTTTCCATTGGTCTGAGCAAGGTTGTTTTTTTCAGACCGTCTGCAGAGTAACAAAGGGAGCAGGATTTCTCTAGAACTGCCTGTTGAGTGAAGCACTGATTCTTACCAATTCTTTATTCAAGACCTCAAACTCAATGGCACCCCGCTGCAAAACCCTTCAACTCCCCCTCTCCTCCCTCACTCCATCCATTACTCCCTCCCTCCATCTCCTACTCCTCTTCCTCCATCACAAAATTGTGTTCTTCTCATTGGCAGCCTGACTCCTACACTGTGAGTGAAGGTCAGCTTGCACCAGCCACAACAGGCTCCCTACCGTTCCCATCGGCCCCCTCTAAGATAATTACTTCTCTTCTCTTTATGGGCGATTCCACGCCAGCGGGAGCAGAACATTTTTTTGGTTACTCAGATTGTTTTAGCAATTCTCACATAGGAACTTCAATAGAACGAAGGATGTTTGACATGCTTTTTACATTTGTATCACAAACCATTTTTGAGAAACTGTACATAATACAGACAACATATTGGTGTCATAACAGTCCTTATAGTGTGCACTAACATATGGAGTATGTCTAGATTCTGAAATACACATATCATTTATTCAACATTATAAACATTTATATGAATATCTCAAAACTCATTTTTGATTTTGTTCATTTCAAGACATATTGTTGGGAATAATATACTCTACAAGTACATCCAATTTCCAGAGTTGGCTCCTGATTAATTTTATGAGCATCCCCAACACAAACTTAAAAAGGCAAATCAAACAATTAAGTTTCTATGTGAGTATTGCTAAAACAATCTGAGACACAAAAAAAATAATTCTGCTCTCGCTGGCGTGGAATCGCCCTTATGTGTTGCTTCACTGTCTATGAGTTATTCTTGGCCTGGTCAAGCAAGACCATTTTAAATAAACACCAACATACTGGAGAAATATTCTGAAATATTCTGAAAGCTATAGGTACTTTTGTTGAGTAAAGATTTTGTTAAGCAAGATTAATCTACAGTTGAAGGTACAACTCTCAAAAATGGAGGCTTTAATGGTAAAAAACAGACTGCAAGCTCCCAAAATATGTGAATTATTATTCATTTATCTAAGCTATGAATATTTATTGGCAGGCTAATAGTATATTTTTTTAGCAAACACCTTAAAGGTGAAAAACATTGATAAAAATAGCTGCGAGCAGCAATGAACGGGGTTCACAGAATGACATGTAGGATATATTGTAGGATATCTCGTAGGATATCTTCCTTTGTAATCAGTGAAAGCATTACCATGTCTTTCAATACCACAATAATTATGCAAATGAAGCTTAGTCTAGTGCTGTAGGTAGGTAATCATTCTTAAAATCCTTATTTAATTATTGAGTTTATATCGGGGACATTAATGCAGGTAAACTTAAATCCGTTTTACCAAATTTCTACATGTCACATGTGCAACCAGAGTAGAGGTCGACCGATTATGATTTTTCAGCGCCGATACCGATACCATTTATTGGAGGACCAAAAAAGCCGATGCCGATTAATCGGACAATTTATTTTATTTATTTGTAATAATGACAATTACAACAATACTGAATGAACACTTATTTTAACTTAATATAATACAGTAATAAACAGCGCAATGCTTGACGCACAATGAAGAGCTGCTGGCAAAAGGCATGAAAGTGCTGTTTGAATGAATGTTTACGCACCACCGCTCAGTCAGATACTTAGATACTTGTATGCTTGTATGCTCAGTCAGATTATATGCAATGCAGGACACGCTAGATAAAGCTGGTAATATCATCAACCATGTGTAGTTAACTTCTTGATCCTACTTGAGACGCAGACGTCTCAAGTAGGCACCTGGAAATGCAAATGCGCTACGCTAAATGTACTCGTTAAAACTCAAACGTTCATTAAAATACACATGCAGGGTATTGAATTAAAGCTACACTCGTTGTGAATCTAGCCAACAAGTCAGATTTTTAAAATGCTTTTCGGCGAAAGCATGAGAAGCTATTATCTGATAGCATGCAACACCCCAAAATGCCTGAAGGCGACGTAAACAAAAGAATTAGCGTAGCCGGCGCTACACAAAAACGCAGAAATAAAATAAAAACATTCATTACCTTTGATGATATTCTTTGTTGGCACTCCTATATGTCCCATAAACATCACAAATGGGTCTTTTTCCCGATTAAATCCGTCCATGAATGCCCAAAATATCCATTTGTATAGCCTGTCTGCTTCAGGAAAAAAGCTCTCTTCCAACACGCAACGTCATTTTTAAAAATGATATAAGTTGCCTATATTCTTTGACAAAACACTTCAACCTACTTTTGTAACCCAACTTTAGGTATTTGTAAACGTTAATAAGCGATCAAATTGATCACTGGGCGATCTGTATTCAATAGCAGCTACTCAAGAAAACAATGTCCATTTTTCAATCTTCCAAAATCGATTGAGGTAGGCTGGATGGAATGACGGATCTATTGGTAATGTCTCAAAGGATTTTTGTCAATGAAAATGAAATTCTTTGGCGACATCGTGTGGAAGCTGTAGGAATTGCATCCGTGTCCATATTAAATTTGGTTTCCTTTAAACAATCCATGAAAGGGGCGCATGGATACTTTTTTCAGCTTTCAGTGACCAGTTTTTCTTGCGCTTTTCGATGAAACACACACTCTGTTATAGTCACAGCCGTGATTTAACCAGTTTTAGAAACTTCAGAGTGTTTTCTATCCACACATACTAATCATATGCATATACTATATTCCTGGCATGAGTAGCAGGACGCTGAAATGTTGCGCGATTTTTAACAGAATGTTCGAAAAAGGATGAAGAGGTTTTAAGTAGTGATTATGATTGACTGATTGTTTTTATAAGATAAGTTTAATGCTAGCTAGCAACTTACCTTGGCTTACTGCATTCGCATCCTTGTGCACTATTTGTGGAGTGCACAAGGACTAGTTAACTGTAAGGTTGCAAGATTGGATCCCCCGAGCTGACAAGGTAAAAATCTGTCGCTCTGCCACCGAACAAGGCAGTTAACCCACCCTTCCTAGGCCGTCATTAAATATAAGAATGTGTTCTTAACTGACTTGCCTAGTTAAATAAAGATTAAATAAAGGTGTAAAAAAAACGAAGAAAAAGATCGGGGTCCAAAAATACAGATTTCTGATTGTTATGAAAACTTGAAATCGGCCCTAATTAAATCGGCCATTCCGATTAATCGGTCGACCTCTAAACCAGAGGGGAAAAAACTCTAGACTACCTTTACTCCTGACACAGAAACGCGTACAAAACTCTCCCTCGCCCTCCATTTGGCAAATCTGACCATAATTATATCGTCCTGATTCGTGTTTACAAGCTAAAACTAAAGCAGGAAGCACCAGTGACTCAGTCAATAAAAAAGTGGTCAGATGAAGCAGATGCTAAGCTACAGGACTGTTTTGCTAGCACAGACTGGAATATGTTCTGGGATTCTTCCGATGGCATTGAGGAGTACATCATATCAGTCACAGGCTTCATCAATAAGTGCATCGATGACGTCGTCCCCACAGTGAACGTACGTGCATACCCCAACCAGAAGCCATGGATTACAGGCAACCTCCACACTGAGCTAAAGGGTAGAGCTGCCGCTTTCAAGGAGCGTCAGATGTGGCAGGGCTTGCAAACTATTACATATTACAAAAGAAAGCACATCTGCGAGCTGCCCAGTGACACGAGCCTACCAGACGAGTTAAATGACTTTATGCTCGCTTCAAGGCAAATAACACTGAAACATGCATGAGAGCATCAGTTGTTCTGGACAACTGTGTCATCACACTCTCCATTGCCGATGTGAGTAAGACTTGAGTAAGTAACAGGTCAACATTCACCAGGCCGCAGGGCCAGATGGATTACCAGGATGTGTACTCCGAGCATGCGCGGACCAAGTGTCTTCACTGACATTTTCAACCTGTCCTTGACTGAGTCTATAATACCAACATGTTTCAAGCAGACCAACACAGTTCCTGTGCCCAAGAGCACTAAGGTAACCTGCCTAAATGACTACCGACCCGTAGCACTCTGTGAAAAGGCTGTGAAAGGCTGGTCATGGCTCACATCAACACCATTATCCCAGAAACCCTAGGCCCTAAACATTTGCATACCGCCCCAACAGATCCACAGATGATGCAATCTCTATTGCACCCAACACTGCCCTTTCCCACCTGGACAAAAGGAACACCTACATGAGAATGCTATTCATTGACTACAGCTCAGCGTTCAACACCATAGTAACCTCAAAGCTCATCAATAAGCTAAGGACCCTGGGACTAAACACCTCCCTCTGCAACTGGATCCTGGACTTCCTGACGGGCCGCCCCAAGGTGGTAAGGGTAGGTACCAACACATCCTTCACGCTGATCCTCAACACGGGTGCCTCTCAGGGGTGCGTGCTCAGTCTTCTTATGTACTCCCTGTACATTCATGACTGCATGGCCAGGCACGACTCTAACACCATCATTAAGTTTACCGATGACACAACACCGACAACGATGAGATAGCCTATAGGGAGGTCAGAGACCTGTCCATGTGGTGCCAGGACAACAACTTCTCCCTCAACGTGATCAAGACAAAGGAGATGATTGTGGACTACAGGAAAAGGGTAGACTGAGCAAGCCCCCATTCTCATGAACAGGGCTGTAGTGGAGCAGGTTGAGAGCTTCAAGTTCCTTGGTGTCCACATCACCAACAAACTAACATGGTCCAAAACACACCAAGATAGTCGTGAAGAGGGCACGACAAAACCTATTCCCCATCAGGAGACTGAAAAGATTTGGCATGGGTCCTCAGATCCTCAATCACTTCTACAGCTGCACCATTGAGAGCATCCTGA
The DNA here is from genome assembly GCF_045791955.1 of Oncorhynchus clarkii lewisi. Lineage (NCBI taxonomy): Eukaryota > Metazoa > Chordata > Actinopteri > Salmoniformes > Salmonidae > Oncorhynchus > Oncorhynchus clarkii. Next base: position 1,538,735 of record NC_092176.1, on the reverse strand, counting down.
CTGGCATTGCATGGCAACTGCTCGGCCTCCGACCGCAAGGCACTACAGAGGGTAGTGCGCATGGCACAGTACATCACTGGGGCCAAGCTTCCTGCCTTCCAGTACCTCTATACCAGGCGGTGTCAGAGGAAGGACCTAAAAATTGTCAAAAGACTCTAGCCACCCTAGTCATAGACTCGTCTCTCTGCTACCGCACGGCAAGCGGTACCGGAGCGCCAAGTCTAGGTCCAAAAGACTTCTCAAAAGATTCTAACCCCAAGCCATAAGACTCCTGAACAGCTAATCAAATGGCTACCCAGACTATTTGCATTGTCCCCCCCCCCCCCCTTACGCTGCTGCTACTCTCTTTATTATCTATGTATAGTCACTTTACCTTTACCTACATGTACATATTACCCTGCACATCGACTCTGTACCGATACCCCATTGTGTATAGCCTCGCTATTGTTATTTTACTGTTGCTCTTTAATTATTTGTTACTGTTATTTATTTATTTTTTCCTATATATTTTTTTACTTAACAGTTACATTTTCTTTAAACTGCATCCTTGATTAAGTGCTTGCAAGTAAGAATTTCACTGTAAGGTCTCCTCCACCTGTTGTATTTGGCACGTGACAAATAACATTTGATTTGATATAACAGTTTCAAGTTGATAGGCCACTGTGGCGTGGATTTACAGTGGCTTAAATGGACATGTGAATTCCGATTTTTGATTTATCAATAACTCTTTGACCAATCCCTTAACTTTTCTCAAACTAAGTCAAGACATGTAAAATGGGCCCCCCATTTTTGTGAATCTGAGTTTTGAGAAGAAGATTTGTTATGATTATTTTAAGCATTACATATTCAAAAAAGTGAATTGTTAATAGTTTAATCATTTTTTTAAATATCAATGCCGAGCTTAATTTGGTACATCATGGTAATGTCTTTGATGACCCTCAAACGTTTTTGAAGTTGATAGTCCATTATGGAGTGTATTTACAAAGGATTTAACACTAAAACTGCTGGGCCTCGAGGGACCCCCCTTCAAGCTATTGAGCAGTTATTTTGACTGCAACAATTTAACAGTTTAATTAATACATTTCATGTATGCTATCATAAAACAATCTCTTGGTTGTGTTTAGCAAGGTCTAAGATAACATTAGAATACTTTTTTTATTAACACAATAGCATTTTCATTAGTTTGTTGCTGTAGGCTATATGTATATAAAAAAACTAAAGAATAATAAATAAAAAAAAGTGTATTTTATTCGCGGAGTGTCCTTTTTACAACTATTAAACAGAACGTGTATGTGTGGAACAAGGTAACAGCATCTTTTTATAACAAAATTTAAACTATTGCCCAAAATAACCCAACCACCATGATGCAAGACACAAGACGCACAGTCAAATTATGAAAACATCAGTAGCCAAAATATCATTATAATCACCAAGTGTGCGTGACAAATAGTGAAAATCACAACAAAAGTAATAATGGCATTATAATGAATATACAGTGCCTTGCGAAAGTATTCGGCCCCCTTGAACTTTTCGACCTGTTGCCACATTTCAGGCTTCAAACATAAAGATATAAAACTGTATTTTTTTGTGAAGAATCAACAACAAGTGGGACACAATCATGAAGTGGAACGACATTTATTGGATATTTCAAGCTTTTTTAACAAATCAAAAACTGAAAAATTGGGCGTGCAAAATTATTCAGCCCCTTTACTTTCAGTGCAGCAAACTCTCTCCAGAAGTTCAGTGAGGATCTCTGAATGATCCAATGTTGACCTAAATGACTAATGATGATAAATACAATCCACCTGTGTGTAATCAAGTCTCCGTATAAATGCACTTGCACTGTGATAGTCTCAGAGGTCCGTTAAAAGCCCAGAGAGCATCATGAAGAACATGGAACACACCAGGCAGGTCCGAGATACTGTTGTGAAGAAGTTTAAAGCCGGATTTGGATACAAAAAGATTTCCCAAGCTTTAAACATCCCAAGGAGCACTGTGCAAGCGATAATATTGAAATGGAAGGAGTATCAGACCACTGCAAATCTACCAAGACCTGGCCGTCCCTCTAAACTTTCAGCTCATACAAGGAGAAGACTGATCAGAGATGCAGCCAAGAGGCCCATGATCACTCTGGATGAACTGCAGAGATCTACAGCTGAGGTGGGAGACTCTGTCCATAGGACAACAATCAGTCGTATATTGCACAAATCTGGCCTTTATGGAAGAGTGGCAAGAAGAAAGCCATTTCTTAAAGATATCCATAAAAAGTGGCGTTTAAAGTTTGCCACAAGCCACCTGGGAGACACACCAAACATGTGGAAGAAGGTGCTCTGGTCAGATGAAACCAAAATTGAACTTTTTGGCAACAATGCAAAACGTTATGTTTGGCGTAAAAGCAACACAGCTCATCACCCTGAACACACCATACCCACTGTCAAACATGGTGGTGGCAACATCATGGTTTGGGCCTGCTTTTCTTCAGCAGGGACAGGGAAGATGGTTAAAATTGATGGGAAGATGGATGGAGCCAAATACAGGACCATTCTGGAAGAAAACCTGATGGAGTCTGCAAAAGACCTGAGACTGGGACGGAGATTTGTCTTCCAACAAGACAATCATCCAAAACATAAAGCAAAATCTACAATGGAATGGTTCAAAAATAAACATATCCAGGTGTTAGAATGGCCAAGTCAAAGTCCAGACCTGAATCCAATCGAGAATCTGTGGAAAGAACTGAAAACTGCTGTTCACAAATGCTCTCCATCCAACCTCACTGAGCTCGAGCTGTTATGCAAGGAGGAATGGGAAAAAATGTCAGTCTCTCGATGTGCAAAACTGATAGAGACATACCCCAAGCGACTTACAGCTGTAATCGCAGCAAAAGGTGGCGCTACAAAGTATTATCATCATTAGTCATTTAGGTCAACATTGGATCATTCAGAGATCCTCACTGAACTTCTGGAGAGAGTTTGCTGCACTGAAAGTGAAGGGGCTGAATAATTTTGCACGCCCAATTTTTCAGTTTTTGATTTGTTAAAAAAGTTTTAAATATCCAATAAATGTCGTTCCACTTCATGATTGTGTCCCACTTGTTGTTGATTCTTCACAAAAAAATACAGTTTTATATCTTTATGTTTGAAGCCTGAAATGTGGCAACAGGTCGCAAAGTTCAAGGGGGCCGAATACTTTCGCAAGGCACTGTAAGTGTCGATATGACAGTCAAGGATAGTCAATTATTTATACGTCTGATACCATGGTGAATTTCTCTGTTTCTTTGTCATCCAAATGCGATCCCGTTACATGGTTTCTCCAAAGAAAAGTGTCCCATCCATGTCTGACCAGAAGCTCTCCATATGCACACTCTTTCCACTGAATGCTCCACAAACATACAGGATTGAAATGAAGGCTTCCAGCTCATCAACAGACATATCCCAGGCAGTGTTTCCTTGCTACGAGTGTGCCTTCCATGCTGACCACACTGCTCCCACGAATGTTGATTTTGTCCACCCACAGAAGACTCGATCAGGACACGCAGGTTGAAATATCAAAACAAACTCTGAACCAACTATATTAATTTGGGGACAGATCGAAAAGCATTAAACATTTATGGCAATTTAGCTAGCTAACTTGCTGCTGCTAACTAATTTCTCCTGGGATATAAACATTGTGTTGTTATTTTACCTGAAATGCACAAGGTCCTCTACTCTGACAATTAATCCACAGATAGTAATCTCTCCTCCGTTGGGCTTCTTCTTCTACTTTGGACTTTATATGGCGGTTGGCAACCAACTTTAAGGTGCATTACAACCACCAACTGGACTGGAGTGTGGACCTCAGTTCATCTTTCAATCACCCATGTGGTATATGCTCCTAAAATCCAATGAGGAGATGGGAGAGGCGGGACTTATAAGCGTCACAAATAAAAGTAATATTTTAGCGCCTGGCTACAGAGACGCACGTTGACTTGCTCGAGCAGTGTGGGTACAATGATTGAATAACATGTATGTGTATATTTATTTTGCAACTCTCGTGCATGCTACGTGGGCTGAGTGGTCAGCATGTTAGCCTCAGTACCTGAATGTTGTAGCACGTCCATGACACATAAACAATGAAAGCTGGTTAGAGCATTGCTGATGTTTTTTGCTTGAGATCTAGGGCCTGCTTTCTCAGTGATGACATTTTGTGCAGATAATCTGCCCGTAGCATTGTCCCTGGCTTGTTCCATCTAAATGGTGCCTTCCCTTCTGCTCTCCTGTCTCACCATTTAATTTGGTAGTGGTGCGCTCAGTGTACACCGTTCTTGCTTTTTTGCGCGTAGGGTTCGGGGGTGTAGGTTATTCAGGCTGAGGCTCAGAATCAGAAGAATAATCATCAGATATGTCATGATTAACTTCTTCCGTGACATCTAAGTCGTTTTTGTTCAGATCTTGTAGCAGCACTAACGCAACAATTTAACAGTATAATTAATACATTTCATGTGTATAAATGGACACGTACAATCAGATGCATCTGTAATGGTTTTCTTCCTCCTCTGACGAGGAGTATGAAATATCGGACCAATGCGCAGCGTGGAAAGTGTCCATAATATATTTAATAAACTGAACACAGAATACAAAAGAACAAGAGAAATAAATGAAAAACCGAAATAGTTCTGAATGGAAAACACAGACACAGAAAATAATCACCCACCACTCAAAATTGGAAAACAGGCTACCTAAGTATGGTTCTCAATCAGAGACAACGATTGCCAGCTGCCTCTGATTGGGAACCATACCAGGCCAAACACATAGAGATAGAAAACATAGAACACAAAACATAGAATGCCCACCCCAACTCACGCCCTGACCAAACTAAAATAGAGACATAAAAAAGGAACTAAGGTCAGGACGTGACAGCATCCATTCTTCTTTGTCTTCTTGCCCTTGTCAATTACGCACACTTTCACTGTGTACTCCAAGTAGGCCAGAGTGGACTGATAGAACTGCTTGGATTTGGTGGAGTGATACTGGGTACATACCATGTTCAGTTTATAATTTGAATATACCAATACAATAGAATGGCCCGTCTTCTCTTCATTCAAAATTGGTGATGACATAATTATGCATCGTTCATCAACTCACCCATTCTCCCCCATCCTACTGTACTTTACTTCAATTATTAGTTTTTATACAGTGCCTTCGGAAAGTATTCAGACCCCTTGACTTTTTCCACATTTTGTTCCATTACAACCTTATTCTAAAATGTATTAAATTGTTTTTTATCCTCATCAATCTACACATAATACACCATAATGACCAAGCAAATAGGTTTTTAGAAATATTTGCTAATTTACAATTTTCAGACCCTTTACTCAGTACTTTGTTGAGCGATTACCTCATTGGGTCTTCTTGGGTATGACGCTACAAGTTTGGCACACCTGTATTTGGGGAATTTCTCCCATTCTTCTCTTCAGATCCTATGAAGCTATGTCAGGTTGGAACGTCTCATAGCAAAGGGTTTGAATACTTACGTTAAAAGTTGTTTTTTATTTTTAATACATTTGCAAAAAATTCTAAAAACCTGTTTTCGCTTTGTCATTATGTGGTATTGTGTGTAAAAAATATATATTTAATCAATTTTAGAATAAGGCTGTAACATAACAAGATGTGGAAAAAGGCAAGAGGTCTGAATACTTTCCAAAGGCACTGTATGTGTGAGATTTGTTTCGGTATAGTTTAGGTTCAGTTGCGAGGCAATTATTAGGGTGATTATCAACTGGGCACAGCACATTCCAGTGTCGGGAGAAGGAGTGGAGCAGGTCCTACTGTGGAAAAAGGAGGGGCAACGGGGAAAACCATCAAAAAATGACATGCCCTCATATTAAGATTCTAACAACGGCAGTGTGTATATAGACTTATTTAGGAAAAGTCATGGATGGAGGGGGACATGACTTTAAAAAATGTCAGAGTAATACATTTTTTTATTTTTATTCATGAGCAGAATGACTGCTTTACCGGTTCTAGTGTTAAATGGACACGTACAATCAGATGTTCTGATTTATCAAAAACTCTGCCACCACTTAACCAATCCCTTAGCTTAGATGGAGAAAAATCTATCCTGTCAGACCTTATGGCTCCTTGAGGCAAATGTGCTCAGCATTAGGAAAGTCACCTACATAGAAGGTTTCAAGTCTCTTGGTCAAACGGGGCGGCGGATAGTAGGGTCCAAGTGAGATTGCTTCTAAAAGCTCCCCCTATAGGCCAAATTTTTTTTTTTACCAAGTTACTCATGGCCTCTAGTCGATCCTTGCCAAATGAGAAAAAAAAGTTAGAGCAAAGAAGAGTTCAGGTTAGAGTGGCTGTGGTTAGAGAAGAAGATATGTTTCATCATGGGGTCATGCTCCTCTCTTCACTTCACCTGTCCCTCAAATATCTTACTCTGAACTCTCCGCACTGCATCACCGCATAGGAAATCGGCAGTGAGCGAAAAAAAAGGTTCTTCTTATTAAAGGAGAATTTCATGCACACTATATTGTGGTCTCAGTGGCTGCATGCTGTGCTGTGCTGCCTGCCCACTCACTTCCTGACATTATCCGAGCATGTAGGCTTATATATTTGCACAACTTTTATCGAGCCCGCCATGCCACGGTGCAAGCCTGGCTGAGCCGAACATTTTATTCTGTCCAGTAAAGATGAAACGTTCCCAACTCTACATAATAAAATGTTACGTAATTGAGTCGAGAGTGAATCCGGTGACAATCAACCTTTCATATTCATTTTCAAATAGCTCGACTTCAAAGAGAACGTTATTAAATCTGACGGCAGTAAAATGGAAGCCTGGTGAAGCTGGTGAAATAATACGATATAGTACAGACTTCATGGCTTTTAGCTATTTTTATAGTTCACGTCAAAGCAGTGCTTTAACATTCCACACACATCAATATGCAGCATGTTGTTGTATGTTGTAATCTATGCAATGTATTGATATTTATTTGCCTTTATTTAAGCAAGAAAGAGTCAAATAGGGAGTTAGAAGGATCGCTCATACTTAATCTTAGATTACTTCACTGCAGTAGGGAGATAATACTTTACAGCAAATTCGAGTGAGAAAAAAATAGTGGGAAGAGGAATCAAATTTGAGTTATATAGTGATAATGCTATTTCCCCCCCTCCGTTTGACCTAATTTTAGATCACACTGCCTAAATATGAGAGGGTGTCATGCAGAGGTAGAACCAAGTTACTATTATTCGAGTCAAGCAAGTCTCAAGTCGCAAGGTCCAAGTCGAGTCAAATCAACCTTACCGTGAAACGCTTACTTACAAGCCCTTAACCAACAATGCAGATCAAAAAATAGTTAATAAAATATTGACTAAATAAATGGAAGTTAAACAAATGTAATCAATCACAAGGTAACACAAGAAATGTACATAACAATAATGAGGCTATTTACAGGGAGTACTGGTACAGAGTCGATGTGCGGGGGATACAGGTTAATCGAGGTCATTTGTAAAGTGACTATGCATAGATAATAAACAGCGAGTGGCAGCAGTGTAAAAACAAATGCTAGTAGTCCGGGTGGCCATTTGATTAGTTTAGTTGTTCAGGAGTCTTATGGCTTGGGGGTAGAAGCTGTTTAGGAGACTTTTGGTCCTTGACTTCTATGCATCTGTTGGGGTGGTATGCAAATTGGGTATAGGGTTTCTGGCATGATGGAGTTGATGTGAGCCATGACCAGCCTTTCAAAGCACTTCATGGCTACCGACATGAGTGCTACGGGGCGATAAATAATTTATGCAGGTTACCTTCGCTATCTAGGGCACAGGGACTATGGTGGTCTGTTTGAAATGTATTACAGGCTCGGCCAGGGAGAGGTTTAAAATGTCAGTGAAGACACTTGCCAGTTGGTCCGCATGCTTTGACTACATGTCCTAGTAATCCGTCTGACCCCTCAGCATTATGAATGTTTAAAGTTATTGCTCATATCGGTTACCGAGAGCGTGATCACACAGTCGTCCAGAACAGCTGGTGCTCTCATACATGCTTCAGTGTTTCTTGCCTCAAAGCGAGTATAAAAGGCATTTCGCTTGTCTGGTAGGCTTGTGTCACTGGGCAGCTCACGGCTGGGTTACTAGCAGCCGTTTATAGTCCTTAATAGTTTTCAAGCCCTGCCACATCCGACAGTCCTGTAGCGTAGCATCCGCGTCATCTGACCACTTCTGCATTGAGCAAGTCACTGGTACTTCCTACTTTAGTTTTTGCTTGTAAGCAGGAATCAGAAGGATTGAATTATGGTCAGAATTGCAAAATGGAGGGCGAGGGAGAGCTTTCTATGCGTCTCTGTGTGTGGTGTGAAGGTGGTCTAGAGTTTTTTTCCCCTCTGGTTGCACATGGTGACATGCTGGTAAAAAATGAGGCAAAACAGATTTAAGTTTGCCTGCATTAAAGTCCCCGGCCACTAGGAGCACCTCTTCTGGATGAGCATTTTCTTGTTTGCTTATGGCAGGTTTGTGGGGGTAAATAGACGGATATGAATAATATAGATGTGAACTCTCTTGGTAGATAGTGTGGTCTACATCTTATCATGAGGTATTCTACCTCAGGCGAGCAATACCTCAAGACTTCTTTAATATTAGACATTGCGCACCACAAGTTATTGACAAATAGACACACACCCCCGCCCCTCGTCTTACCAGACGTAGCTGCTCTGTCCTGCCGAAAAACGGAGAAGCCAGTCAGATCTATATAATCCGTGTCGCCATTCAGCCAAGTCTCAATGAAACATAAGATATTACAGTTTTTAATGTTGCATTGGTAGGATATTCTTAATCGTAGATCGTCCAGTTTGTTTTTATTATTGGCACGATGGCCAGTAATACAGAGGGTGGTTTACTCACTCGCCGACAAATTCTCACCTGGCACCCTAAAGGCCGCCCCTGTATACAAACTAAATTTTGTTTTGAATCCCAAGTAGAACGGGACTACAGGCAATGACTTGTTCAACTACAAATCTTTGTCTATTTACTGAGGATACCAGAGAGCCCATTGTGTTATTTTGTCTACAACACATTTTGATTATGTAATAATTTTTAACAACAAATTCCAAATGCAAGCTACAAAAGTATTGAAAATCCCAGAGACCTTTTACAATATGGACAAGGCACACTACATTGCCAAAAATATGTGGACACCCCATCAAATGAGTGGATTTGGCTATTTCAGCCACACCCGTTGCTGACAGGCGTATCAAATTGAGCACAAAGCCACGCAATCTCCATAGACAAACATTGGCAGTAGAACGGCACATACTGAAGAGCTCAGTGACTTTCAACATGGCACTGTTAACAACTCAGTTCTTCAAAATGTGTGCCCTGCTAGAGCGGCCCCGGTCAACTGTAAGTGCTGTTATTGTGAATTGGAAACATGTAGGAGCAACAACGGCTCAGCAGCGAAGTGGTAGGCTACACAAGCTTCAAGAACAGGACCGGCATCCAGCCATCCACACACAGTTTAGCAATATCATCCTAGAGCTCAAACATACCTTAAATAATATAGCTTTAGAGCAAGCCTTTTTTCCCCACAATACATCTCTTTCTGTTATTCAGATGTCCACTTTCACCATCTTTTGTTTCTCCTCAGATGACAAAACTTGGTCAACTTGAACCTATGAAAAATTCACCAACCGTTTACTCGCAAAATCTCACATCATGCATTATGTAAGCCGAGAAATGAGGAGAGAGTTCCCGGTCTCCCTTTTCCTCTCCTCTCCTCACTCGCCCAGCTTCAGAGGAGGAGATGTATGCTTAGAAACCACCAGCTCCGCTTTCACTGGAGAACTCTCACCCTACTGCTCCTTTTCAACGCTCAAAATCATTCAATTCGGCCAGGGGGATTTTTAAGTAAAAACATTTTCAGAATAATTCCCGATGTCGCCCATGAGCCAAAATGATTGCCCCCCCCCCCCCCCCTTGTCTATACACTACCTGAAGAATAAAGTAATTAACTAAAATCTACATTCAATCAGTGGACTTCCAAACGAGCTCAGGTCAAGCTTGCTTTTGACCCAATCTGCCGTCCACAACCTAGTCTTTTTATCAGGCTTGCTGTTTAGAAAGTAAATTACCTATGACATAGGTTTCTCTCGTACGTAATGGTTAAAGTCAAACTATATGTAAACATTGCTGCTCAGAAAGCTTCAAGGTGCCGAACTAGACAGAAATGAAGAGGAGGAAATCAGAAGTGGCCTTTTCTTTGGCGTCAGCAAAAGACCAATGAGATGCAAAACGAGACACTAATTCAAACCCTTAACATGTAAGGGCTTCTGAGGCCTGAAGTCAAGAGTGTGCCCTATATTTTGTTAATGTTAGTTTTACACAGAGAGAACATAAGATAAAAAATGTGTACTGTTCTCTATGGTGTTGTTCACCTACTGTCTAGAGCACAAGCCATGCTGTGCCAACTGTCATGGCCGATTGTTTATGAGGGGGGAAACAGGAAAGCTCACCTCTCTGACCTCGCCTGCACATCTCTGGCAGAGCCATGGAGAGCAACCTGCACTGGATGCGATGCCATTAAATGATTTCTTCCATTCATCATGGCTTGGGATGCACAACCAACACAGTGAGATGTGAGTAGGGAAAACATGCAATATCAAGATAGTCCCTGAGGGAAAAGTAATGCATAGCCAAGTTTTCAGATTACTTTTTTTGTAGGTGATATTACAATCTGTTAAAGGTGCAATATGCAGAAATGGAATAGTTTGCCTAATTTCAGTTAATGTGACAAAACAAGTAATGTATAGTGTAGAGAATCATTGTAACATGTAAACCACGGTGAAATATATTTTCAATAACCACAAATATTGTATTTTCAGCTGATGTACAAAACTGAAGGTAAAAGACGCAAAAGCTGAATTTAAAAACGGGAAGGATAAAAATAGTGCACATAAAACAGATCTACCGCTTCTTAGACATGCTTTCAATGAGAATGACAGATCTAGAACTCACATTTCTATGTGAATTTGGTCAAGTCGCCCCAAAAGTTACATATTGCAGCTTTAATAAGGTCCGCAAAAATATAACAATCTCGTTGTCTGCGTTCACAAAGCCAGACCAATTCTGATCTTTTCCCCACCAATTGGTTATTTGACCATTCACATCAGATCTTTTCACATCAGATCATTTTCAGAGCTGATCTTATTGATCAAAAGACTAATTAGTGAAAAAAAGTATCAGAATTGGGCTGCCTGATTAAACAAAGCCCACTGGAGGTGAAATTAGGTTGAGATGAGGGTTATCTTTTGTGGTCTGGGGGCATAATAAAAAAAAACATCTGGCTGCATCAATGATAGGTCTTTAGCAGACTGTGTGGTGTGAACTCTGGCACACAATTATGTCATCTTGGTCAAAATGATCAAAAAACAAGTTAAGAATTCAGGTAGGCATTTTTATAACAGTGTGTCGAAGCCAAATTATATGGGATAGCTGTAACAGTTTTTGGCACCAATTAAAGGTCCAGGATTTGCTGGAATTAAGGTGCAGTAACAGCCAAGATCATTGCTGTTCTCAAAGCTACTAGTGATAATCCATGAAAAAAAACATTGAAACCATGAAATCTGTGACATCACATTTGATTATGAATTTAACAATTCATAATGGCGACCTTATACAGCATGTGCATTTGATTATGAGACTCCTTTTGATAAAAGCACATTTCAAGGGTGAGCTACTAAATTGCTACCTTTGAAATGGGGTTGCACTTCACATGGAACCTGTTTAATTGATTAAGTCTACTCATACTTTGCATTGAGTTGCTATTGTCATCCTAAATACTCCAAACATTGAACACCAGCCCATCCTCTATCATTCATCTGCTCTTGTGAGATTGCTTTACGAGATTTAGTACTCAGTACTCAATCTTCTTTATATGTTTTCTATAAGGGGAGCCAATCTTGGCCATGCTATTGTTGGATATACAGCCCATCACATACATACATATATATATTTATACTCCGAACTCTGACATGGCTCATCCTAATATTTCTATATTTCTTCATTCCATTCTTAGATTTGTGTGTATTGTCAGATATTACTGCACTGTTGGAGCTAGGAACACAAGCATTTCGCTACACCTGCTAAATATGTTTATGTGACCAATGCATTTTGATTTGAGCCGGTTTTAATATCATTCTATTCGTAGCCTTAGCAGTAGTAATCATTCTGCTATGGTTAGATAGATATTATTCCATGTACATTGTATTTGGGCCCAGGGAAAGTACCCAGGGGGCCCTGTCTCTGAGGGAAAGAATGACTCCATAAGAACTCAATAGGAGCCAAGTGTCTGGAGTTAGAGCTGATAGATAATAATAATTCCTGTTCTATAACATTGTCATATATATCTTTACTGTTTTACACCATTATATACTCTTAATAGGAAGATACTACTGCAACCACGGAGATTGATTGTTCACCATAGACACATAAAGGGGGTCTGTTTGGGAAGGGGTTCCAGTCGGAGGTTCTAAGTATACAGTATGTGCTTGTTATGTTGTATCTTGTTTTGGAAGATACAGTACAACACCCAGGGTGGTGAATACATCTTTGGTATTGGGTCTGGATTATTAAACCAGAGTTTACAACCTAACACTATGTAAATGAAGGATAGGCTCTTGACCATGTGGACTGAGGAACAGGGATAGTGTGTGCTGTGTGGAGGCGAGGGTGGGTGGGCAGGGTATCCCTCTTCCACAGGGACACAGTGGCGTCTCCACACCCACCCATGTCCAATGAGTTTTGCTCTCCATGGCTCTCTCAACTACAGAGCCTTACACACTAGTAGCCTTTGAATACCCCTCCCCCCTTTAATGTCTGCACAGTGTGAGTCACCCGTTCCTGATGCGATCGATCGCATGAAAGACAGAAAAAAATGCTCCAGACTTGTACTTTCAGGGGGCATTGCTCCTCCACAACTTGAGGCCTCAAAGTGCTGGCAAATGTTGAGCTTGTACTGGCAATTAGGTGGAGGAAGCGAGCGACTGATATTCATGAGGGCAGAACCATGTCAGCCTTTCCACCGAGGGACTCAAGAGGGCATATCCATAGTCCCAGTGTAAAGACTGAGAACATATATTTCAAATTGAGTGATAAACCTTTTAAGAGGCTAACATGAATAACCCATTACTTTAATGCGCTCGAAGCAGAACAAAGGCTTATCGACTACGGCGAATATAAGTTCATATTGCCCATTGTAAAGTCTCAAGATATTTCATAACATTTCCTGTGACCTTGCCATCTTCTTAAAGTACACATTAAACTTTACGACAGCTGCCCCTTGGTGTTTAACTACGTTTCATGCTCTTAATATACTGCCGCATGGTTGGTGGACACTGGCTGAAGCTTGTAAGGGCTCATTCATACCACACCACTGAATAAGACCAGTAAATATTCCCTTCATCGTGCTAGCAGGGCAATTACAGTGAAATGTTGGCAGGTGATTAGGGAATACGCCTTACAAATTGAAGTGCCACAGTGACAAACCAATAAGGGCCCGTAGTCAACCATTTATGTTATTAGATTTATAACACAGGGAAGCTGATTGTAGTTTTACAACTCCTGGTTAAATGAAAAACTACATTGGAAATGAGTGGGCATTAATGCTATTAACCTCAATACTGCTCAAAACCAATAAAGATCATAATCATTCCATAATTCAGTGATGGCACCGCAAACCAAAACAGAAAGGCGGCAAATAGGCCTACCGACAGAGAAGGATGTCTTGTGACTGCTCCCGCAATACAGCAGTGGCATTGCTCCCCAGTTCGTATGGTGTGTCCGTACGTCTCCAACCCTGTTCCTGGAGAGCTACTCTTCTATAGGTTTTTCTCCAACCCAAGTTTCAACTAACCTGATCCAGCTTGTCAACCAGCTAATTATTAGAATCAGGTGCACTAGATTAGGGTTGGAGCGAAAGACCTACAGGACGGTAGCTCATTTGTGACCATATGAGAAGATGCATCTGGGAAACACAATGACATTTCAAAAGTCATTCAAATTGAACTCATGCTAGGCACAAGCTCGCTCATAATGGATGTCTCGTGCGCATTGAAGGCGCTGAAGGACATTTGAACACTGCATATACGGTGCCTTCGGAAAGCATTCAGACCCCTTGACTTTTCCATATTTTGCTCCGTTACAGCATTATTCTAAAATGGATTAAATTAATAAAACATCCTCAGCAATCTACACACAATACCCCATAATGACAAAACAAAGAAAAAAAACAGGTAAATTGATAAATAAGTATTCAGACCCTTTGCTATGAGACTCTAAATTTAGCTCAGGTGCATCCTGTTTCCATTGATCATCCTTGAGATGTTTCTACAACTTGATTAGAGTCCACTTCAATTGACTGGACATGATTTGGAAAGGCACACACCTGTCTATATAAGGTCCCACAGTCAAAGGAATTGTCTGTAGAGCTCCGAGACAGGATTGTGTCGAGGCACAGATCTGGGGAAGGGTACCAAAACATTTCTGCAGCATTGAAGGTCCAAGAACACAGTGGCCTCCATCATTCTTAAATGAAAGAAGTTTGGAACCACCAAGACTCTTCCTAGAGCTGGCCGCCCAGCCAAACTGAGCAATTGGGGGAGAAGGGCCTTGGTCAGGGAGGTGAGCAAGAACCCGATGGTCACTCCAACAGAGCTCTAGAGTTCCTCTGTGGAGATGGGAGAACCTTCCAGAAGGACAACCATCTCTGCAGCATTCCACAAATCAGACCTTTATGGTAAAGTGGCCAGACAGAAGCCACTCCTTTGTAAAAAGCACATGACAGCCCACTTGGAATTTGCCAAAAAGGTATCTAAAGAGACTCTCAGACCATGAGAAACAAGATTATCTGGTCTGATGACACCAAGATTCAACTCTTTGGCCTGAATGCCAAGAGTCACATCTGGAGGAAACCTGGCACCATCCCTATAGTGAAGCATGGTGGTGGCAGCATCATGCTGGGGGCGTCTTTTGCAGCGGCAGGGACTGGGACACCAATCAGGATCGAGGCAAAGATGAACGGAGCAAAGTACAGAGAGATCCTTGATGAAAACCTGGTCCAGAGCACTCAGGACCTCAGACTGGGGCGAAGGTTCACCTTCCAACAAGACAACGACCCTAAGCACACAGCCAAGACAACACTGGAGTGGCTTCGGGACAAGTCTCTGAATGTCCTTGAGTGGCCCAGCCAGAGCCCAGACATGAACCCGATCAAACATCTCTGGAGAGACCTGAAAATAGTTGTGCAGCAACGCTCCCCATCCAACCTGACAGAGTATGAGAGGATCTGCAGAGAAGAATTGGAGAAACTCCACAAATACAGGTGTGCCATGCTTGTAGTGTCATCCACAAGAAGACTTGAGGCTGTAATCGCTGCAAGGTGCATTAACAAAGTACTGAGTAAAGGGTCTGAATACTTGTAAATGTGATATTTCTTCTTTTTTTATATATATAAATTTGCTAAAATATCAAAAAACTTGTTTCTGCTTTGTCATTATGGGGTATTGCGAGTAGATTGATGAGAAAAAATACATGTAATAAATGCTTTAATAAGGCTGTAACATAACAAAATGTGGAAAAAGTCATGGGGTCTGAATACTTTCCGAAGGCACTGTATTTCAGACCCCAAACCGACACAACATTAACATCACAAAGACATAGACGGTAGCATTGTCCTCTGTGTATTAATAAAAAGAAAAAGGGGCTGCTGTTCTACCCTGAGGGAGCCTTGGGCTGAACAGAGTCGTCTCAACGTCGGCTATATCCCCACTCAACACATCACCCCCTAAATATGGAACAATTTCCTCATACCCTGGAACAGCAGCCGTACAATGCAACACAAACCCTGAGAAAATGTTCCTACTCACAATGTCCCTTACACGGAGGAGCCCAATCAGCCGAGGAAATCATGCAGCATTAAAATGGCCCGGGATTTAATTTGGGCTGGTTAACATGGTAACACTTGATTTATGAATGAGTAATCTACCATAATAGCACAGTGTGGTTTCCCCTTTCAACTTCCAAAGTTGTCAAATGTCTGCCTCAGGTCCCTACAGCACAGAGTGATCAGATCTCACAGCCAACACCACTGTTAAATTAATATGAGAAATATATTGTGTGTGCAGTATAGCATTTCCTAACCACAAAACAATTGAGTATAGACCAATGTGTATTATTTTACTAGGCAAGTCAGTTAAGAACAAATTCTTATTTTCAATGACGGCTTAGGAGCAGTGGGTTAACTGCCTTGTTCAGGGGCAGAACGACAGATTTTTACCTTGTCAGCTCGGGGATTCGATCTTCAAACCTTTCGGTTACTAGTCCAACGCTCTAACCACTAGGCTATCTGCCGCCCCTAAATGGCAATTTAGCGTTTGCATTTTAACCTGCCTTAATTTTGCTTGTAAATATACTTTGCTTATCTGTAAAAAAATATATATATATAATCTGTGATTTTGTCTGTGTGTTTATTGTGTATCCTGCAAAATGTATTCCCTCATTGAGGACATCACATTTTTTCTAATCTAATCTACTAAAATGACTGCTAGAGGATGGGACAAAGACAGTGGGGTGACTCATGGCGTCACCGCTGAGACACCATGTGACTTGACCAGAAAAAGCGTTGGACCCTGTCATTATAAGCTGTAGAAACTAGGCCCCATGTTTGTCCTGGTCAGGTCACGTGGTCAGGTAAAGCCCCTGGCCCTACATCTCATATGTACAGCCCACAACCGTAGGCTAAACTCTGACCCTCAACATCAGAGCAGTGCATGCTGGGACTTCCTGTTCCGCGAGGAAGGGGAGAAGGAGAGCCACAGGGGCCACAGCTGTGTGCTTAATCAACAGGGGTGTGTTTCTCTGGGCAAAGAGATGGTAAAAACACTGCACACAGATTCCTTACCACCACTACCGCACCACACAGCCAAGCTCCTCTCTTAGCCAATCTCTCTCCTGACACACAGGCTTTCCACCCCTACTCTGTTTTCGGTCTCCTCTCATTCTCAGGCCTGGGTAAACATTGGTATGTAGCAGGAAGACACTGGTTTACTTGTGTTCCCGTATGGCTCAGGTTAAGCATTTCTCTACAGGAGATCAATCCCTGTATACTGGTTGGAGACTGAAGGAAAGACCCGCTCTTCCTCGGCTGAAGACGTGCTGTGGAATTCACACAGGCAAAATGGATGCCTCGCCGCTGCAGTTACAACTCAATCGATACTTTTGAAATAAACATCAGCCGTGAACCTTGAGAGAGGCATGTCTAGTTCTCCAAATAATTATATTACGCATATGTGTATTGGATAAACGAACCGAAACTACTTGCAAGCTTGTATAGGAATCATTTCCCCACTCCCTTCCAATTGATAATGCAACGATTTGTAAAAGGAAAATATAATCTTTGTTCTGAAATAGCTGGGAACCTAAAAGCTCCCAGCACAATCATTAATTAACATCGAGCACAGCCTTGATGTGAAAGCTTGTCATAGAGTTCTGGTAATCAAATCAAATCAAATTGTATTTGTCACACGTGCCGAATACAACCTTACAGTGAAATGCTTACTTACAAGCCCTACACCAACATTGCAGTTCAAGAAATAGAGTTAAGAAAATATTTAATAAATAAACTAAAGTAATAAAAATGGAATTTAAAAAAAGTTACACGAGAAAAATACATAACAATAACGAGTCTATATACAGGGGGTACCGAGTCAATGTGCAGCTTAGTCGAGGTAATTTGCAAAGTGACTATGCATAGATAATAAACAGTGAGTAGCAGCAGTGTAAAAACAAAAGGGGTTAATGTAAATAGTCCAAGTGGCCATTTGATTAATTGTTCAGCAGTGTAATGGCTTGGGGATAGAAGCTGTTTTAGGAACCTTTTGGACCTAGACTTGGCGCTCCAGTACCGCTTGCCGTGCGGTAGCAGAGAGAACAGTCTATGACTTGGGTGACTGGAGTCTTTGACAATTTTCTGATACACAAAAACTCCTATTTTGCTGGAAACAAGCAAACTCTGGAAGCAAAGAAGAGCAGATGATTGAGGCAGTTTGTCATAATGCCATTTAGCCGTCATTGGCATTTGATATGCTTTTGTCTGCAAAACATTTGTACAACGTCTCTCCCATTTAGTGTAAATGGGAGATAAGCAGCACTATAATATGATGGAGAAGCTGCCAACTATCTTCCCTTTGCCTGACAGTAAAGGGACTGACTGACTGGCTTTCATTAATAGCACTGGGAAACACTGAGCAGAGAGTAACACATAGTAAGACAATACGACAGTCTAAGTAAACAAATCATCTATGGAGGCTCCATTACTGGTCTTCAAGACAGTGAGGGTCTTCGTAGGTGGGGTTTGTTCAAATGGAGTCATGTTCAATCGATTCCAAGATCACGTTAATGTAGATATGACATCAGCTCACTGACAGACGGGCTCTTTGTAGCTCTTGGATGGTGACAGAAGTGACAATGGGAGATCATGACAGGATGACATGGCTATCGTGGACAGCATGTCCAAGAGATGGGACATCAGCTCCAGCTAAAGATGGACCAAACAGTCCATCGTTGAGTGACGAGTTGACGTGAAAACCTGAATAGGCATAGTGGGGCCTTAAGAGCCAATCATAGGATCCCCCTGCTGCCGAGAGATTGTTTTTGGAGTCTCTTCTCAGCTTTCCTCACATGCAGCACTCAGTTCATTGCAAAGCGAGGCCAGAAAGAAAAGGGGCTAGGTAGGAGGTAGGGACCAGGAGAGTGCCACAAGGCTGGTTGGCAACCTTAAGTAGACAACGATGTGCCAATGGGGTCTGTAAGCTTAGTGATAATGTAAAAAATACTACTAAAATCTCAACAGATAGGCAATGTTTTTATAGATATAACCGAGTTGCTGAGTGAATTGAAACATACCCTTCTCTGACGGTCATTGGGGTGGTGTTGGTGTGGTCGCAGTAGCATCAAGCCCATAGGGGGCACAAAGGCACGTACCCCCTCAGATTTGTCCTTTTTTTTAAAAATCAGATGTTAAATGAATTACTAAACTTCCTTTTTAAGCCCACGTTTTATCACAATTATATATAAAAGATCTGTCAGCGGTATTTTGCAAATACACAATGTTTGATTTATGACTCTAGATTTAAGGAAAAAGCTATTTCAGGTGTTTGAAAATTGTGAACTTCTCCAACTTTCGGAGGGGCAAGCAGCCCCTGTCCGGACCACCCCCCCTCCATCCTCATGTACTTTGTGCACCCTCTAATGGGTGCCCCTTGGCTGCCAAATAACTACTTCTCCCTAATGTGTGGAGACGGAAGATGTACACAGATGTACACAGTACACAGTACGCAAAATAGCCTGGTCAATCCTGGGATAAGGGGGAGTGAAATTGATTTAATATTTTTATGATAACTAGAAGTTGGCTTATCACATGACAAAGTAGTGTCTTCAAATTGAGGAGTGTTTTTTTTGTTGATGTTGCAAGGTCAGAATGAAAGTCTGTTTTGGCAATGGGTGCAAATGCAAAGTTTTCCTCAAGTGTGTGTCACTTAATATGCATGTCATTAAAGAAAGAGAGGGATTTTAGGTTATTACATATCGATGAAAGAAATGTTACCCACTTCACAATGTAACAGTCAACCATAATAACTTTATTACATTATTGGCAATGTATTACATTATAGCATTTATTACTTTATAAATGCAAAAGTTATTACATTATTAGCAGCTATTACATTATTGTCAGGTGCTACGGGGTCTACTAATGAGCGATGTGTGAAGCCGGTGCTAGCGGGACCACCTGAGGGTCACAACCTGACTAAGGTCCTATGGACGCTGACGGTTTGTTGCTGTCGGATGATCCAGTCCGTTAATATAAAAACGCGTCGATGTTTGTATCAAGATGCCTGTTTCAGTCGGCGGTGTTTAAACAAGTGTGGGCGGTTTATGAGTTGACTTGTTCTGCGCTTCATTGAGGGAGAGTTCAAATGAGCACAGACCCACTGTGTGCAGCGGTGTTGTGCTCTCCTCTCGCTCCTCAGACGTCATCCTGTATTTATGAGGGCTAAAACTGGATCACTGACAGCTCAAAGATCCAAAGCTAAAGGGCGGGTAGCTTGGGAGCAGCAAGTGCTATAGCTGCGTTAAATAAACCCCACGGTGAAGACAGAGCTCAGATAAGACTGGAGAAGTTCCAGACACGGTTATGGATTCTGTTTCAGCTCCGATGCGTATATAAAGTTCGACATATTAAAAACATTTTATTGTATAAATGTTTAATGGCCTTGCACAGCCGTAGCAATTCAATATTGAAGAGGATTGAAATCCCATGTCTCCATGTAGCAAGCGATGTTAAGCAGAAAATCTCTGGAATGTGTCCAGGCTCCAATTATCTGTGGGCCAAGGAGAGGAAGGCGGAGGAAAGAGAGAGGGAAAGAGACAGGGGAAGGGTGGAGGAAGGAAAGAGGTCCATTTATGTGAAGGAGTGGTGGATGGAAACGGACAGGGGGAATTATGCTAAACTAGCGAACAGCTCAGTTGGATGTGGGTCTGCTGCACAATCATGCAAAATGAAGCACAGCACCAGTCCGCCTGAATCTACAAGATATGAGCATCTGAAGAGCAAGATGGAAGGGACTTTACATCTATCGTACATGAGCAAAGAATAACTGGGGAGAAACACAAATGTAACGCATAACTGCAATGTTATCCAGTCCAACCATCATACAGTACTGCTGAAGACTGATCGGGCAGTTGCTAAACATGGACAGTTCAATGTGTGGTGGACACACAGTAGCATGCCTTTGAGGAATTGCATGCCGTGTTTAGTCCAGGGACAAAACCCTAAAATACAAACAAGCGCTACACAGATTGGAGTGAGCAGATGAAGCCGGGGACAGAGCTGACCATAGAAATGCCAGTGGTTTGGAAAGGGCAACAATGGCCAGGGGGAACAGTGACCACAGCTACTGGTGTTTCCCTGTGATCCCTCATTGTGTAAAATCTCCACATTGCAACTTGCTCTCTCCAACACACACACACACACACACACCTGAGGTTTGTGTTACTGTTGACAGGTTAAAACCTCGAAAAGTGATTTCATTTCCAAACCACGTAATATGGTGTAAGCCGCCTCGAAGGCGTTACACATCTGTAAACATAAAACAGCTCTTTGAAATGCTTGAAAATGCATCTCATTGGTGAGCGGACTTCTTTTTACATCATCATCATCTCGCTCTTGCTCTAGACGGTGTTCATGACAGTAACGTAAACTGCCACATGAAATGGCCATCAGCAGCACTGCAGCTGCATCTCCCACTCCTCGCCCTCAGCAGCCCAAAGCCATTTACAACATGATGGGGGAGAGAGCTCCGCGTAGCCTCTGGCCATTCTAATTATAACAAACAGGTCTAATACACACTGTGTAATCTCCCAGCCAGTTATGATAAACACATTGGAGCGGAATGAAAGGGCTTTAGCAAATAAATAAAAAATGAAACGGCACCTATTCTGGCTTTGTGTAAAGAGCGAGATCCGATAACAAGAAAGGCAATTTCCCCGTCAGATAACATGAATGTGTGCAACTCGGCTCATATGAAATGGGGAAGCGGGCTAAATGAGCTATGTGGCTAGACGGCTGCTCTCAGCGCTGAGCTGAATTCCATAGTGGATTGACTGGGTGACAGGCTGACAGGGCAGCACTGGCAGATCAAACACACGACAAAACACAGCGAATGCAGGGCTGCCCAACCTCTCCTCTCCACCCATCTCTCGTCTCGCATTCTTTTCCCCATTCAGCCTTTCCCACAAAACCCTCTCAACCTTTAATGTAAACCTCTCAACCCCTTTTCACACTATTTTTTCAGATAATATGTGCCATTCTAGAGCATGTGTACACATGTGGGATAAAAAAAAAGTAGCAGTTGAAAGTTAAAATATAGTATACCTTTTCTTATCACTGTTAGTACAGAACTAAAGAAAAAAACATGTTCCTGGTCAAATCGAGCTCAGAAAAACTGGAACATCAATATCAAGGGTGACTTTGAATTTTAGAATTGTATTTATTTTTTGTTGTTACTTTTACGCTTTTTTTCATTGTGTTCAATTGGTAGTTACAGTCTTGTCTCATCGCTGCAACTCCCGTATGGACTCGGGAGAGGCGAAGGTCGACAGCCGTGCATCCTCAGAAACACAACCCAACCAAGCCGCACTGCTTCTTGACACAATACAAACTTAACCCGGAAGCCAGTCACACAAACGTGTCTGAGGAAACACTGCACATGGCAACCGTGTCAGCGTGCACTGCGCCCGGCCCGCCACAGGAGTCCCTAGTGAACGATGGGACAAGGACATCCCTGCCGGCCAAACCCTCCCCTAACCCAGACGACGCTAGGCCAATTGTGCGCTGCCCCAGTCGTGGCCGGCTGTGACAGAATAATCTAAAGTTAGACGTGATGATATGTTCCAATTCTTGACCTGTATCAGTTTCGCAGAAGCTGACCCTCTGGCCTTTAGGAACTCTTTGCAAACTGATCGGAGTGATAGTGACCCATTGTGGCCTTTGGCAATACAAAATGTTAACAACCAAACACAGGTCAGAGTAACATCACTTGTCTGTTCTTTCGACCAATTGTTTGGTCAACATTTTCAAATGTGTATTTTTCCATATGCAGTGCATTCGAAAAGTATTCAGACCCCTTGACCTTTTCCACATTTTATAATGTTACAGCCTTATTCTAAAATGTATCAAATAGTTTCACACAAAATATCACTCTACACACAATACCCCATCATGACAAAACAAAAACAGTTTAGACATTTTTGCAAATGTATTCAAACTAAATTTACATAATTATTCAGTCCCTTTACTCAGTACTTTCTTGAAGCACCTTTGGCAGCGATTACAGCCTCGAGTCATCTTGGGTATGACGCTACAAGCTTGGAACATCTGTATTTGGGGAGTTTCTCCCATTCTTCTCTGCAGATCCTCTCAAGCTTTGTCAGGATGAATGGGGAGCGTTGCTGTACAGGTATGTTCCGGTCTTTCCAGAGATGTTAGATCAGGTTCAAGTCCAGGCTCTGGCTGGGCCGCTCAAGGACATTCAGAGACTGCATTGTCTTGGCTGTGTGATTAGGGTCGTTGTCCTGTTGGAAGGTGAACCTTTGCCCCAATCTGAGGTCCTGAGCGCACTGGGAAAGGTTTTCATCAAGGATCTCTCTGTATTTTGCTCTGTTCATCTCTGCCGCTGGAAAACATCCCCACAACATGATGCTGCCACCACCATGCTTCACCATAGGCATGGTGTCAGGTTTCCCCCAGATATGACGCTTGGCATTCAGGCCAAAGAGTTCAATCTTGGTGTCATCAGACCAGAGAATCTTGTTCCTCATGGTCTAAGAGTCTTTCAGTGCCTTTTGGTAAACTCCAAGTGGGTTGTCATGTGCCTTTTACTGAGGTGTGGCTTCACTCTTGTCACGCCTTGACCATAGAAAGCTGTTTATTCTCCATGTTGGTTGGGGCGTGATAGTGACTAGGGTGTGTCATCTAGGTGTTTTTGTATTTCTATGGTGGCCTGATATGGTTCCCAATCAGAGGAAGCTGTTTATCGTTGTCTCTGATTGGGAATCATATTTAGGTAGCCATTTCCCCATTGGTATTCGTGGGATCTTGTCTACAGTAAGTTGCCTTAGTGCACAACAGTAGCTTCACATTTCGTTTTGTTGGTTGTTTGTTGTTTTGTTCAGTGAGTTTCGGTTTATTAAAATTATGTGGAACTCAACGCACCCTGCGCCTTGTTCTTCATTTAACGACGGACGTGACAACTCTACCATAAGGCCTGATGCAGAGATGGTTGTCTTTCTGGAAGGTTCTCCCATCTCCACAGAGGAACTCTAGAGCTCTGTCAGAGTGGCCATCAGGTTCTTGGTCACCACCCTGACCAAGGCCCTTCTCCCCGGATTGCTCAGTTTGGCTGGGCGGCCAGCTCTAGGAAGAGTCTTGGTGGTTCCAAACTTCTTCCATTTAAGAATGATGGAGGCCACTGTGCTCTTGGACCTTCAATGCTGCAGACATTTTTTGGTACCCTTCCCCAGATCTGTGCCTCAACACTATCCTGTCTTGGCGCTCTATGGACAATCCTTCGGCCTCATGGCTTGGTTTTTGCTCTGACATGCACTGTCAACTGTGAGACCTTATATAGACAAATCATGTCCAATCAAACCATGTCCAATCAATTGAATTTACCACAGGTGGACTCCAATGAAGTTGTAGAAACATCTCAAAGATGATCAATGGAAACATGATGCACCTGAGCTAAACTGTTTTCACTTTGTCATTATGGGGTATCGTGTGTAGATTGCTGAGGATTTTTATTTTATTTTATCTATTTTTGAATAAGACTAACGTAAAACAACATTTGGAAAAAGTCAAGGGGTCTGAATACTTTCCGAAGGCACTGTATAGACACATCTTATGTGTTTTAATCAAATCAGCTATATTCACTGAGCTTGTCTGACGCTTTAAAACACATTAAGACGCACAAATTACTTGAGGGAGTCTGACCAGCAATTGATTTGATTGTGCCGGGCCGGGCTCAGACTTGTGTGTTGTGTTAAAAAAAATTACAGCGAGTGACTGTGTGACTAGCACCCGTTGTATTTCTCTCCTCCCTGCTGCAGCGCAAAACATAAAATTGTTTATCGCGCTGTCCATGTTGCTCAAGCTAAACATAATTACAGCCCCCAAAAAATTCTGTTACCGAAATCCCTCATTTGTTTAGGAAAAACATTCCCTATTCCCTTAACACTTCCTCTCATTACGTGACACGTATGCATCGCATGGACGTGACCTATAGGGCCTAACCTATAGGATATCATAATCGCGTCAAAAAATGTGTTAGAACAAACTCCAAACACCATAACAACAAAATGTATGCAGAGGACGTGACAAATCAACTCGAAACGGGGAATGTTTACTGGTTGCTCATGAGTTAAAGGGGAGCTCAGATGTGTGGAATTACAAATTTCATGGTTAGGATATTGATTATAGATCTTAAGTTGCGGTTTCCGCTCTCCTCACTTTTCTTAGACAATAAGGCAAGGGCTGTTTCCTAACTCCACTGCTACTTCCACCACATTATTCTCAACACCAACATGCTGGTTAACTTTGCTATTATGCACATAGCAACATGGTCTAGGAAAAGGTGCCAATTCAAAAGTGCACTGATCTGTTTCAGAACCACGGACAGCAACCACTATCCCAACGCTGAAGAAAGCGCATGTTATAAAATAATATAATTTTTATTAGTGTTGCACCATTGTTGTTACGTACTGTAATATAGCCATATACAATTTATGTAGCACATGTCTTAGTGATGGACTGTGCCATCCCCACGGCCTCCACGATGGATTGGTCCACTCAGACAGGTGCAAATCAGACAGGTGTCTTGTACACCATGATAAATATATATATATGTATATATACTTTTTGTTGCTACTGCTCGACTAAAGATTTCTTGGTCGACCAACAGCCTATCAACCAAACAATTGACCAGTTGACTAAATGGAGTCATCCCTCGTTGCTATGGTGTCTCAAGATGGACAAACAGTAATATTGCCGCTTTTTTCTCTTTTTTCAAGAGAAGGTTTTTTTAAGGGAGTATGTGAGGCACAGACGTTCATGTCGCCTAGCCGAGTTCTGCTAGGGGCAAGCCGAATCTAGTATGCTGGTGCCTTAAAGACAAGATTTTGAGGACCGTTGAGGTCTTTCAGCTTTTGCTTTCACGTAGAAACCTTTCTGTCAAAGGGGCCGGTACTGTTGCATCGATTTATAAGGATGCTGACCCACAACAAAGCCACTGGTGTAAGGTGTGATCAGCCACAGCTTTGAGGGAAGTACAGGTGACCGACGACAGCCCTTGAAGTGACCCCATCATCACAGAGTCAAGAAGGGTTAAGAGGGAGCCGGGCCAGAAGGCTTTGAGGTCTGCTAACCTCTCCACCTGTTTGGTTATGCTGCATTAAGTCTGTCAATGAGAGCCTTGGCCAAGGCCTATCACAATCACGACAGCCAGGGATGATGAGAAGGGTCAAAGGGGAGGTTTGTGGCTATGAATTTAGACCACCGCAGGGAGGACACAAAAACCACATACAGGTGGTGGATAGCAGGGGTTAAGGGTAAGGAGTGATAAGTGAGCCCTCAGCTTGGAATCTCCAGAGAACAGCTTGATATGACCACAGCCGGGAAAGGTATAATGTGGTGACCAGTATTAGTGCCTCAACAGGGAGCACGGCTTTACCAAGTAAATCATTGTGTTGACTCGGCCGTACCTTGGGGACAGCTGCAGCTGAGGGGTGGGGGTGGTGCTGTGGCATGGGTGTAGTAACAGCATATTGTGTGAACGATTTAAGAGCCGGTTTAACTCCACAAACTAAAGCCAGCAAAGGAATACCTCCCAGGAAGAGAAAAACATTTGGCATCTGAAATGAGATACTGTGCATCTATCGAGGTGAATATCTGTATACAGGCGTGGCGTATGACACACAAAGAATTTACTAGTGGATACAACTAAAGCCATCATCATCCTCATATGGGTACTGTACACCCAAGCATCTACACTACAGTAGCATAAATGTGAGAATAATATGTAATGTCTGCCACAGAGTAAACAAGCACTATTGGCCAGCAAAGTTTCCAGCTCACAGGATGAATCCCAATTACAGTAATGTCAGAACTCCTGTCATGTCCTATTTTTACCCCACATCCTGTGAGATTACACACCTAGTATGACAATACACCCTCTGGTACAGTAGCTCCAACAGACAGCCTTAACGTAGCACTGCTTTGGCCAGGTGCCTAATCACAACTCCCGGGGTGCGTTGATGTGTATGCCACAGCGCTACCCCTGGGGAACCAACCCAGGCCCTATTATCCAACATCAACCAGGATCTACTTCTCCTTGACCTGGGAGCTTCACACCTCCAACCTACACATGTATCTACATAGCCCACCTATAATTTAGCCCAAACAACTACATCTTTCCCAACTGTATTTTATTTATTTATTTATTTTGCTCCTTTGCACCCCATTATTTGTATTTCTACTTTGCACATTCTTCCATTGCAAAACTACCATTCCAGTGTTTTACTTGCTATATTGTATTTACTTTGCCACCATGGCCTTTTTTGCCTTTACCTCCCTTCTCACCTCATTTGCTCACATTGTATATAGACTTGTTTATACTGTATTATTGACTGTATGTTTGTTTTACTCCATGTGTAACTCTGTGTCGTTGTATCTGTCAAACTGCTTTGCTTTATCTTGGCCAGGTCGCAATTGTAAATGAGAACTTGTTCTCAACTTGCCTACCTGGTTAAATAAAGGTAAAATAAATAAAAATAAAATCTACCGAGATACACGCAGAAGCGCACACACACACATTGGGCAAATGTATCTCTAGGCCAAAAAATGAATTTGATATTTTTTATTCTGCTGAGCTTCTCCACTGTTCTATGTCCTATGTTTCTCACACGTTTCCTCCCTGCAGACAGCATTTACAATGTTTTATTTTCTCTATGCTGTAAATAGTAAATGGGCACTGTACTTCTGTGGACGTCAGCAAGCCTCCTCTGCTAGCCTTAGAGTTACTGTAAATCCACCTCAATCACCCCACCCCGCCTACAACTTTCCTTCTCCTCAATGATGATGTCTATGTGCTATTGTATGACGTGTGGTCCTATAAGCTCTATCACTACAGTGTGTTGCTCCACTTGTATCAGATACAGCGGGGGGTCTAAATGATGAGGTGGAGGGCGAGTCATGACATGAGTCAGTGTTTGACCTTTCCTGAGAGCACAGAGTCATGTCCCATTTCAGGGTCACATGAAATCAAATGAATTACTGGGGCAAAAACAACAATATCCACACGATTAGACTGGGCTTCTTCTAAAGAGGATTTAGAGCTTAACTTTCTAAGACTTACAAGACTTATGCTCAAGACAGGCAGTAATTGAATAAGGCATTTGCACAAGTATTATCGCATGAGTTATAATTCGTTTTATTTAATACGACAAACACATATTTCTGTCAAGTAAAACTGTCCAAATAGGCAACCTTGCATGCTTTGACATGTGTAACGTTCGTCGTCCTCGTCTGAGGAGTATGAACGATCGGAGGACCAATGCGCAGCGTGGTAAGTGTTCATGATGAATTTATTAAACACAGAACACTAAAACAAAAATAACAAAGAGAAAGACACGAAACGAAACAGTCCTCTCTGGTGACATACACAAAGACAGAAAACAATCACCCACGAAACACAGGTGGGAAAAGGCTACCTAAGTATGATTCTCAATCAGAGACAACTAACGACACCTGCCTCTGATTGAGAACCATACCAGGCCAAATGCAAAACACAACATAGAAAAACGAACATAGACAACCCACCCCAACTCACGCCCTGACCAACCTAAAACAAAGACATAACAAAAGAACTAAGGTCAGAACGTAGAGATGATGGTAATTCGGTCATTTTCCCCGACAAAGACATCTAGACATTGTTTTACAACAAATCAAATCAAAGTTAATTTGACACGTGCACCGAATACAACAGGTGTAGACCTTACAGTGAAATGCTTACTTACAGGCTCTAACCAATAGTGCAAACAAGGTATTAGGTGAGCCTTGGTGGTATAATGATCAAGCATGTTCTGTAAATATATTCTTATCATCCTCCCATCAATTCCTTGGAATTGAGGATGACAAGTAAATGGGGTCAAATGAGCTCAACGTGAACACTGCACAGCAGTAACCATTTCAGATTGCACCTAAAAGAGGAATCACATACAAAAACAATTAATTTCCTTACGCTTATAGAGAAGAGGGAAGATGGGGTTAGAAATATAGAAGGGGAGAAAGAGAGGAGAGCACTTTTCAGCACTTTAGATCTAAGATCTTCTTAACCCAAGAGAAGGGGGGTGGGGGGGAGGGTGGGGGGGGGGTTGGAGAGAACAGAAGAAAACAGAGGGCAAAAGGGCTCTCTAAAGCAGAGAGGGTAATGATGACCACCGACACAGCCTCTCCCGAGGAGGCTCAGCTCCAGCTCTCTCTTCCCAGCATCAGTTGTTAGTGGAATGGAGAGGGTAATGCAGCGCTTGGTCATGCCAGACATTTGTCTCTCACTGTTATGTCGAGAATGACTCTTATTTAGCATTTTTTGTTTCTCACCAGTCAGAGCTAAATAGTCCAACAGCAATGACACAATAACAGTGACCTGACTACAAGTGATACATTCAACTAATAAACAGCATATCAATTAAACAAACAAACCCACATTAAAAAGACCCATTAAAAAGGTACGCTGGTTGAGTTGTGTATAGTCCCGATTCGTGCTGAAAATCCAACTTTTTTGATACTGTATTTAATACTGTCATACCAACAATGAATGCTTGCGTCTGTGAGCCTGGTTGTTCTGTGCTATGTGTAAGAGAGCCAGGATCAAGATGAATGCTGAGGTAAACTGTAACCACTGGCGTGAAAAGATGAGTTGAGCAACAAAGAGTCATGGTGAATCATACAACAGTGTTGTTCAAGCATTTGCAACCATGTCTGGTTGATTTATTGACTATTAAATAAACAGGGTCAGTTAACAACCATTATTCAGCTAATTGACATGAATCATTTTAGGGGAAACTGGGAATCTTTTAAATGAATACCACCCAGGCTCACTTGTTGGCTCCGTGTCTTCAGTTGGTGCATAAAAGCAAATGATGAATTATTTCAAAATGAAAACAAATATCTACTTCCCATTGAAGAAGTCTTCCTGGGGATTTAAATGAATTCTATTCATATTTCAACATGTTTTTTTAATGGTCTATAGATTTTGTTACTGCCCAACGGAAACTGAGGAGGAATCAGACAAACTAGGTGAAACCTTTGTTATCCACAGTCAATTCGGTCAGTCGAGGAGTGAATAAAACCCGGGTGGACAATTAACGATGCTTGACATTTTCCATTCAAGATGGTGTATTATAATCATAATCATGTACCAGGCAAATAATGCCTGCTGCGCGAGCCTTGATTGGCGTGCTCAGTATACTGCGGTGCTGCAGTCAACTGAGACCTTGTTCACTAAACACAGAGAACATTACTCCTGTTCTCAACATGACTTTGAAAAGACAATGCAACTGAGAAATGTTCTCTGTTATGCACCCTGTGAATAATTGAGAAATATGTACAGCTAACCCATGTACAGTATACTAATATAATTTATCATATATACCAATAAGCAAATGCTTTTATGCAAAGCAATATGCAGTAGTGCATGCGTATATTTTCGTAGGGGTGGCCCCAGTGGGACTCGAACCCACAACCCTGATGTTGCAAGCGCCAAGTGAGCACAGGACCACACATACAGGACCATACTGTATGTCATACAAAGCATAGTCCGCAGGTCTAAAGTAAGAGGACTGGTAAAACACATGATAGGGTTTCGTTTTCTCTCTGCCTCTCTCCATGTTCTTTAATTCTCTGCTCTATCATATATCTTACACCCTTCTCTACTCAACGCTTTGACTGTGGTGAGTCTTGTTAAAAAAAAATAATTAGGTTGGCTATATCTGTATACAGCTTGCTCGATAGTTTATAGGCACATTAAACACTTTTTTTTGTCATGTCCCGAGACTGGCTTACTAAAAAATGAACAGAGATTTCTGGATGAAGTTTCAGTGAGGGGCAGTTGCAGTTGCAGGGGTCCAGTGAACTCAGTAGTAACGGACGTTGGTGGAAGAAGGTGAGGACCAAAGCGCAGCGTGGTACGTGTTCGTCATTTTATTAATGGAACTGAACACTGATTAACAAAACAACAAAAGAGAACAACCAAAACAACAAAAGAGAACAACCAAAACAACTCCGTCAGGTGCAAAACACACCAAACAGAAAATAACTACCCACACCACACAGGTGGGAAAAGGCTACCTAAGTATGGTTCTCAATCAGAGACAAGGATAGACAGCTGCCTCTGATTGGGAACCATTCCAGGCCAAACACAGAAATACAAAACATAGAATGCCCACCCCAACTCACGCCCTGACCAAACCAAATAGAGACATAAAAAAGGAACTTAGGTCAGGACGTGACATTAGTGGACTGAAGCTCAGGTCAGCCGTGGCAACTTGTTCAGACAATTAGAAATATATGGCATTGGTGTTGCCATTTGCCTTTATAATAAGGGCTGTTTTATAGTGCTGTGAATTTCCTGTCGACTCTCTACACTCTGAAAACACGAATAACTGCTCTCTAATGGAGGTGTTAGGTAGTAACTCTTGAGTTTCAAGTTTGTGGAAGCTCACAATTTCTCCTACCATTTCTACCGCTCTGCGTGACAGTGATTATTATTTTATATGAGCATTTTTGTGGAACAGTTTCATTTCAATAATAACGTTTTCGTTTATCAAAATCATTTTCATGTGGTTAATCATTCAAATCTGAAAAAATTCCACGAATGCAAGATCACCAGCCTCTGCCATACGGACACATTAATATACTGTGATCCATTGGCAGCTAAATAACTGAGTACATGGAACTCAGAGACAGCCTATAGGCCAAATGCAGCAGTAGGCCTATAACTGCCATCATCAACTAAGTAAAATACATAGGCCTAAAGCTGACAAAAACAGTAGAAAATATCCTGATGAAAGTTCAGGTTATTTCTATCGCATGAATCTCTCTACTCCGCCTGTCTGCCCCCCTTTCTTTCTGTCTTGACTTGAGATATCACCAGTGGTGTGCAACATTGTAGGCTATCAAATCAATCAACTGGATCCGTCCGGAAGCTATCGCTAGCAATCTTGCAACGTTGTGTCAACTAGCCTATTCCAGGCCCTCAGCTTCCTGTGCCATTGAGCTCGGGGACAGACGGCTGTTATTTTTTCTTCTACTGGATATATGGAATCATCAGATCATGCTATTTTGCATGAATCAAGCTCGATGATTATCACGGATGGGAGAGTGTTGGAAAGATTTTTTTTTTAATCGTATTATTCTCAACAGCGAAGAAAAAATTACTGAGAAGCTCAGCATATTAGTGGTGGACGTGGTGAGTTAAGACAGTCAGAAATCAGACATCCACAAATGGGCAGAGACATGCTCATTGCTCACATTGAACACTCTAAACAAAAGACAATAAAAAAAAATGTCTCACAAGAGAAGCAGGTTGTGAACTCTGCAAACAATGTTTCCACTCCGAGAATGAGAACGGTAAATGACTGTAATTAATACATGCATTAACAGAAATGAATGTAACCAACCTGCATGTGACTAAATAAAAATCTAATCTAATCTTCCTCTCTGCTGAAACTATCTCACTGGAGAAAACATCAGAGTGAGTGAAAACGCGTACCTCCATCTTACTATATGTAACCCACGTATCTGATGCTGTCTGGACAGAAATAGTGTGAAATGGCATAGTATTTTTGTCCAGACAGCATCAGATACAAGTACCTGCAGAAAGTATTCACACCCCTTGACTCTTTCCACATTTTGTTGTTTTAAAGCCTGAATTTAAAATTGATTAAATTTAGATTTGTTTTGTCACTGTCCTACACAGTACCCCATAATGTCAAAGTGGAATTATGTTTTTCATTTTTTTTCAAATTTAAATAAAATTGAAAAGCTGAAAAATCTAAAAATTCAACCCCTTTGTTATGGCAAGCCTAAATACGTTCAGGAGTAAAACATTTGCTTAATAAGTTGCATGGACTCTGTGTGCAATAATAGTGTTTAACATGATTTTTGAATGACTGCCTCATCTCTGTACCCCACATATACAATTATCTGTAAGGACCCTCAGTCAAGCAGTGAATTTCAAACACAGACTCAACCACAAAGACCAGGGAGGTTTGCCAATGCTTCGCAAAAAGGGGAACCTATTGGTAGATGGGTAAAAATAAAAAAGCAGACATTGAATATCCCTTTGAGAATGGTGAAGTTATTCATTAGACTAACCTTAACTCAATCACTACAAAGATACAGGCGTCCTTCAGAACTAAGTTGCCAGAGAGGAAGGAAACCGTTCAGGCGTTTCACCATGAGGCCAATGGTGAGATTAAAATAGTTAGAGTTTAATGGCGGTTATAGGACAAATCTGAGGATGAAGCAACAACATTGTAGTTACTCCACAATACTAACCTACTTGACGGTGTGAAAAGATGCATCCTGTTTGCAACAAGGCTCTAAAGTAATACTGCAAAAGATGTGGCAAAGCAATTCACTTTTTGTCCTGAATACAAATTGTTATGTTTGGGGGAAATCCAACACATTAACTGAGTACCACTCTCCATATTTTCAAGCATAGTGGTGCCTGCATCATGTTATGGGTATGCTTGTAATTGTTAAGGAATGGGGAGTTTTTCAGGATAAAAACTAAATGGAATGGAGCTAAACACAGGCAAAATCCTGTACTTAGTCTAGGAGATAAATTCACTTTTCAGCAGGACAACACAACGCCGAATCTACAACGAGGTTGCTTGCCAAAAAGATAGTAAATGTTACAGTTTTGACTTAAATCTTGTAAATCTATGGCAAGACCTGAACATGGTTGTCTAGCAATGATCAACAACATATTTGACAGAGCTTGAAGAATTTTGAAAATAATGTGAGTAATGCGTCTTTCCGTCAGAGCGCGTCTCGGTCAAATAAATGATACATTTTCAATTATTTATTTAGATGGGCAAGGAGGTACTGCAGGGCGGGCCAGGCCCCCTAAGGTTCGTTCATAACTCCGGCCCTGGCGAGATTATTGGCGCATGTTGGCCTTCCGTCCACTCACTCACACACACACACCCACATCTGGAGGCAGAGGCCTGCTGGGGATACCCGGGGGGCTAGGAAGGGATTAAGCCAAAACCTTTACATGGCAGTCAGTCTTCATGCACACACACACACTCCTCATTATCAGTATGTTCCTGGGATAAGGGCCTCTGTTGTTCTCCAAAAATAGCACGTTTGAAATGGTCCAGTCCATCTGGCCTACCCTACCTGCTGACTGTTTACAAGGATGTTAGTCGGCCTTAGATTCCAACATACACGTTGTAATAATAAAGATGGAGACAAAAAGTAGAGGAGAGAATTCATGTAATAAATTGCATTTATACGTAGCTTGTTTCACGTAGATCTTAAAACCTCTTTGCAGTAGCCTTATTTTCATACGGTAAAAGGACCCATGAGCACCAACATGTGAAGTTCACAGGAACATATCAAATTGGGTGTCAAAATGAAAGCAAAGAGTTTATATTTTTTGGAAATTAAGTCATAGATACATATTTTTCGACAATTGTCTATCTTATAAATTCAGTAATGGCTTTGATTTCTGGTCAAGCAGATGGGAAATGGGTCTTAGAAAACATCTTCCAGAAAAAGTCTTGAAAGGT
The DNA here is from genome assembly GCF_045791955.1 of Oncorhynchus clarkii lewisi. Lineage (NCBI taxonomy): Eukaryota > Metazoa > Chordata > Actinopteri > Salmoniformes > Salmonidae > Oncorhynchus > Oncorhynchus clarkii. Next base: position 1,504,302 of record NC_092176.1, on the reverse strand, counting down.
ATTATAAATACATCAAAACACAATAATGTTGAATTAAAGACCCCTGCCAACTAATATCAACATATAGTTTGTTTCGGATAAATGATTTGCCTTCTGTACGTTTCAGAAACATCTCCTTGTGCCTTGTAATTCCATTACCAAAACCCACATATCTTTAAGATACAGTATTTTCTCATTTCACACCCTCATCAGGAGGGAGGATAATGAAGATTCACAGAAGTAACAAGTAACGGTAGACTTAGTTAGTGTTTTTACTGATATCAATTTTTGTTTATGAATTATCAAGTGATTCAAAGTTGGTTACCCAGTCTGTAACAGAATTAACGGAAAACCATATACGTCTATGTTTCACAAGTTTGGACAGCACAGCACAGTGAAGCACAGTAGAGTAAAGAGCAGTAAGGAAGAGTAGAGTATAGTTCAGTTCAGTACAATACAGTTCAGTACAGTAGAGCACACTAAAGTAGAGTACAGTATATTGTACTCTACTGAATTATACTTTACTCTACCGTACTATACTTTACTGTACTGTGCTCTACTGTGATGTCCAAACTTGTGAAACAGACGTCTATGATTGGTTCAGATTTGGTCCGAACCAACCAAATGTATTATTCATTAGAATAATAGCCAGTGTGTAGAATAATGACTATATATGCAAAGGATGATATTGCATATTTCTACCTTTGTGTACCTATTCAGGATACATCACCATGAAGAGGAAGACATTCAAATCCAGAATTATGCATTTCAATGTAGTACAGATCAGGGACCCATGATGTAATTTTGTTACCGGGTGTAAATCCCTTTCCTTACTGTAGTTCAATAACCAAAACAGATTTTTTTTCTGCCCTCTTTTCTGCAGACATCTTTGAATCTAAGGGAGATTTTACAGTAAATCTGTTACCAACCTTTGCGTCGCCACAGTTCTTCTAGTAAATTGTGTTTGGCATACATTTTAAATCCCTCTCTCTCTCTACACAACTGGTCCAACAGGCGTAGCTGTAAAGTGCCAGGCAGCTACTGGCGTTATGATTTCTTTCCCTTATGCAATGTACTGTTTTGGTCTGCAGTAGCAGATCTCTCTCTCTCTCTCCCTCTCTCTCTCTAAGCTATATCCACGAACACTTCAATATATAAATGTTTTGAAAGTTTGAACCGAGTAAAAGTTCATCAACATTTCATAAATGTACAGTTGAAGTCGGATGTTAACATACACGTAGGTTTGAGTCAATTGGAGCTGGATCTATGAATATATTTCAAGGCCTACCTTCTAACTCAGTGCCTCTTTGCTTGACATCATAGGGAAATCTAAAGAAATCAGCCAAGACCACAGAAATCAAATTGGAGACCTCCACAAGTCTGGTTCATCCCTGGGAGCAGTTTGCAAACGCTTGAAGGTACCACGTTCATCTGTACAAACAATAGTACGCAAGTATAAACACCATGGGACCACGCAGCCATCATACCGCTCAGGAAGGAGACATGTGCTGTCTCCTAGAGATGAACGTACTTTGGTTCGAAAAGTGCAAATCAATCTCAGAACAACAGCAAAGGACCTTTTATTGTATATTGAAGATTTACTGTATATTCTCACTGTCACTGAATAATTTAATTAATTAATAGTACAATTAAATTGTGTAACCAAGTAAGAAGGGTATAGACTCAAATTGCTTCAACTCCTTTTAAGTGGGTATAAGAAATGTGTTATTCAAGACCATGTACTAGCCAAGATTGGTGAAGGGTACACAAATAGAATAAAGGTGTTTTGACATTTAAATGTAGTTAAAGAAGGGGCATGGTGGTGACTTTCTTAACTGTTAAAAGTAAGAACACAGTTTAAAGTAATATCGAAAAAATATTGATATTTCAGTTGTGATTGGGGAATACCACCCAAATGATCAGGATTGAAAAAAATATATTTCCCTTCAAAATTCACCAGAAACAACCATTTCACAGCTACCCATTTCACACTGGAACACATTGACCCCCCCCCCAATATCCAACACAAAGTTACACCCTTGCTACTGGATGAGTGCCTCACCAACATGCACACTATATGTCGATGTCACTTCCAGTACTCAGTCAGATGTCCAAACACAGGGGAAATCTGAGGCGTATAATCTGCTGAAATAAATATGGAGCAGCAGATCTGTCAGAGCTCGTAGATACATAACTCGATGGGTGGATAGATAGGAAGCACTTCCTACAAACGTGCAGCTCCTCGTTTAAAAGGACGTAGCCTCGACAGCTGCGAAAGGGGTTAGCAAAACACCAGGAACACCCAAATGTATAAACCCATATATTTTGAATCCCACTACCATGGCAAAGACAAAAACAGAAGTGTTCTCCTGTCATATTACAGCTAAAGATGATGTATTATTAAGGTCACTTCCATAATACATCATGTAACAATTACATAATAAAAAATCATGATAAAGATGAGATTTTCCCCCCTCAGGAGTATTGAAAATTAATACAACATTACAGCTTGAAAAGCTTTAAAAGACTCGACCACTAGTGGGGCCACTAGAAGGGCCGGGGAATACGACCACTAGGGGGGGCGGGGTATATAATAAGCATATCCTCCTGCATTTCGATTTGGGCACTTTGTATTTCAATTGGCTAGGTGCGAAACATAAACAGAGGGCATCTGCTTTAAACAGGGAATCTTTGTTCTTCTGCGGAAGGAACAAAGTAGCCTGAAGTGGGACTGTCATGTTGGAATGTTTGGCTCCTCTACATTAGTGTATGGTGAGAGGGTGGATGTGCTGTGTGAGGACGATGCCAGGCAGCTTGGATAATACGAGGGACTTTGGGGCTTTCCAGCAACATAAATCAAATTGACTTTCTGAATAGCCTCATAAAGTGGCACGCCATCGCGATGCCGTGCACGGCGCATAGCCTGTCCCTTCAGCATGCAGATCATTAGAAGGCTCCTCGGCAATCAAGTAATGCGTGTGATATGAAAATGCCTCCCTCAAATTCTAGCGTCACAGGAAAGGATGATGCAGTAGGCTATAAGCTAGGCCAACTAGGCTATAGCACTCTGTTGATTTCAGGTTTTCCCCTTTCCTTCTTTCTTTAACCGCAACAAATAAACTAGAAAGGTATTCCTTCTGACATCGTCAAAGTTAGGCTTAACGTAGCTTTTCATTCTTCTGACCACTCACTTGTTTTGGGAGACAACGTAGGCCTAATTATTTCCGATGAAACACAATTTTGTTCCTTAATAATTAGGCCTATAACTAAGCCGGTCCTTTTGTTTTATGCTGTCCTTTTCTCACTTGACAGTGACATGCGAGGAAATATCACAACCAATAAGTGGCCTAATCTGCCATTTCCACCAGGGAGGGGAATCGTAAGGGTAACCTTTCATGTAGGCCTGGTGATTCAAAATAGGAACGTCTAGCAAGGGAAATGAGCTATCGATTGAGGGTGGGGAAGAAAATAATGACTCGAAAGCACCACCAAAGGTTGTTCATCGAGGAAAAATGAACAAACAGAGGCTTGTTGTCATTCATCAGAAAAAATAATGACATTAAAATCACATTACAACTGGATGGAGAAAAATGAAATAGACACATAATAGGACATAACTAATACTGGAGGCTGAATATTCCCAGTTTTTCACTGGAGAAGCAGCTTGTCCAAAGACCATCCATAAACCAAGTCCCTGATCTTCCCAAATAGCTACAGCTACAAACAGGCTACAAAATCACCTACACCTACCTTGTTTCACACTGACAATTTGTCTGATGCATTAAATTGACTTTGATGCATTTTGTCAGGTGTGCGACAAACAAAAAAAATGCATTGCACGAACAATGGCCTCACAATAGGCTATCATAAAGTATTGGGGATTGAAATGATCCGAAAAATAAGGCCAATTTACTTGACAGATTGACAGCTATATAGAGAGGGTGGTTCAAGATGAGGTAAAGCGTTTTGTGTTAAGTGCACCTAACACTATCAGGTTTATCTTGCTTATAACATTTTATCCATCAGTGTGTTGCGATGTACCATTGTTGAGAGCCTAAATTGGTGTGCATCTCTCTCTCTCTCTTTTTCTCTCCATCCCCCATAGAGAGCAATAATGATCATATTTTTTTAGGCACTAACGGAGGCCAACTCCACCATGGCTCATTGACCAAAGGAAAGCCTATTGGGAAATTCATGTTTTTTTGGGGGGGATAAACACTGAAAATATGGGCTGGGATAAACACAGGCTTAGGAGATCTTAAACGTTTTGTTCTATGAGGTAATCTTCATCAGCTAACGTCACTTTTTGTGAATTTAAGCATTTATGTAATCAAAACAAGCAGATAACAGCACATTTTTTTAGGCTTACATTTTTTTTTAACTAGGCAAGTCTTCATATTTCATACAGGTCATGTTAACTGACTGATATTATCTCATAGAACAAAATGTATAAGATCGCTGAAGCCTGTGTCAACCTTATTTTTGATTCCCCCATTCATTTTCCCCAGGAATGGCTGAACGAACCATAGGTAACTCATGTCTGGTTTTAAGGACTACGAGTTGGCAAGCTCTATGAGGTCACAATGTGTGTCCATTCAAATATTAACCTATCGCGCACACAAGCAAGACATGCATGAGCGTATACACTATCTCTCAGCCGACCCTCCTCTCATTGCCTACATCTAAGCACATTTTTCCTACACCCCATTTCAATCTGCACACTCAACATTGCCTCACTGTCTATAGTGCAGAGAAGGCTAGTGGGAGGAGCTATAGGAGGATGGGCTCATTGTAATGGCTAGAATGGAATAGAATCAAACACATCAAACGTATGGAAACCACATGTTTGACTATATTCCATTCCAGCCATTACAATGAGCCCATCCTCCTACAGCTCCTCCCACCAGCCTCCTCTGCTACAGTGGTCCCATTCCTATATTATTGAGGCTATTCCAGGTGAATTGCATGTAGCTAACATGTAATTGTGGAGATATTGTTTAAAGAAATAGAATATCAGCATATTCCTTCCTAATCCGCAGACACCAGGCAATTCTCAAACCACCTGTTTTCAGGCAGCAGGAGAATTGACGCAATGAACAGGAGACCCATTCTATACAGTAAGTTAATATTACATGTTAGCCTATGGTATAAAACATGTATTCACATTTCCCATCTTTAGATTATTGAATATAAAAACATTATGATTAATGCAATTCCCTAACTAAAACATACACCATAATTATATGCAACTTCAATAGTCATTATGTATAATTGCGCATGAGAGGTTAGATCAAAAATTTCTTTGCAGTATGAGGTAAAAATGAATTGTATTATTGAACAATAATGTATCCCGTACCAATATCATGCTTCGGAACTGACAATGTCCATATTGTTAGAGGTGTGTGGTGGCACAAATGATTTGCCAATTACAGATAGGCTACCCAAATATATGCCGAGGCAAATCCATGCAGAGGGATGGCACCCTTATTAGCGTACTGATTTTGGGAGAAGGCGCACTTACCGATGTGTATGATTGAATCAGAATTCACGGGCTCCCACTCCTGACTCCAAAATATGGCAAGGAACAACACTGCTGAAACAACTTTCATGGCTCCCGCAGTTTAAGGCAATTTTCCCAAGAAGCGCCAAAACCAAGATGAGTGTGACCTGCTAGTTTTAAAATCCCAAGGAGCCAAGGTTTAGTCCATATAGGGATGATCTATCGATGGCTTTCGCACTTGACTTGAATGTAGCTGTTTTCAGAAAGGTAGACGTCCAGTTACCCTATTGAAAAACCCTTTACATCAAATCATGCTGAAAGCTATGGAGTTCTCCACAGTCGCATCCAACGCCGGTGCATCCGATCAATCCGAAACTGGGGATAAAGGCAAGCCAAACGCAATGTTCGATCAATAGGAACGCTGTGGTTTGCGTTTCTCATACGCAAATCCTGGGCTGATTTGGAGGAGACCGTAGATTCTGCCTCAGACACGACGCATTTGCTCAGCTTGAACGAATGAAAATAAACTGCAAAACTTGCATTTTCATGCGGTTTCAAAGACTGGATCCATCACTGATATTTAAGACATAAAACAAAAAAAACTATCAAATGTATATTTCACAAGGACCTCCATATTCAAGAATCTGGCAAGCGTAGGTACCACTCTTCTGCTAGATACCACTCTTCTGCGAAAGAAAATCAAGTGTAAATTCACCACGGTGCGCTCGATGAGGCTCCGCATGCGGATTCTCTCTAGCAGTCGGTGGGTGAGCTATACTGAGTGGAAGGAGGCCCGGTAGAGAGAGCCAACTACAGGGACAGCAGCAGCAGTTGCCAGCCGCGCATTTTCTGGAACAGAATTACCTGGAAGGGAGACTGACGGAGGCAGAGAGAGGATGATATGCACAGAGGGCGGGGATTTCTCACATGAACCGAGAGAGGCAATCTGGCCAGGCTCTAGCTCCGCCCTGGTTCAGCGGTGGGCATCTCTATGCTCCTCATAGACTGGGGGACACTGGGCATAGGCTAATCTTAAATCTGTTGACAATCGTCTATTAAAGACTCAGTAGGAAAACACTTTGGATCACTTTTGATAGGTGTCAAGTGATCCACTTATACATATTTTCAATCAAATTACATAGTATTGGTCACATACTTAGATGTTACTGCGGGTGTAGCGAAATGCTTGTGTTCCTAGCTCCAACAGTGCAGTATTATCTAACAATTGTAAACAATACACAAATTGAAAAGTACAATAATGGAATTAAGAAATATATAAATATGAGCACGAGCAATGTCGGAGTGGCATTGACAAAAATACATTAGAATACAGTATATACATGAGATGAGTAAAGCAGTATGTAAACATTATTAATATGACTGGTGTTCCATTATTAAAGTGGCCAGTAATTCCATGTGTATAGTGCAGCAGCCTCTAAGGTGCAGCGTTGACTAACCGGGTGGTAGCTGGCTACTGATGGTTATTTAACAGTCTGATGGCCTCGAGATAGAGGCTGTTTTTCAGTCTCTCGGCCCCAGCTTTGATGCACCTGTACTGACCTCACCTTCTGGATGATAGCAGAGTGAACAGGCCATGGCTCGGGGGGTTAATGTCATCGATTATCTTTTTGGCCTTCCTGTGACATCGGGTGCTGTAGGTGTCCTGGAGGGCAGGCAGTGTGCCCCCGGTGAAGCGTTGGGCAGACTGCACCACCCTCTGGAGAGCCCTGCGGTTGCGGGCGGTGCAGTTGCCATACCAGGCGGCGATACAGCCCGACAGGATCCTCTCAACGATGCATCTGCAAAAGTTTCTGAGGATCTTAGGGGCCAAGCCAAATTTCGTCAGCCTCCTGAGTTTAAAGAGGCGCCGTTGCGCCTTCTTCACCACACTGTCTGTGTCGGTGGACCATTTCAGATTGTGTGAAGGAAACTGTTCATATTGTCTTGTCACAGAACTTTCACACAACATGGGTAGTCATTAGCTAGAGAAGACCAATGGGAGTGCAGTAGAGTGGACACTGGACATAGCCTACACCAATTACAAAAGGAATCACACAAATTGATACGTCTCCACCCTAATACACCAGAGGAAGCCGTCACTGGAGAATCCTACATCCAACTCGTTCCATGGTATATGCCTTTTAAATAGGCTACAGTATTCAACCTTCCAACTAAACTACAATTCTGTATATGTGTAAATTTCCAACATACATACAATCTTATTCAAGCAAACCTTTGATGAGCTCAATATTACCAATTCATGGATCACATTAATAAAATGCAATATCATATTCTGTAACATTGATCTGTAGATTTTCATATAGAGCACAATTTTAAAACTCAAATGTTTAAACTATAAAACACGATAAGAATTTGAGCAGTTGAAAGCTTAATCTACCTATGTTATTGAAAGTGAGGTCAAATTCGAAGTTGGATTTTTAAACTCAAGAGCAATGAAAGTACACGTCAGTAACACTTCATTTTACGGGGTAATTATTAGAGAGCAATTGCATATGTAATTACACTAACAAGTATTGTAATTGATTGTAGTTATACATAGTTACACTACAATACCAACATGCAACTGGTGGTAATTGCAGTCTGTAATTACAGAGGTGTAACAATGAATGCGTGTTACCATGCTTGTTAAAAATGTTAAAGTAGCTGATAGAATCCCAACTATATATCCAAAAGCACCATATTTCAGGCTGCACAAACCATGTAATAAGTGTTAGCCAATTGACACAATTCTGCAATAAAGGCCTCTGGAGTCTGATGCCCAGGCCAAATGGCAACAAACAATTTCAGACACATAAAAACAGTTATGGTTAAAATTGTGAGCTAGTCATTTGTGCTTGCCAAATTGTAGGCCTATTAAGCTTGGTTGAATAATGGTTTATCAATGGACTTGACATTTTCATAAAACAAACTCTTATTCCTTATTCCCAGGGACATGTGCTAGTCTGTGGTGACCTAAATGCCAGAACCGGATAAGAACTTGACACCCTCAGCATACAGGGGGACAAACACCCCCATATGCCCCCCTAGGCACAACTATGACAACATAGCCAACAAAAACGGGTAACTCCTGCAGCTCTGTCGCACGCTGGGTATGTATGGTAGGCTTTGAGGGGACTCCTATGGTAGGTACCACATTAGCTCATCTCTTGGCAGTAGTACTGTAGACTACTTTGTCACTGACCTCAACCCAGAGTCTCTCAGAGCGTTCACAGTCAGCACACTGACACCCCTATCAGACCACAGCAAAATCACAGTCTACTTGAACAGAGCAATACTCAATCATGAGGCATCAAAGCACAAGGAACTAATATTAAAAAATGCTATAGATGGAAGGAATGTAGTCCGAAAACCTACCCCAAAAAATTAGGCAACAACAAATTACATTCCATTTAGACAACTTCCTGGACAAAACGTTCCACTGTAATAGTGAAGGTGTAAACTTGGCAGTAGAAAATCTTAACAGTATATTTGACCTCTCAGCTTCCCTATCAAATCTAAAAATCTCTAATAGAAAACTGATGAAAATGAACAACAATGGCAAATGGTTTGATGAAGAATGCAAAAATCTAAGAAGGAAATTGAGAAACTTGTCCAACCAAAAACATAGAGACCCGGAAAACCTGAGTCTACGCCTTCACTATGGATCACAAAAACAATACAGAAATACACTAAGGAAAAATAAGGAACAGCACGTCAGAAATCAGCTCAATGTAATAGAAGAATCGATAGACTCTAACCACTTCTGGGAAAATTGGAAAACACTAAACAAACAACACCACGAAGAATGATCTATCCAAAATGGAGATGTATGGGTAAAACACTTCTCCAATCCTTTTGGCTCTATAACAAAGAACAAACAACAAAAACATATACATGATCAAATACAAATCTTAGAATCAACTATTAAAGACTACCAGAACACACTGGATTCTCCAATTACCTTGAATGAACTACAGGACAAAATAAAAACCCTCCAAACCAAAAAGGCCTGTGGTGTTGATGGTACCCTCAATGAAATGATCAAATATACAGACAACAACTCTTTAACATCATCCTTACCTCTGGAATCTTCCCCAATATTTGGAACCAAGGAGTGATCACCCCAATCCACAAAAGTGGAGACAAATTTGACCCCAATAACTACCGTGGGATGTGTCAACAGTAACCTTGGGAAAATCCTCTGCATCATTATTAACAGCCGACTCATACATTTCCTCAGTGAAACAATGTACTGAGCAAATGTCAAATTGGCTTTTTACCAAATTATCGTACAACAGACCACATATTCACCCTGCACACCCTAATTGACAAACAAACAAAACAAAAGCAAAGTCTTATCATGCTTTGTTGATTTCAAAAAAGTCTTCAACTCAATTTGGCATGAGGGTCTGCTGTACAAATTGATTGAAAGTTGTGTTGGGGGAAAAACATATGATATTATAAAATCCATGTACACAAACAACAAGTGTGCAGTTAAAATAGGCAAAAACACATACATTTCTTCCCCCAGGGCCGTGGGGTGAGACAGGGATGCAGCTTAATCCCCACCCTCTTCAACATATATATCAACGAATTGGCAAGGGCACTAGAAAAGTCTGCAGCACCCAGCCTCACCCTACTAGAATCTGAAGTCAAATGTCTACTGATGATCTGCTGCTTCTGTCACCAACCAAGGAGGGCCTACAGCAGTACCTAGTACTTCTGCACAGATTCTGCAAGACCTGGGCCCTGACAGTAAATCTCAGTAAGACCAAAATAATGGTGTTCCAAAAAAGGTCCAGTTGCCAGACCACAAATACAAATTCCATCTAGACACCGTTGCCCTAGAGCACACAAAAAACTATACATACTTTGGCCTAAACATCAGCGCGACAGGTAACTTCCACAAAACTGTGAATGATATGAGAGACAAGGCAAGAAGGGCATTCTATGCCATCAAAAGGAACATAAAATTCAAAAAAACTAATCTTGTTGTTTTGGAAAAGGAGGGAAGCGCCCTCTACCAAATTATGGCTCAGTGAATTGGCAAACACGGTACACTTAGAAAGAATTAGATATATTCTGAACAATAAATTATCAATATTTGATCAAATCTGGCAGCCTTTCCTCTCCTACTTGGACGAGTCGGCGCTGTGAATTTGTACTTATTAACGCACTCTCAACTGTAATATTTTAATCTACCTTTGGGCAGCATGTGCTGGCCCTGCCACCCGAGCAGTTGGGAGGGGGGGGGACATCTTCCCTCTTTCTTTCTACGTGTCCTTGTTTTGTATGTCGTGTTTTGTATTATTTGTTCTGCACCCAGAACTCTGGGTCTTGTTGTTCCTGTATGCTCTTTTATGTTTAGAGAAGAATTGTATACCTGTCTTGTATACCTATACACCATTCTTGTGTGTGTTTAATAAAACATATTTGAAACAGGAAAAAAAAGGAACATAAAATTCAACATACCAATTAGGATCTGGCTAAAAATGTTTGAATCAGTTATAGAACCCACTGCCCTTTATGGTTGTGAGGTCTGGGGTCCGCTCACCAACCAAGAATTCACAAAATTGGACAAACACCAAATTGAGACTCTGCATGCAGAATTCTACAATTATATCCTCCGTGTACAACGTAGAACACCAAATAATGTATGCAGAGCAGAATTAAACCGATACCTGCTAATTATCAAAATCCAGAAAAGAGACGTTAAATTCTACAACCACCTAAAAGGAAGCGATTCCCAAACCTTCCATAACAAAGCCATCACCTACAGACAGATGAAGCTGAAGAAGAGTCCCTTATCCTCTAAGCAACTTAATCCTGGGGCTCTGTTCACAAACACAAACACACCCCACAGAGCCCCAGGACAGCAACACAATTAGACCCAACCAAATCATGAGAAAACAAAAAGATAATTACTTGACACATTGGAAAAAATTTACAAAAAACAGAGCAAACTAGACTGCTATTTGGCCCTAAACAGGATACCTGACCACTGTGACTGACCCAAACTTAAGGAAAGCTTTGACTATGTACAGACTCAGTGAGCATAGCCTTGCTATTGAGAAAGGCTGCCGTAGGCAGACCTGGCTCTCAAGAGAAGACAGACCATGTGCACACTGCCCACAAAATGAGGTGGAAACTGAGCTGCACTTCCTAACCTCCTGCCCAATGTATGACCATATTAGAGACACATATTTCCCTCAGATTACACAGATCCACAAAGAAATCGAAAACAAACCCGATTTTGATAAACTCCCATATCTACTGGGTGAAATACCACAGTGTGCCATCACAGTAGCAAGATTTGTGACCTGTTGCCACAAGAAAAGTTCAACCAGTGAAGAACAAAAACCATTGTAAATACAACCCATATTTATGCTTATTTATTTTTCCTTTTGTACTTTAACCATTTGTACATTGTTACAACACTGTATATATACACATAATGACATTTGTAATGTCTTTATTCTTTTGGAACCTCTGAGTGTAATGTTTACTGTTAATTTTTATTGTTTATTTCACTTTTGTATATTATCTACTTCACTTGCTTTGGTAATGTTAACATATGTTTTCCACGCCAATAAAGTCCCTTGAATTGAATTGATTAGAGATTTAAACTTTTATGACATAGTGATTTATTGGTGTAGGGTTGGTTGGTGGTGGACATTTTTTTTCTCCTCCTTTCCTTGTTATTTTTTGTGTAACAAATGGAACGTGATTGAACACACACTACCGCACAGTAGGTGGCGGCAAGCACAAACAAAATGTGCGAACGCCATGATACCAAAGAAGAAGAAAATCCAGACATGAAATTGTGTTGGAGTGTTGGAGACAAGACAATAACGTCAACACAGGAGATAGAAAGTACTTTTTCCATGCAATTTGTTTAGCTTTTTTTGTATACATCAATTTTGCTGGATGATTTAATTATTTAGTATAGTTAACTGTAGCTAGCTAACATTAGCTTCTCTGGTGCTTTTGTTAGGACTACCAACTAACTAGCTAGCATCTACAGAATAGACATGCCATGCAATCTGTCGAGCTAGCTAATTTTCTCACCTTTACTAGCTAGCTACCTAAACCTGGCAAATAGCTATGCAATGGTCGCTACTTGCTGGCCAACTAGTTAACATTAGCTGGGGTTGATGGTCTTAGCAACAATTTATATAACTAACCCAAAATAGACCAGAGCCTGTTGTTTCCAATGGGAGAAAATTAATCATAGTGGACTCAACAAGCAAGGAGGTGGGTAGAGCCAAGCACGAGCTAGTGAGATCCTGTTGGCGCGTTCTAGCATTTATTTGCATATTTTCGCCTACTCTGTGAAGTGCGTGTGTGCAATAACTCAATTCACCCTTGCGCTCCTCCTAAACAACGCAATTTTTGGAAACTTTGGAGACTGTATGGAGATCAAATGTTTCATTGATGACAAAATTAGCAGAATGTCATCCAAAATCCATCTCGCTCCATCTTTTCCCACTGCCGGCCGCTGGGCTTCCTTTCATCACCATATTTGGTAGTAAGTGGAAACGCCAACCGGATGCTTCACAATTATACATCCGGTGAAATATCTGTTTCATTGCTCCATTTTTGGTCTTATCTTGCCTGAACCTTGTTCTCAGGGTATTACGTGAGACACACGCAGCATGTTAACGTTAGCTAGCTAGTTACTTGTGTAAACACAATATGAGTCTAATAAAAAGCATGAGCTTGCGCACACCTGAGAAAATGATTTAGTGTAGAAGTGCTGACAAACGGTAAATAAACTGTAAGCTATGAAAACAAAGAGTTTCACACTCCATTATGTATAACCTCCCTGTAATTTATTGGGTAAAAAACACCAACGTTTGGGTTATGTCATGAATGCTTGAAACAGGTATTGTAGACAAACAGTGCAATTAGTGCAACCAATGACAATAGTGAGGGGTGTGACGTAATTGCTAGGTTGGTCAGAATAAATTGAGCGAAACTGTTAAAAGACAATAGCCCACAGCATATTGAATATACAGTGCCTTGCAAAAGTATTCATCCCCCTTACTGTAATTTAAATTGATTTTTATGTGGATTTCATGTCATGGACATACACTAAATAGTCCAAATTGGTGAAGTGAAATGAAAAAATTTACTTGTTTAAAATAATTATTTAAAAAAAAAACTGAAAAGTGGTGTGTGCATACATATTCACCCCCTTTGCCATGAAGCCCCTAAATATTACCTTCAGCAGTCAATTAGTTAAATAAAGTCCACCTGTGTAAAATCACATGATCTGTCACATGATCTCAGTATATACACCTGTCCTGAAAGGCCCCAGAGTCTGCAACACCACTAAGCAAGGGGCACCACCAAGCAAGCGGCACCATGAAGACCAATGAGCTCTCCAAACAGGTCAGGGACAAAGTTGTGGAGAAGTACAGATCAGGGTTGGGTTATAAAAAAAGATTCGAAACTTTGAACATCCCCAGAGCACCATTAAATCCATTATTAAAAAATGTAAAGAATATGGCACCACAACATACCTGCCAAGATGGATGGGGCTAAATGGATGGCACCAAGATGGATGGCGCTAAATTCAGGAAAATCATTGAGGGAAACCTGTTTCAGTCTTCCAGAGATTTGAGACTTGAGACTGATTTGAGACGGAGGTTCCCCTTCCAGCAGGACAATGACCCTAAGCATACTGCTAAAGCAACACTTGAGTGGTTTAAGGGGAAACATTTAAATGTCTTGGAATGGCCTAGTGAAATCCCAGACCTCAATCCATTTGAGAATCTGTGGTATCACTTAAAGATCGTGTTATTTCATAGTTGTGATGTCTTCACTATTATTCTACAATGTAGAAAAAAAGTCAAAAATAAAGAAAAACCCTGGAATGAGTAGGTGTGTCCAAACCTTTGACTGATACTGTATATATTTAAATATTTCCAATTGAATTTTAAAAATGATTACATGTAATCTTTTGGTTAAACTATAATGCATAATAAGCATCATTAACAGGAGGGACATATTGGGTGTACACTGATAAATTGTAAAAATAATACATTAGTTTACAAGACCTGTTCACAGAAAATATATTTGGTCATAAGAAGGGCCTGAGATCAATATTCAGACCCCTAAGTCAATGTTTTTAGATAGGATAACCAGTAGGCTTTCCACATGCAAAGGTGATGAGATAGATTAACTATATCCACAATATTGCGACCACGCTTATAGACCACAATTGGGGGTTTCTTGAAGAGGTGTGCAATTTTTTTGTCTGATTGCAAAATATGCCAGTGCTTTTTCAGGATTGCTTCATTTTCACCGAACACTTGGTCTACTTAGTGCAAAACACAGTTGCGTTGTTTTTCTTAGTTTTTTGCAATTCCTCTCTTGGTTTTTGAGATATTTTCATCATGAAAATAAAAAGTTGGTATCTTATGAAATTTCACACATAGAAATGCACATACTGTTTTGGTGATTTGTCCTGATTCCTAATAGCTTTCCAATGTGGATGTGATATTATGCTGAAATTCTAGGAGAGGGTCATGATTCAGTTTGTGACAGAAGTCACCTTTAGATAGTTGTCGGCAACATTCATTCACATAGTCACATTTGTTTTGTATACAAATTCCTCCTCTGTCACATTTTTTTATGACAATCGAAGGATCTTAGTTCCTTTTCAATGTAACTAAACACTAGCTAACTTAGTTAGCTCTCACTCCTCTTTCTATTCTGGTTAGAGCCCGTTTGTGCTGTTCTGTGAAGGGAGTAGTACACAGCGTTGTACGAGATCTTCAGTTTCTTGGCAATTTCTCGCATGGAATAGCCTTCATTTCTCACACCCAAATGTGTCTTTTCACATGACTTAAGCTACACACAGAAAATGCACAAAAACGCATGAAATATGCTGAAATACTTTTTGTACATTTTGCAGGAATTGAGCGTGAGATTGTGTTGGTGTAACACCTAATTACATTTACATTTTCTCCGTGGTTTATCCTCTCACTTTATTTGTTTTTGTAAACTTACAGTGGGGCTAAAAAGTATTTAGTCAGCCACCAATTGTGCAAGTTCTCCCACTTAAAAATATGAGACCTGTAATTTTCATCATAGGTACACTTCAACTATGACAGACAAAATGAGAAAATCCAGAAAATCACATTGTAAGATTTTTAATGAATTTATTTGCAAATTATGGTGGAAAATAAGTATTTGGTCACCTACAAACAAGCAAGATTTCTCGCTCTCACAGACCTGTAACTTCTTCTTTAAGAGGCTCCTCTGTCCTCCACTCGTTACCTGTATTAATGGCACCTGTTTGAACTTGTTATCAGTATAAAAGACACCTGTCCACAACCTCAAACAGTCACACTCCAAACTCCACTATGGCCAAGACCAAAGAGCTGTCAAAGGACACCAGAAACAAAATTATAGACCTGCACTAGGCTGGGAAGACTGAATCTGCAATAGGTAAGCAGCTTGGTTTGAAGAAATCAACTGTGGGAGCAATTATTAGGAAATGGAAGACATACAAGACCACTGATAATCTCCCTCGATCTGGGGCTCCACGCAAGATCTCACCCAGTGGGGTCAAAATGATCACAAGAACGGTGAGCAAAAATCCCAGAACCACACGGGGGGACCTAGTGAATGACCTGCAGAGAGCTGGGACCAAAGTAACAAAGCCTACCATCAGTAACACACTACGCCGCCAGGGACTCAAATCCTGCAGTGCCAGACGTGTCCCCCTGCTTAAGCCAGTGCATGTCCATGGCCATCTGAAGTTTGCTAGAGAGCATTTGGATGATCCAGAAGAAGATTGGGAGAATGTCATATAGTCAGATGAAACCAAAATATAACTTTTGGGTAAAAACTCAACTCGTCGTGTTTGGAGGACAAAGAATGCTGACTTGCATCCAAAAGAACACCATACCTACTGTGAAGCATGGTGGTGGAAACATCATGATTTGGGGCTGTTTTCTGCAAAGGGACCAGGACGACTGATCCATGTAAAGAAAAGAATGAATGGGGCCATGTATCGTGAGATTTTGAGTGAAAACCTCCTTCCATCAGCAAGGGCATTGAAGATGAAACCTGGCTGGGTCTTTCAGCATGACAATGATCCCAAACACAACTCCCGGGCAATGAAGGACTGGCTTCATAAGAAGCATTTCAAGGTCCTGGAGTGGCCTAGCCAGTCTCCAGATCTCAACCCCATAGAAAATCTTTGGAGGGAGTTGAAAGTCTGTGTTGCCCAGCAACCGCTCCAAAACGTCACTGCTCTAGAGGAGAACTGCATGGAGGAATGGGCCAAAATACCAGCAACAATGTGTGAAAACCTTGTGAAGACATACAGAAAACGTTTGACCTCTGTCATTGCCAAAAAAGGGTATATAACAAAGTATTGAGATAAACTTATTGACCAAATACTTATTTTCCACCATCATTTGCAAATAAATTCATTAAAAAAATCATACAATGTGATTTTCTGGATTTTTTTTCTCATTTTGTCTGTCATAGTTGAAGTGTACCTATGATGAAAATTACAGGCCTCTCATCTTCTTAAGTGGGAGAACTTGCACAATTGGTGGCTGACTAAATACTTTTTTGCCACACTGTAACCCAGATTGTACACCTTTTGGGGGCAAGTGCTAGTATCAACAGCGAGTGGAAATGTTGAAGTGTGCATTCACAGGAAGGTAATTAGAGCCTATGCAATCTCGAGACACCCAGCACATCTATCAATAAGAGATTACAACCTTGTGACACTATTGTCTTTTAACACTATTGTTTGTGCATGTGCTAAAATCACCACTATCTCAAAAAAAAACATTTACTGTAGTAGGCTACTCACACTGTCAATATGGGTTTTGCACACGTATAATTTTATGTCCGTATGCCTTGGTTGTTATGGATAGGCCAGATTTGAAGAGCGAGCAGAGTGACCCGGCGGAACCAGAGAGGCTCATGGGAGTGGAGAATACAGTAGCTGCTGTCACGCTGTATTGAGAAGACTGAATGAGCCAGTGCGACCCCATTAACTACAGTGATTGGATGAGGTGTGTGATAAAGAAAAGGTAAGGTGCAGCATGTTAATGCATGCTGGGATTAATAATGCAGGGGTCATTAATAACGACAGGTCGGCTGTTTAAGAGTGGACAGAGGGACAGAGGCAGACAGACAGATTAACGGGCAGATAGATAGGGGGGCAGTCAGACAGGCAGGGGAAATTCCACTCAGACGCTTCACTTAAAATGTATGCCAAATAAAAAACATTGATTACAAAAGGTTAACGAACCATACCATTCTATGCACAGCAACTACTTTTAACAATTTACGCTGAAAATTGTACAAGAACACATTTACTGGAAGAACAGAATTTCGGTAAAATTTCCCTCCGTTTTTATGTGACCATGTTTTAGAAAAACTCTTAAATATCTGCTCCGAATTAAGATTCAAAGATGTCTGTAGAAAGAATGGGTTGAAAGAGCCGGGAGAGGTGACATTAATTGGAGAGAGAGAGGAAAGAGAGAGAGAGAGAGAGAGAGATGGGTTGTCCAGACTTTTCACGCTCTTGCTTTGACCACCAGTTCTCAGCTGAACATTACAGTATGCCAGTGGAAGGGAGGACAGTAGCAGGGACCCAACTGTGGTTTGTGACTACTATGATTTCCTATTGTAGCCAAATCAATTGCAGAAATTCCATTACCGCTTGTTCTGAAAGTCTGTTACCGATTTAATAACAGGATGTCGAGTTTTAATCACTTCATTCATAAACAAAATTGATCAATCAGTAAAAACACTAATTGGTAGGTCTACCTTTACTTGTAACTGAACTTTCATTATCCTCCCTCATGAAGGAGAGAAATGAGAAAATATCTAAAATATATGGGGTTTTGGTAATGGAATTTCAAGGCACAAAGTAATCTTTTTTAAACTTACAGAAGAAAGAAAAAAATATTAGTTGGCAGGGGTCTTTACTTTATTATTATTATTATTGTGTTTATGTATTTCTAATACCTTCAAATACCTTTTTCTGGTAGATGTCTTCTATGAGGCCATTTCCTTTTACATTAAGAAATCAAAAACTTTGCTCATTCCAAATTGTTAGGATGGAACATGGTTCAAATGTATATACCTAAAAAAATATCTACAGTTGAAGTCGGAAGTTTAAATACACTTAGGTTGGAGTCATTAGAGCTCGTTTTTCAACCACTCCACAAATTTTTTGTCAACAAACTATAGTTTTGCCAAGTCGGTTAGGACATCTACTTTGAGTATAACACAAGTATTTTTTCTAACAATTGTTTACAGACAGATTATTTCACTGTATCACAATTCCAGTGGGTCAGAGGTTTACATGCACTAAGTTGACTGTGCCTTTAAACAGCTTGGAAAACTCAACAAAATTATGTAATGGATGTGGAAGCTTCTGATAGGCGAATTGACATAATTTGAGTTAATTGGAGGTGTAGCTGTGGATGTATTTCAAGGCCTACCTTTAAACTCTGTGCCTCTTTGCTTGACAGAAAACAAATTGTAGACCTCCACAAGTCTGGTTCATCCTTGGCAGCAATTTCCAAATGCCTGAAGGGACCACGTTCATCTGTACAAACAATAGTACGCAAGTATAAACACCATGGGACCACGCAGCCGTCATAACACTCAGGAAGGAGACGTGTTCTGTCTCCTAGAGATGAACGTACTTTGGTGTGAAAAGTTCAAATCAACCTTGTGAAGATGCTGAAGGACACAGGTACAAAAGTATCTATATCCTGTAACGAGATTCGTCTTCCTCTGACGAGGAGTATGAAGGATCGGACCAATATGCAGCGTGGTACGTGTCCATGTTGATATTTATTAACTCTGAACACAAAAAAACAAAATAACAAGGAGAATGAACGAAAACGAAACAGTTCTGTCTGGTGAAGACACAGAGACAGAAAACAATCACCCACAACTAAAATGGGGAAAACAGACTACCTAAGTATGATTCTCAATCAGAGACAACGAACGACACCTGACTCTGATTGAGAACCATATCAGGCCAAACACATAAATACTACATAGAAAAAAGAACATAGACTACCCACCCCAACTCACACCCTGACCAAACTAACACAAATATATAATAAAGGAACTAAGGTCAGAACGTGACATATCCACAGTAAAACGAGTCCTATATTGACATAACCTGAAAGGCCGCTCAGCAAGGAAGAAGCCACTGCTCCAAAACCCCCATAAAAAAGCCAGACTACGGTTTGCAACTGCACATGGGGACAAAGATCGTACATTTTGGAGAAATGTCCTCTGGTCTGATGAAACAAAAATAGAATCGTTTGGCCATAATGACCATCGTTATGTTCGGAGGAAAAAGGGGGAGGCTTGCAAGCCGAAGAACACCATCCCAACCGTGAAGCACAGGGGTGGCAGCATCATGTTGTGGGGGTGCTTTGCTGCAGGAGGGACTGGTGCACTTCACAAAAAAGATGGCATCATGAGGCAGACAATTATGTGGATATATTGAAGCAAAATTGAAGCAACATCTCACAACATCAGTCAGGAAGTTAAAGCTTGGTCGCAAATGGGTCCTCCAAATGGACAATGACCCCAAGCAAAATGGCTTAAGGACCACAAAGTCAAGGTATTGGAGTGGCCATCACAAAGCCCTGACCTCAGTCATATAGAACATTTGTGGGCAGAATTGAAAAAGCGTGTGCGAGCAAGGAGGCCTTACAAACCTGACTCAGTTACACCAGCACTGTCAGGAGGAATGGGCCAAAATTCACCCAACTTATTCTGGGAAGCTTGTGGAAGGCTAACCGAAACATTTGACCCAAGTTAAACCATTTAAAGGCAATGCTACCAAATACTAATTGAGCGTATGTAAACTTCTGACCCACTGGGAATGTGATGAAAGAAATAAAAGCTGAAATAAACCATTCTCTCTACTATTATTCTGACATTTCACGTTCTTAAAATAAAGTGGTGATCCTAACTGACATAAGACAGGGAATTTTTACTAGGATTAAATGTCAGGAACTGTGAAAAACTGAGTTTAAATGTATTCAGCTAAGGTGTACGTAAACTTCCGACTTCAACTGGACTCTCAGATTTAATTTCACACTCAATTTGACACGCTGCTGTGAACGTCACGTTGGTGCTCATGGGCCCTTTTTACCGCAGGCAAGCAGACAGACAGACAAGCAGACGGACATCGCAAAGTCAGGCACATAACTTAAACAAGTAAAAACATGTGACACCATTCCCTGAAACGAAGTGTGAGGCAGCAACAGTACATGTGTACTGTAGACATAATGTTGACTAAAGCACAGCAGGGATGTTTCTATTCCAAGACGTGCGGGTTCACCATCAGGTTGTGTATAAAGCACATTGGGAGAATGTCACCTTGGTGAGGGGGGTGGAGTGTGGCTTTAGATCTAATCAGGGGGTGTGTATGAATGTTTGTGATTAGCTTACAGCAGCTTGTGAGACCCAGCATCACAGAGATAAAAAGAGCAATTCAGGTGTGTGATGAGTGACATAGTATGCTGCCTCAAGGACACTTCTGTGTTGGAGAGATGCTGCTACATCACTAGACCAGAGAGCAGAGTCTGTCTTGTCTGTCTGTCTGTCTGTCTGCCAGCCTGCATGTCTGTCTGTTGGACTGAAGACCATTGAAGTGGATGGTGACCACAAGCCTTGCAGTTATTATTTCAACTCGTGATTCCTTTCATTAACCGAATGGCAGACGTTTATTAACCTTTCTGTTTCACTGGGAGGAAGACACGTAACCACACTCAGATAGCTGAAAAGCCATTAGAGTAAAGTTGGTTTAGTTCAGAGGTACAAACACAGACAAAGACACTCTGTTCATGAGTTGGCTTCTCCCTGGGTATCCTATTGATTCCACACAGCCCTGAAGAATGACCACTGTTTCCTATACCAGCTTCCTTACCTTGTTTTGTCTTTTGTTTATCTCCCTAGGTTATTTCTGAAGTGCTATGTGCCTATGCTCCTTTTTTAATTCCTACTTAGTAACGCTTAATGAGACAGAGAGAAATACAGTGAGCTCCTGAAGTACTTTTGGAGCTCACTGTATAATGGTTTTGTTAGCGCTCCACTATAAGCACCATTATATCACTCCCTATTCTCTTGCACTAAATCTGCAGCTGAAATTAAGAGACCCAAACATTGTGATCTGCACTCTGTGAATAATTGATAGCAACAAACAAACACAATCAAAGTGCTGCCTTCTCGACATTGGAGCGGGAAAAAGCAATAGAGTTGATTCAGGAGTTACCAGCGTCTCCCACTTTATCCCGTGTAAATAGAAGCTTTATGAAGTGGCGAGACTTCTTGTGTGGTGCATGCAGTGATTGACATCATGGCGTCTATGTAAGAGTCAGTAAGAGATCTTTTTGCATAGAGGCGCATCTGAAATGCCCCCCTATTCTCTATAGAGGGCACTACTTTTGACCAGAGCCCTATCGGTGGTGCAGAGCCCTATGGGCCCTGGTCAAAAGTAGTGCCCTCTATAGGGAATAGGGTGCCATTCCAGACACGTCCTAGATAATCGAGCCTGAGAGGATTCTTTGGTAACCAATCAGACTGCTCTGCTATAAGATTCATTCCCATATGGTAGATAGATACTGTATACTATATAAAATCGAGTAACGGGTAATAAATGGGTTGTCTGAAGGGATTGAAGTGTGGTTCTCAGGAGTACAGAGAGGTGTAGGGAGAAGTTGCCACTAGAAAAGTTGATCTTGGGTCAGTTTATCATTTTTCTCACTAATGGTTAAGGTTAGGATAAGGGGGGGGGGGGGCTGATCCTAGATCTGCACCTAGCGGAAACTTCACCCCGGAGTGTAACAAAATATGCATATTATATTTTGATGGAAAGATATGGGTGACAACTGATCAAAGAATAAACCAAGACCCTGGAGGTAAAGACATATTGATACTGAACTAGGACCGTATATTAACAGAGTATGAGTGTGATTGGTGGCAACAGTGTTTACAGTGTTGAACTCCTGCTGTCCTGATCAATAGCATGTTGTACTTGATGCGCTCCTCAACAAACAAGCTCTACATGATAGACTTGTCTTTCACAACATTCTCTCGGCTGTCAAATGTTTCAACTGTGCTGTCCAAGATGCTTTTTCCTCTTTCTTCTCTCTCTACCTTGAGAGAACCCTAGCTAGCCCCTCAGGCGGGGTATTGAACTGAGTCATGGAGAGGAGCGGCTCAGGGGTAATGATACAGTAGTAACTCTCGACATAAGGTGAGAGTCAAGGATTGTTGGAAATGTCAAGAGGAAATGAGGCACAAGACATTTCCCACGCTCCAGCTTAGAACAGTGGAGCTGTCCACTAAGCCGGTGCTAAAACAAGGATCTGCTCCAACACAATCCCTGCCAGTCTCTCAGTGCTAGGAGAAGGAGCTATTCACCGTGTAGAGCTGTCTGCTCAGGCTGTATGCCCTGCTATAAAACAGCTGCCGCCCACTTGAACGTCTTCAACACCATCCTCATCATTGGAGCTGACCTGGACATGGTATATAATCAATCACACGAAAGCAATATTTGACTGTACTAACTAAAGTGAATATAATACACTGCGAAATACAGGCGATCATTAATCACGAACATTGTGTTCCTTTTTCAATAGTGTTTTTTTTTGTTATTTCAAATCATGATGTCTGGAGTACCAGAACTAAACAGCAGAGGTCTCCCCTCCATTTGAACTGCCTGGCAGATTAGGTTGAATGCACAAGACATTTGACACCAGGTAAAAAAATGTCAAAATGCAAAACTTCAGCTTGATGATACAGATGCCATATATCATCTATCCGCTTGCTAAGTTCACAGAGAAACAAACTACAGCAAGTAACAGATCAGTATCTGGAATATTTGTGCATATAAATGTATCCTTTGATGTAACCAAGAGATGTTCCTGGGCTCTGGCACAACTCCCTACTTTTTTTTACTATCTAAGGCTAATGCAGAGTAAACCTTGGAGTCATCTCTCTTTTAGTGTGTGTGTGAACTTTCTGGGTTTCCACAATCTTGACTGTGTGACTGTGACTGTAACTGTGTGTGTGTGTGTGTGTGTGACTCTGTGTGTACTAGGGTCACTATCCCTGCAGAAGAGACTCAATAATGATGAGCTGTAGATTATTTACAGTTGGGTATCAGGTGAATCGGACAGTGCTTAACTCAATCGGTCTCTGTCCTTAGAGAGGAGCTATCACCTACAGACCGGTCCAAAGAACAAGGACACAGCATCAAAACAACACACACCTGCAACATATCACTGTGCATGGTGGCAAGAAACAAACACACACACAAATTAATGCACGCACGCATGGACACACACAGTTCTCAGCTCACTTCATAGGGATATTGACAGATCCACACACAGGGGAGGCAATATGTGTTTCTAACTCATATGTGAAAGTCCTACCCCCTGGTAACTAAAATGTATATGTTTGCCTGCATTAGGTTGTTTTGGGGTGACTTATCTCATATACAGCCCATATTTTCAAGGACATGGACAGTTGTAATCAGTGACAACCCATCATTCAGGTGGGGCTTGCCTGTTTTGCATGTTATTTTGGCATTAATGCGTGTCACATATCAGTTTGCAAACAATGTAAAAAAAATATATTATTGAGTTAATGAAGCCGCATACAAACATGGTCTCTGAATATTGTAGCTTTCATTGTCTGCTTATATGCCCCCTTTATTTATCCTACGGTTCTGACTTGGTGGACAGGGAGAACACTGTAAGAACGGCCCTTGTTCTGAATTCTGTCACTGTACATTTCAAAAGTGCTAAACAAATAGTTATATCGACTACGTCCGTCCTGCATGCCCCACCAAGATTTACATGCTAAAATCGCCACTGGTTGTAATAAATGTTGAAGAGGTGCAGAGTTGCCTCCCTGGAGACAAGCAGACATGTTGACGGGGGCAGTGGAAGCGTTGGACTTCCTGGGAAATGTCCTTAGGTTTGCTTCCCAAATGACATCCTATTCCCTATATAGTGCACCACTTTTAAGAGGACGCAAAGCGCTCCCTTCAAAAGTAGTGTACTATGTAGGGAATAGGGTGCCATTTGGGTGATCTCCTTAGTCTCTGCATTGGCTTTGCATGGTTAATGGATCACCTTGCAGACTGGTAACAATATCTACTGCTGCTTGTAGCCTGAAGTAAGGGAAAGGGAAAGGGAGATACCTAGTCAGTTGTACAACTGAATGCCTTCAACTGATATGTGTCTTCCGCATTTAACCCAACCCCTCTGAATCAGAGAGGTGCGTGGGGCTGCCTTAATCGACATTTACGTCTTCGGCGCCCGGGGAACAGTGGGTTAACTGCCTTGCTCAGGGGCAGAACGACAGATTACCTTGTCAGCTCGGGGATTCGATCCAGCAACCTTTCGGGTTACTGGCCCAATACCCTAACCATTAAAGTAGCGGGATGCATTGGGAGAGGAGAGGCAGGGAAGAGGAGGGACTTCAGGGGAACAGAGATGGAGTGTAGCCTATCACCCACAGCTAGCTCTCCTTCTTGCTCCCTCTCTCTCATCACCCCTATGAATTACAGTCAAACTAGCCTATTAAATCACCAACTATATGAGGCAGACAGTGCATCAACTCCTGATGTAAATTATTCAATATTTGCATTGCTTTATTGAAATAGATCTCTGGCACATCTACGACCCAATTCCAATTTCATCTTCCGAATAATTGTCAATTCAGGCATGGATATAAGTTCCAAAGATCCTCCATGCACCGCGATTTGTGAGAAAGCTGGTGTTTTGGTGATCTGTTTTCTAAATTTGTAGTCGCATTGTGGCCCGCCATTGTGTTTCCTTTTATTTGCACAAGAGCTCTTCTGCGCAGAGCAGGATTATTTTGTGGAGGGAGAAATTGGGTCATTCATTTTATGATTTACAATTTGTTCCGATAGAACACCATGCACTTTTGGAATTGTGTTTCAGTGCCTCAATCTGAGTTTCAGTATTTCATCTGGAAATGACTTGCCCTTGCACTTGTCTAGTTTGGTCTGATTACCCTCGGCAAAAGGTGCACTTCAAAACAGCTGTTCACTAGGTGTGCTCTATTAAGGACTTTCAGGGTCTCAAAAGGAAGACGTTTGCCTCTGTATCACCAATGGCCCCACACACATGTACACATACAGGTGTTAAAAGGGATGGTCTGATTGGCTTTGTAGCTGACACCCTGAAAGCAGGAGAAAGCGAGTTGAGATTAAATGAGGTGGACTGTCTGGGCTGCGGCCACCCTGAGACACTGCCAGGAGAAAATGAGAGAAATTTGCATGGACAAAATGGCCACTCACACATATAGGCGAGTAGCAGAGGAGCCGAGCCGTGAGATGAGAACATCCTCTTTCACCGCTGCTGAGATTGAAGGAAGTCTCTGAGTCTCTCTGCGGGCCTTCAGCCCCGTGACGAGAGCAGGAGTGGAGGTAGATTTTGTTTGGTTGTTTAATAGAGGAAAACAAGTTGAGGAGGAGGTTAAAGAAGCCACATGCTCCAAATGAAGAACAGCAGGAACTTAATTGAAGCAGGTAGGAACCAAAGTGAGAGCCCACGTGCCAGCATTTACTCTTCCAGTCGCAGCGACACAGATTTAATGCAATCACAGAGTCGGTGGGTCATCATTATCACCAAGATGCATGACTGCTCACTGCTGCAATATATCTTGGGTGCCGTAAAGCCTGATAAATGAATATTCTCTAGCCTCGGCTGTAGAACGTGTAGACTCCAGTTGAAATTAAACTGGGGTGTGTATCAGTGTATGGGAGCAGCTGTGGTGGAATCCAAAACGGAACAGGATATATAGTCTCTCTCAGAGTGGAAATCCTGGCGAGTTCCAGGAAGTGTGGGCCTGCATAGATGTTGATAATGGGCTGTTAATGTGCATGTGGAACAACGATGGGCACACAATGTAGAGAGCACCCATTTCACAGAAATAGAAGGGCCTGCAGTCACTAAAGTTTGGTGTGAATGTAATAGGCTAAAGTGGCGCACATGTTGAGGATTGTCATCCATCATTGTTCGACTGTACTGTAGCTCCAGGCTGTGTCTTGTGAGTCCTTCATCTGAGAACCACCACTTTCTGTCATATAGATTTACGCTCCTCTCTGGCCTGAAATACACACTAAATATCCACAACTCTATTGCTCATAAAACACACTTATGTAGGCTGCATAGGGACAATAAAATAGAAGTACATGCATAGACATGGGAGTTAGGGCTGCTGAGGGTGCCCCTGTGTATTGTTAAAAAACCATAGTTTTGGCAAGTTGGATAGGACATCTACTTTGTGCATGACACAAGTCATTTTTCCAACAATTGTTTAGAGACAGATTATTTCACTTACAATTCACAGTATCACAATTCCAGTGGGTCAGAAGTTTACATACACTAAGTTGACTGTGCCTTTAAACAGCTTGTAGAATTCCAGATAATGGTGTCATGGCTTTAGAAGCGTCTGATAGGCTAATTGACATCATTTGAGTCAATTGGAGGTGTACCTGTGGATGTATTTCAAGGCCTACCCTCAAACCTAGTGCCTCTTTGCTTGACATCATGGGAAAATCAAAAGAAATCAGCAAAGACCTCATAAAAAATGTGCAGACCTCCACAAGTCTTGTTCATCATTGGGAGCAATTTCCAAATGGCTGAAGGGACCACGTTCATCTGTACAAACAATAGTACGCAAGTATAAACACCATGGGACCACGCAGCCGTCACACCGCTCAGAAAGGAGACGCGTTCTGTCTCCTAGAGATGAACGTACTTTGGTGTGAAAAGTGCTAATCAATCTCAGAACAACAGCAAAGGACCTTGTGAAGATGCTGGAGGAAACAGGTACAAAAGTATCTATATCCAGAGTAAAATGAGTCCTACTTTGACGTAACCTGAAAGGCCGCTCAGCAAGGAAGAAGCCACTGCTCAAAAACCGCCATAAAAAAGCCAGTCTACGGTTTGCAACTGCACATGGGGACAAAGATTGTACTTTTTGAAGAAATGTCCTCTGGTCTGATGAAACAAAAATGGAACTGTTTGGCCATAATGACCATCATTGTGTTTGGAGAAAAAGGTGGAGGCTTGCAAGCCTAAGAACACCATTCCAACCGTGAAGCACAGTGGTGGCAGCATCATGTTGGGGGGGTGCTTTGCTGCAGGAGGGACTGGTGCACTTCACAAAATAGATGACATCATGAGGCAGGAAAATGTTGTGGATATAGTAAAGAAACATCAGTCAGGAAGTTAAAGCTTGTTCGCAAATGGGTCTTCCATTTGCATCCCCAAGCATACTTCCAAAGTTGTGGCATAATGGCTTAAGGACAACAAAGTCAAGGTATTGGAGTGGCCATCACAAAGCCCTGACCTCAATCCCATAGAAAATTTGTGAGCAGAACTGAAAAAGCGTGTGAGAGCAAAGAGGCCTACAAACCTGACTAAATATTTTTTTGCCCCACTGTATATTGTAGCAGGCTCAAGGGTGTGGGTTTTACACGTCACCAAGTTCAATAACCAAACACGCACAGGGAGCACAACTAGAATGCAAATGGAGAATTTATAAGGGATATTTGCACACGCTGGGAAAGGAGGGGAATCCAGCAACCAGTTCACAACGGGTAATCGTACAGATAATTCTCACACTCTCCATAAAATGCTCCCTCTCGGTCCTCTCCCTCTTTTTGCAGTCCGCTTCCTCTTTTATCCCCAAGTTCTCAAAGGCTCAATAATCCAAAGGCTTGCCTCGTTGTGGCAGGAAGTCCATATAAGACTTGGGGGTGGAGCCAGCGAGCTAAAAGATATCTTCCTTCAATCACCACTCCCCTCACCTCTACCTGCCATCCGCTCCTGGTCAGATCTGTCAGGGGGCTGGCTAGGGAGGCAAAGTGGGGGATAAAGAGAGATGTTCTAATGATGCCTGGGGGTCCACTTCCTGGAATCCACACATCCGGGCATCACTCCTTCTGGCATCCCTTCCGCTTCTCCAGCTTCATCCTCCCTCCTGGTTCCCTCGGTTCCCCACAGCTCCGGACATACTGGTCCACAATTGGCGGAACATCGGGAAATCCCTCCAGATAAGGACAGGCCCTGGCAGGTTTGGGACGACTCCCACTGGCCCCCTGTGTTGTCCCTTTGTGGTCTGTAGGTGGAGTAGTGTGGTAGGGTAGTCCTTGGTATCACTGTGTATGTACATGATGGCCACTGTGTCAGTCAGGTTTGGGGACTGCGTGAAGTCAGATCGGATCAGGGTCACCATACTCCCGGAGACAAAAAGTGTTGTGGTGTCCTTTCCTTTGGCTCTTATCGGGGTGACAGGGGAAGGACCACTCTCCTTAACCCAGCATGTCACCAGCAAGCCACAGGGATGCCCGGTGGCTACCCCTGGCTGAGGCCGAAGGCATCGGGACATCACAGTTTGGACAGTTCCAGGCGATGTGTCCCGTCTCGCCACATTCGTAGCACATCTTGCTGTTCAGGTTCAGGACGGGGCGGGGCGTCTACTCAGGGAGCTGGCTTTTGGTGTCCCTCCATCCTTGGCCGGGGTCTAGGCAGGGTCCTCCATCCTTTTTCACTCCTTCGGGCGAGTGGAGGGTTCAGCCTTCCGTGGTTGTCCACTGTGCAGGACCTCCAAAGCCACCTGCTGACCTTCTACCAGTTCCACCAGCTGATCCGTGCTCTGCGGGTTAGCTTGACTTGCTAACTTTTTAGCTTAGAATGGGAAAGAGCGTAGAAATGTATCTATGACCACTTTCTAGATGGGCGTGATCGTCAGTGGTTCAGCAGTTAGCCAGCTCTTGGCCAGCCTAATCAGATCATGAATTTGTCATCCGGGGGGAGGGGGGCGCTGTGGCATCATACGCCCAATCATGGAATCTTTGCGCCCTACTAATCAGGGTGTAATCATACCGGCGCAGAATTTCCCCTTTTAATGCAGGCTGGCTCATTGCTCATGGGGCCATTTCTCCCTAGCCGCCATCCTCTCGAAGGCTTGGAGGTAAGCCTCGATGTCGTCAGCCTCTGTCAGTTTCAGTATAAACATACTGGGTTTGAGACGAGAGACTGCTGCGCCTGCAGCCACGCCGGCATGGGCGGCTGTCAGCTGGCTGAGTTCAGCTCGCAGGAGAGCAGTCTGCTGACGCTGTTCCTCCAGCAGCTCCCGATACATAGCCTGTTGCTATGTTCGCCTCCACCAGCTGTTTCACCAATGCTTCCATTATGCTCCAAGTCTGTTTAGTTATTGAGCTTGGTTTGCTTTGCCCGCATTCTCCACCATATGTAGCAGGCTCAAGGGTGTGGGGTTTCCACGTCACCAAGTTCAATAACCAAATACGCACAGGGAGCACAACTAGAATGCAAATGGGGAATTTATTAGGGATATTTGCACACAGTGGGAAAGGGGGGGATTCCAGCAACCAGTTCACAACGGGTAATCTGCAGATAATTATCCCGCTTCTCTCACTCTCCATAAAACGCGTTTCCCTCTCGGTCCTCTTTGTGCAGCCCGCTTCCTCTTTTATCCCCAAGTACTCAATGGCTCAATAATCCACTGGCTCGTTGGGGCAGGAAGTCCATATAAGGCTCGGGGGTGGAGCCAGCAGGCTGCAAGATATCTTCCTTCAATCACCACTCCCATCACCTCTCCCTGCCACCTGCCACAATATAAATAAAATAAAAAAGACTCCTGTACCAGCAGAGAAAAATACTCTGGAGTACCCCTTACCTGTCGACGGCACCCCCATCCAAAAACATGTAACACAGAAGTCAGCAGGTATAATGCATTACGTTTTGATGTAAAAATCTGGGACTGCAACATCCTATCAATGCAGTTGATAGGGCATGTGCATATAAGGGCGGCAGGTAGCCTTGTGGTTAGAGCATTGGGCCAGTAACTGAAAAGTTGCTAGATCGAATCCCCAAGCTGACAAGGTACAAATCTGTTGTTCTGCCCCTGAACAAGGCAGTTAACCCACTGTTCCTAGGCCATCATTGTAAATAAGAATTTGTTCTTAACTGATCTAGTTAGATTAAAATATACTGTAATGTGTTATATAATATGTCCAGTGTGTTTAGGTCTGGTTTTGATAATGAGGAGGGCCCATAGCGCTCTGTTCAAAAGTAGTGCACTATTTAGGGAATAGGGTGCCATTTGGGAATTATTCAATATCAAAGACAGATTGAAACAGAGCAGCCTCCATGCTTCTGGCCTGTATAATTGGCTTAATCAAGGAGCAGGGTGACAGGAACAGGCTTTCCCCTCCCCTCACACCCTAAAAAGACCCCAACAATAATCACAGAGCAAATTAGCCTGCTGTCACCCACGTACTCCCTTAACGGAATTGTAGCCGCCTCAGCGCTGCAATCCACATCACTCGCCCAATCGCTAGGATTTTATTTAAATTCCAGAAACATGCTATCATATAAAGATCCGCCGTCGTTATTATTGTGCATCGAGTATATGAACATCTTTGTTTTCTTAAGGAATCGTAAGGGGTAATGGGCTTTCGCTCTCTCTTCTCTTTGAATAACAAGGGTATTCATTTGCGATTACAAGTAGTGCCCTTTCTTTTGCTGTAGCAGAGGGCTGTGTGAATGGAAGTCTGGGAGATAAGGATATTACACCCGAGAGCTGCGGCAGGCAGCCTCAAGACTTGCACACACTGGTTGCATCAAACTGTATGCGTTCCGGCAGAAGTCTGTTAATTTCATTGGGAGGCAATCTGCACTGCTGTGACTCATCTTGTTCTTCTGCTGGAACGCATGCAGTTTGACGCAACCGGTGTGCATGAGGCACAAAACTCATCTCTGGGGAATTGCCTCAGAGGAATAAGATACTCCAATCTGATGTTGTTAGATCAACAAGACTGTTTGCCCTCCTCCATGCAAACACACTACACACACAGCACTGTAAAAATGGCCAGGGCTACTGCAGTATAAGTCCCTTTGGATGACAATAATAATAAAAGCAGGGAAGAGAGGCTGGGAGTATTCTCAAACCCTGACACTGGCGGCCCTTTAGGGCAGCGATTCATACTATGTTATATGACAGTACACAATTACGCAGTCTCTTGGTTTATACCACTAGTGTTTATAACCATTATACTGCTTTATGTAAAACGACACCTACCCATTTGTTTGCCAATTATCTTTCTTCTTCCTCTCCCTTCACAGTGGTCTGCATTAAGTCTGTGTAAGCCTCTCTCCCCTTGGCAGGCACTGGTATCTCCATGTGCCAGCGTGTCTCTCTGGGGGTGACTCTAGAGGGCATCACTGTTGGCCAGCTGAGAGACAGACATCTCCACAGGGTGGCAAGGGGAGTGTCGGGCCATGGTCACTTGGCACACACTGACCGTCCCTTGGTTTGAGGGGCGTTGGCACAGCCTGTCGCCCTGATAACTGTGGCCTGAAGCTCTGAGGGTGGCTCATACTAAAGCACACCAGTGGGCACGGTTCCTGGATAGTGAGATTAAAACTAGGATCTAATGCTAAGGCTACATGTGTCTGGAAGACATCTTCTCAAAGTGTGTCACATCTCTCTTCTTATGGATATGTGAAACTACTGCCACATCTAATATAATATATATGTAATATACAGTATGCCACTTAACAGATGCTTCTATCCAAAGTGACTTACAATCAGTCATGTGTACATATACTTTTCATATGCGTGGACCCAACCAGAATCGAACCCACAATCCAAGCGCCATGTTCTACCAACTGAGCCACAGAGGACCACTACCACTGGATGGGCTAGGGCTGATTGTCTTCTGAAAACTGCGGCTTCTCCACTGATTATTGTATATCAGAAACCTCTAACTAGACGTAACATAGTAAAACCGGGACAGTCAAATAAGTATGATATGTTAGGTTTGGTATGGTTACATAAGACAGAAGGTTACTTAATAAGCCAAAAACAAAAGTAGGGTAGATGGTTGGGGTGGATGGGTGGGATAGGTTGTGTGTTCGAATCACGGACACCTTTACCATTTAGCTAATTAGCAACTTTTTGAGACCATCTAACAACCCAAAGGTTGCGTGTTCGAAACTCATTACGGACAACTTTAGCCTTTTAGCTACTTTGCAACCACTTAGCATGCTAGATAACCCTTCCCTTAACCTTAACCCCTAACCTAGCTAACATTAGCCCCTTAGCTAACCTTAGCCATTAACAAATTGGAAGTAGTGAGATATACAGTGCCTTGTGAAAGTATTCGGCCCCCTTGAACTTTGCGACCTTTTGCCACATTTCAGGCTTCAAACATAAAGATATAAAACTGTATTTTTTTGTGAAGAATCAACAACAAGTGGGACACAATCATGAAGTGGAACGACATTTATTGGATATTTCAAACTTTTTTAACAAATCAAAAACTGAAAAATTGGGCGTGCAAAATTATTCAGCCCCCTTAAGTTAATACTTTGTAGCGTCACCTTTTGCTGCAATTACAGCTGTAAGTTGCTTGGGGTATGTCTCTATCAGTTTTTCACATCGAGACACATTTTTTCCCATTCCTCCTTGCAAAACAGCTCGAGCTCAGTGAGGTTGGATGGAGAGCATTTGTGAACAGCAGTTTTCAGTTCTTTCCACAGATTCTCGATTGGATTCAGGTCTGGACTTTGACTTGGCCATTCTAACACCTGGATATGTTTATTTTTGAACCATTCCATTGTAGATTTTGCTTTATGTTTTGGATCATTGTCTTGTTGGAAGACAAATCTCCGTCCCAGTCTCAGGTCTTTCGCAGACTCCATCAGGTTTTCTTCCAGAATGGTCCTGTATTTGGCTCCATCCATCTTCCCATCAATTTTAACCATCTTCCCTGTCCCTGCTGAAGAAAAGCAGGCCCAAACCATGATGCTGCCACCACCATGTTTGACAGTGGGGATGGTGTGTTCAGCTGTGTTGCTTTTACGCCAAACATAACGTTTTGCATTGTTGCCAAAAAGTTCAATTTTGGTTTCATCTGACCAGAGCACCTTCTTCCACATGTTTGGTGTGTCTCCCAGGTGGCTTGTGGCAAACTTTAAACTACACTTTTTATGGATATCTTTAAGAAATGGCTTTCTTGCCACTCGTCCATAAAGGCCAGATTTGTGCAATATACGACTGATTGTTGTCCTATGGACAGAGTCTCCCACCTCAGCTGTAGATCTCTGCAGTTCATCCAGAGTGATTATGGGCCTCTTGGCTGCATCTCTGATCAGTCTTCTCCTTGTATGAGCTGAAAGTTTAGAGGGACGACCAGGTCTTGGTAGATTTGCAGTGGTCTGATACTCCTTCCATTTTAATATTATCGCTTGCACAGTGCTCCTTGGGATGTTTAAAGCTTGGGAAATATTTTTGTATCCAAATCCGGCTTTAAACTTCTTCACAACAGTATCTCGGACCTGCCTGGTGTGTTCCTTGTTCTTCATGATGCTCTCTGCGCTTTTAACGGACCTCTGAGACTATCACAGTGCAGGTGCATTTATACGGAGACTTGATTACACACAGGTGGATTGTATTTATCATCATTAGTCATTTAGGTCAACATTGGATCATTCAGAGATCCTCACTGAACTTCTAGAGAGAGTTTGCTGCACTGAAAGTAAAGGGGCTGAATAATTTTGCACGCCCAATTTTTCAGTTTTTGATTTGTTAAAAAAGTTTGAAATATCCAATAAATGTCGTTCCACTTCATGATTGTGTCCCACTTGTTGTTGATTCTTCACAAAAAAATACAGTTTTATATCTTTATGTTTGAAACCTGAAATGTGGCAAAAGGTCGCAAAGTTCAAGGGGGCCGAATACTTTCGCAAGGCACTGTATGTTAAAAAAAATTGTACGAATTGCAATTTGTAACATCATACGAAATGGATGATGGAGATCCACAAAAAAAAAGAATACCATACCAAAAGTAACATATCATACTAATTTGAGTGTCCCGGATTTACATTTACTATGTTACGTCTACCCCAGGTTGCTAACACAGTAATGACAAGAGGGATATGCTATGAATTTAATGTAATTT
This sequence comes from Oncorhynchus clarkii lewisi, assembly GCF_045791955.1. NCBI lineage: Eukaryota > Metazoa > Chordata > Actinopteri > Salmoniformes > Salmonidae > Oncorhynchus > Oncorhynchus clarkii. Next base: position 1,469,770 of record NC_092176.1, on the reverse strand, counting down.
GAAAACAGTATGGTACCCTGTGTTAAGGCATCTACTGAGCAGGTGAATATAATATTTATGTTGATATGTAGGATGAATAACTGGATCAAATGATTATAGAATAAATTATTATAGAATACTTAAACATATATATATATAAATATATATTTTCTTACAGAGAGAACCTTGGGATGCAACCAGGTTTGATTGAATTATTATGTTCCTTTTCCAATAAGACGTAGGAAGGATGACAGATTCAATGTTGACAGCGCTTCATTGAAATACAATCAAAAAGCTGCTACTCTGACAGCACGAACCATACAGATTCGCCTACCAGAAACAGCACAACCCAAACCCAGACTTCAGAGCGTCGGTGAGATACATACCAAAGTGTCACACATAACAGATACAATTTCACAGTGGCAGAGATGAGCATCAACAAAAGGTTTCTTTATTTCAATGGCCGCCTCCATCAAAGTCAACATTCCCATTTATCTTTGCGGTGCCTTTGCTGCCTTTATTCACAAGGAACTCTTAATTCCCTGTGTGGCGTTTTCAAGTTTAGCCCTGGCCTCCTTTTAGGCCTAAAACTAGTTAAGGATGAAAAGGAGATGAGAGAAGTGAAAAGCATGCCAGGGAGCCTTGAGAGAGAGAGAGAGAGAAAGAGAGAGATAACTTTGAGAGGCTTACAGAGTAGGGAAGACACTGTGGTTCACTTACAGGCATCTGAGCTGTTAGTAATAAACAAGTGGCAATGCAATAAGAAGGGGTGACAGGCAGGATAGAGCAGAGAGATAGATCCACGTCCACTCTGATTGTGACAAACGACAGCGTGACAGAGATATTCAGCGGCTGGGCTTCAAAACATGTTAGTGACATCGATCAATGGGTCAGAAATGGCTGTAAGCCAGGGAGGGTCCGTACACTGTACTGACACTCAACAGTGATAAAGGGAGCTCAAAAGCCCAACTGTTGTCCTTATCTATACTGACAAGTCCACAATTATTGACACCCTTAAAAAAAATACCTAGGTGTTATTTTAGATTCTGAACTCAATTTCATCCATGCTTTGATTATAAAAGCAGGCTTGACTACTGTAATACGCTCCTGTCTGGTCTACCCAAGAAAGTCATTGGTCAACTGCAAAACATACAGAATGCTGCAGCACGGGTACTGACCAAGACCAGACGGAGAGCACACATTACACTGGTTTTAAGGTCTCTGCACTGGCTGCCTGTGAGTTTTCAAATTTATTTTAAAATGATTCTATTGGTTTTTAAATGAATCCATGATTGTGCACCCCAATACATGTCAGACATGCTTTTAAGTTATGTACCCAGTAGGTCCCTCAGGTCCTCTGGCACTGGCCTTTTAACTATCCCAAAGCCTAGGACCAAGAGGCACGGAGAGGCAGCCTTGAGTTATTATGAACACTGCCTCAGGAATTGCCTGCCAGATAACTTGAGGGGGGCCGAAACTGTGGACATATTTAGAAGAGATTATAAAACATATTTTTAGCTTTGCTTTTACTTATTTTAGTCGTTCAATTTTTATTATTCTTTTTGTCCTTTTATGTTTGTTGTGTAGTATATTTGTGTAGTATATTTGTGTTTTTATTTTCATAGTTTTAATTAGTTTTTTCCAGTGATGCACATGTCGGACATGTCCATGTCTGAAATGTGCTGTTTAAATAAAGCTTGATTTGATGACGAAAGACAAGCAAAAATGTATAACATTAATTTAATAATTAAAATTGAAATATTGTATGCAACAATTGAATTGTTTTATTTTATACTAATGTAACGGATGTGAAACGGCTAGCTAGTTAGCGGTGGTGCGTGCTAAATAGCGTTTCAATCGGTGAGGAGGGGACGGTCTAAAGTTATACTGTTACATTGATGCTGTTGACCCGGATCACTGGTTGCTCCGCAAAAGGAGGAGGTCAAAAGGGGGGTGAGTGTAACGGATGTGAAACGGCTAGCTAGTTAGCGGTGGTGCTCGCTAAATAGTGTTTCAATCGGTGACGTCACTTGCACTGAGACCTTGAAGTAGTGGTTCCTCTTGCTCTTGCTCGGCTTTTGTGGAGCGATGGGTAACGATGCTTCGTCGGTGACTGTTGTTGATATGTGCAGAGGGTCCCTGGTTCGCGCTCGGGTATGGGCGAGGGGAAGGTCTAAAGTTATACTGTTACACTAATACAATTGCTCAGAGAAAGATCAAAGTCATATTTCTATTTCTAAAAAAGCTAAGTGTCAAAATGATTGGCAACCCTAAAGATTCTTAGAAATAAAATCAAACAAAATTAAACCTGCATTAACATTCTACCTTTTTAAGTTAATCCCAGTTTATGGAAGTGTACAGTGCCTTGCAAAAGTATCTATCTCCTTGGCGTTTTTCCTATTTTGTTGCATTACAACCTGTAATTTAAATTTTTATTTGGATTTAATGTAATGGACATACACCAAATAGTCCAAATCGGTGAAGTGAAATGAAAAAAATTACTTGTTTCAAAAAACCTAAAAACGGAAAAGTGGTGCGCGAATATGTACTCACCCCCTTTGCCAAGAAGCCCCTAAATATGATCTGGGAAACCAATTACCTTCAGAAGTCCACCTGTGTGCAATCTGATGTTTGATGTTTGATGTTTATTTTTATTTTTACAGGGACAGTGCACATTAATCAACGTTTCAGTAAAAGTGCCGGTTTTAGCCAGCCGGCTAATTTTCAACCGCAGTCCCTGGGCAGGTTATTAAAAACAATTACAATATAGACAATAGCAGCATAGAACAAGCAAGACATAGCAACATAGGACAAGCAAGACATAGCATACAGACAGAGCAACATAGGACAAGCAAGACGTAGCATACAGACAGAGCAACATAAAACAAAAAGCAGCAAGACAAAATTCATAAAAGCAACAAAGTGTTTCCACACCTCACAAGCTACAGACAACAGACAACATGGAAAGCAGCAACACACAGCTAGGGACTATGTTCACAAATCTGATTAGCCATGTCTTCAAGCATTTTGTGAAAGTGTGATATGTGGTGCAGTTATGTGTGTCTGATGGCAGTGTATTCCAGACATGGGAAGCTCTCACAGAGAATGCAGATTTACTAAAGGTGCTTTTCCTTAGGGGAACTATACAGTCACCTCTCATGGCAGACCTTGTGGATCTGCTGCCATATGTCTGGGTTTTCTGTTTAACAAAAATATTGAGTGGAGGGGGAGCCAGGCCATTAAGGATCTTGAATACAAGACATGCGTCGGTGTATTGCACAAGATTTTCCCAACTCAAGAGCTCATGCTTTCTAAGGATGTGACAATGATGATGGCTATTGGGCTTCCTATCAAGCACTTTGAGAGCCTGTTTGTAGACAGACTGAATAGGTTTTAATGTTGTACAGCAAGCTTGGGCCCAACTAGTCAAGCAGTATGTTAAGTGGGGGAGTATCATAGATTTGAAGTACAGTTTTGCTACCTCTGTAGTCAAACAATTTCGTATAAATCGGAAATTAGCTAGGTTGAATTTGGTTATTTGAATTACCTTTTTCACATGCTTTTTAAAAGAGAGGTTGGAATCAAGTATGATGCCAAGGTACTTAAAATCGGATACCACCTGGAGCTTCTCCCCTGACACATAGACATCTGGCTCAGTAGCATCTGTTGCCCTCTTTGTGAAGAACATGCAAACAGTTTTTTTCACATTGAGATGCAAACACGAGTCACTGAGCCACTTTGTAACCTGGACCATTACAGTAGTGAGTTCTTGTGCAGCTTGTTGTTTGCTCTTTGCATGCACATATATCACTGTATCATCTGCATACATTTGAACTTCAGACCCAGTACAGACAGAAGGCAGATCATTAATGTACAGGCTGAACAGGAGGGGCCCCAGTATTGACCCTTGGGGCACGCCCACATCATAGCTACGAGTGGGCGACAGCTCATTGCTCACTCTGACACACTGAGTTCTGCCTTCAAGGTATGATTTCATCCATCTCAAGGCATCAGGGGAAAAGTTGAACTTGGACAATTTTGTGATGAGAATCTCATGGTTAACAGTATCAAAAGCCTTCCTTAGGTCCAGAAACACAGCCCCAACAGCACCCCCTTTGTCCATCTTGGACTTCACATTTTCCAGAAGAAAGCAGTTGGCCGTTTCTGTGGAGTGTTTCGCTCTGAAGCCAAACTGCATGGAGTGTAATGTGAAGGGGCTGTTGTTGAGGTGGGCAATCAGTTGTTCTGCTACACACTTTTCAACAACCTTTGACACCACAGGTAGTATACTAATGGGCCTGTAGTTACTCACGTCAGCAGGGTCGCCTGATTTAAAGATGGCCGTTATTATGGCCGACTTCTATACCCTTGGAAACACACCGAGACCAATAGATGTGTTGGTGACCTTAGTAATGGGGCCAATGAGTGACTCTTTGTAGTTTTTAAGAAAGGTAGAGTCCATCCCAAACACATCTTTGGCTTTAGAGTTCTTTAGTGAGCTAATCACCTTGTTCACCTTTGACTCAGAAACCTCCCTTATGATGAAGACAGGTTGAGTGTCATTCACTAGCACTGAGCCCAAAAAACAAGTGAAGGGGTTCTGTGTCAGTACCCTGACAGAGTCAATAAAGTAGGAATTGAAGGCTATTGCTATTTCGACTGCATCCTGTGTTAGATTGTTATTCACCATGATTTCTAGTCTTTTTGCAGTGTTACTATGGTCTTTCCCTGTTAACTTTTTTAGATTCTCCCATATCAATTTAGAATTTCCCTTTGCTTCACCAATTATGTTAATAAAAAAGTTTGCCTTGGCCTGTCTGATTTCTTTCATCACCTTATTTCTCAACATGGTAAACCTACGTCTGTCATGCTCTAATTTAGATTTTAGGGCTATTTTTAGAGCATAATCTCGTTCTTTCATCAATTTCCAGATTTCTCCATTTAGCCAAGGAAGAGTGCTCTTTTGGCCAGGTTTGGATTTGATTTTCTTTAGGAAGCTATTTATTGTAGTCTGGATTGTGGATAGAAAAACCTGACTATCAGCTTCCACGTCTGTATAGGACAAGAGATCATTCCAGTTTATTCCCTTAATTGCTTTTTCAAAATAGTTTAATTCACTCTTAGGTATTCTGAGTTGATCTGGCTTTCTAACAGTAGAGAGGTTAAACCTGCTCTTAGACAGCTTTCTGGCTATAAGTGTCAGATTATGATCAGACAGCCCAGTAACCATATTGAATGATTTAGTCACTCTCTCTGGTTTATTACTGAACACCAAATCAATCTGTGTTTTAGAGCAACAAGTCACCCTGGTTGGCCCTTTAACTAGCTGTGTAAGGTCAAAGGTATTAGTGATCCGTTTGAGGGTTTTCCTACAACATTTGTCTTCATAATTAATGTTAAAATCTCCCATTAAGATGACCTCTTTCCCAAAATCACATTCCCTAAGCATGGTATTAAACTGATCAAAAAACACACTTTTGGTGGAAGGTGGCCTATACATTCCAATGAGGGTAAAAGACATTTGGGGAGACAGTGTAACGTTCAGGCCGATACATTCTAGTTCATTATCACATGACCACTCAATTTGTTTACATCGGATATGTTCTTTAATGTAAATCATCACACCCCCTCCTCTTCCTTCAATCCTGTCTCTCCTGAAAACATTGTAGCCAGGCACAATCAAAGCAGCATATGGAGAGTGTTTATGGAGCCATGTCTCTGAGAGGCAGAGAAAGTCAAGGTTGGAGTCCGTGAGTAGATGTTGAATTTGATCACTTTTTGGAATGACACTACGAATGTTCAAGTGCCCCCCTAGTAGTCCCTTGGGCTTAGCTCGTGGGTCCCAGATGACTCGAGAGTGATTGACACATTGAAAAAAGTTACATTTTCTGTGTTTTCTGACGGCTGGGTTTAGGCCGTTTTGTTTCGTTTTGATTAGGGGCAGTTCGGTAGTGCAATTAACAATCCCTCCCGCCTGCACTGGATGCGGGGAACTAATTAAAATAGCTTGCGTACCAGAAACAGAGTCAGGGATCGCATATAGCGACTCTGGTATGTTTGAAGAGTCAAAATCTATCCTGGCCATCCACCGCTCTCCACTCCTGTGCGTATCACTGGCTCGGTGATATTGGGCCCAGGATTGAGTTGTACATCCCCGGAAAGCAGGAGGGTAGTGAACAGGTAGTTTAACAGTTTCCGATAAATGTTGGACTTGTGTTTGTTACGCCTAAGCGGTTCAGTAGAATAAGGAGCGAGGTAGACTTGGCCATTATTCAGAACATTATGGTATGCTGTGTACTGTCCGCTCCCGTGGAACGGTGAACCAATGTGTTTGGTGTTGATATTCTCCGGTAGTAGACTGATTGTGTCATCCCAGCAAGGACGCACTGAGATTATCAGTAGAGCAGCTACATAACTGACAATCATGGCAGAGTACTGGAGATAAAACACATAATTGCGCTTTAACTCTTTGCATGAGTTACTTAGCTGGGATCGGTGTACACCTGATGGTTTAGATAAAATTACAGCATTCGAATGAGAAGCGGCACCTGCCGCACCACCTTGTCTTCCGTCCGCCATTTTCATTTTTTCATAGCAATGCCCACTGCATAGCCTAAGTGTCACATGATCTGTTACATGATCTTAGTATACACCTGTTCTGAAAGGCCCCAAAGCCTGCAACACCACTAAGCAAGGGGCAGCGCCAAGCAAGTGGCACCATGAAGACCAAGGAGCTCTCCAAACAGGTCAGGGACAAAGCTCTGAAGAAGTACAGACCAAGGTTGGGTTATAAAAAAAATATTCAAAACTTTGAACGTCCCACAGAGCACCATTAAATCAATTATAAAAAAATTGAAAGAACATGGCACCACAACAAACCTGCCAAGAGAGGGCCACCCACCAAAACTTACAGACCAGGCAAGGAGGGCATTAATCAGAGCGGCAACAAAGAGACCAAAGACAACCCTGAAGGAACTGCAAAGCTCCACAGTGAATAATGGAGTATCTGTCCATAGGACCACTTTAAGCTGTACACTCCACAGAGCTGGGCTTTATGGAAGAGTGGCCAGAAAGAAATCCATTGCTTAAAGAAAAAAATAAGACAACACATTTGATGTTCGCCAAAAGGCATGTGGGAGATTCCACAAACATATGGGAGAAGATACTCTGGTCAGATGAGACTAAAATGTAGCTTTTTGTCCATCAAGGAAAACACTATGTCTGGCGCAAATCCAACACCTCTCATCGCCCCAAGAACATGCTGTGGGGACATTTTCATTGGCAGGGACTGGGAAACTGGTCAGAATTGAAGGAATGATGGCGCCAAACACAGGGAAATTGAGGGAAACCTGTTTCAGTCTTCCAGAAATGTGAGACTGGGACGGAGGTTCACCTTCCAGCAGGACAATGACCCTAAGCATACTGCTAAAGCAACACTCGAGTGGTTCAAGGGGAAACATTTAAATGTCTTGGAATGGCCTAGTCAAATCCCAGACCTCAATCCAATTGAGAATCTGTGGTATGACTTAAAGATTGCTGTACACCAGAGGAACCCATCCAACTTGAAGGAGCTGGAGCAGTTTTGCCTTGAAGAATGGGCAAAAATCCCAGTGGCTAGATGTGCCAAGCTTATAGAGCCATCCCCTTAGAGACTTGCAACTGTAATTGCTGCAAAAGGTGTCTCTACAAAGTATTGGGGGGGGGGGGGGGTGAATAGTTACACACACTCAAGTTTTCATTTTTTTTTGTCTTACTTCTTGTTTGTTTCACAATAAAACATATTTTGCATCTTCAAAGTGGTAGGCATGTTGTGTAAATCAAATGATACAAACCCCCCCAAAATCTATCTTAATTCTAGGTTGTAAGGCAATAAAATAGGAAAAATGCCAAGGGGGTGAATACTTTCGCAAGTCACTGTATTATGCCTTCCATGGCTTCCTGTTTCACTGGGGTATAAAAATGGGGTAACACGCAAGTAGAATCACTTTGTCATCCATAAACATTGTCTTTTTCAAAGAGCTCACAATCAAAGAGACAAAATCGAGAGCATCCTGACCGGTTGCATCACCGCCTGGTATGGAAACTGCTCGGCGTCTGACCATAAGGCGCTATATAGAGGGTAGTGTTTACGTTCCATTACATAAATCGGGCCAAGCTTCCTGCCATCCAGGACCTATATAATAGGTGGTGTCAGAGGAAAGCCCATAAAATTGTCAGAGACTCCAGTCACCCAAGACTGTTTTCTCTGCTACCGCATGGCAAGAGGTACCGAAGCGCCAAGTCTAGGACCAAAAGGCTCCTTAACAGCTTCTAGCCCCAAGCCATAAGACTGCTGAACAATGAATCAAATGGCCACCGGACTATTTACATTGACATTCCACCCCTCCATTTGTTTAATACACTGCTGCTACTTGCTGTTTATTATCTATGCATAGTCACTTCACCCCTACCTACATGTACAAATTACCTCAACTAACCTGTACCCCTGCACACTGACTCAGTACCGGTACCCCCTGTATGTAGCCTCGTTATTGTTATTGTGTTACTTTTTATTATTTTTTAGTTTAGTTTATTTCGTAAATATTTTCTTAACTCTTCTTGAACTGCACTGTTGGTTAAGGGCTTCTAAGTAAGCATAAACTTGTTGTATTCGGCGCATGTGACAAATAAAGTTTGATTTGATTTTAAATTGTTGATCGTCATAAATCAGGCAATGGGTACAAAAAAATAGCTGAAATATGAAATAGACCACTTACCACTATTAGGGCAACAATAAAAACCTATTTGGGCTAGGCGTGCCGCTAGCGCCCTACCTCGACAACATCGGGTGAAATTGCAGTGCGCAAAATTCAAAATACGTAATATTAAACATTCATGAAAATACAAGTGTCATACATCGCTTAAAAGCTTAACTTCTTGTTGATCCGGCCGCTTTGTCAGATTTCAAAAAGGCTTTATGCGAAAGCATACCATGTGATTATCTGAGGACAACGCCCCGCATACAAAAGCATTACAAACATTTTCCAAACAAGCAGAGGGGTCACAAAAGTCAGAAATAGCGATAAAATAAATCACTTACCTTTGACGATCTTCCTCTGTTTGCAATCCCAAGAGTCCCAGCTACATAACAAATGGCCGTTTTGTTCGATAAAGTCCTTCTTTAGATCCCAAAAAAGTCAGTTTAGTTGGTGCGCTTCATTCAGTCATCCACCCGTTCCAGTTGTTCAACATGCAGACAAAGGAATCCCAAAAGTTACCAATAAACTTTGTCTAAACAAGTCAAACAATGTTTCTAATCAATCCCCAGGAACCCTAATATGTAAATAAACAATCGAATTTAAGACGGAGTATAGTATGTTCATTACCGGAGATAAATAACGAAGTGCGCGCTCTCATCCAAGCGCCACAATACTACGGTCAAAACGGGAGCCACTTTGAAAAACTACAAATTCTAGCTCATTTATCAAAAAACAACCCTGAAATTCTTTATAAAGACGGTTGACAACTAGTGGAAGCCCTAGGAACTGCAATCTGGGAGGTATGCCTTCGATTTTCCCATAGACAGCCATTTCAATGAGTGGTGACCTCAACAACAACATAACAATCTGGATGGATTCTCCTCGGATTTTAGCCTGCCATATCAGTTCTGTTAAACTCACAGACATTATTTTAACAGTTTTTAGAAACTTTAGAGTGTTTTCTATCCAATACTACATTATTTCCATAAATATCCATATCCTAACTTCTGGGCCTGAGTAACAGGTAGTTTACTTTTGGCACCTCAGTCATCCAAACTTTCTCGAATACTGCCCCCTATCCCTAAGATTAAGAAGTTTACTACCACTGGAACAATGGTAAACTTGCCTTTTATGGAATGCAAATTAATGTTGTCCCCACGCACAGTAAGGAAGACAGTTCGGGAGGCAAAGTACAGTGAACAAAAATATAAAAACGCCAACATGTAAAGTGTTGATCCCATATTTCATGAGCTGAAATAAAAGCTCCCCAAAATGTTCCATAACGCACAAAAAGCTTATTTCTCTCAAATTTTGTGCACAAATTTGTTTACATCCCTGTTAGTGAGAATTTCTCCTTTGTCAAGACAATCTATCTATCTGACAAGTGTGACATATCAAAAAGTTGATTAAAAAGCATTCTCATGACACAGGTGCACCTTGTGCAGTTTTGTCACACAACATAATGCCACAGATGTCTCAAGTTTTGAAGGAGAGTGCAATTTGTATGCTGACTGCAGGAATGTCCACCAGAGCTGTTGCCAGATAATTTAATGCTAATTTCTCTAACATAAGCTGCTTCCAACGTTGTTTTAGAGAACTTTGTAGTATGTCCAACCAGCCTCACAACTGCAGACCAAGTGTAATCACCCCAGCCCAGGACCCCCACATCCGGCTTCTTCACCTGCGGGATCGTCCAAGGCCAGCCACCCGGACAGCTGATGAAACTTTGGGTTTGCAAAACCGAAGAATTTCTGCTTAAACTGTTAGAAAAGCTGATCTGTGTGCTCCTCGTCCTCACCAGGGTCTTGAACTGACTGCAGTTTGGCATCGTAACGGACAATGGCTCACCGTCGATGGTCACTGGTACGCTGGAGAAGTGTGCTCTTCACAGAGGACTCCTAGTTTCAACTCCAGGTTTCAACTGTAGCGAGATCCTGAGGCCCATTGTCGTGACATTCATTCGCCGCCATCACCTCATGTTTCAGCATGATAATGCACAGCCCGATGTCACAAGGATCTGTACACAATTCCTGGAAGCTGAAAATGTCCCAGTTCTTCAATGGCCTGTATATTCACCAGACATGTAACCCATTGAGCATGGTTGGGATGCTCTGGATCGATATGTACAACCTCGTGCTCCATTTATATTTTTGTTCACTGTAAAATCCAAGGGACAAAACTTGAGAATTACAGAACTTGGCCGCATCGTATCCAATTCTACAATTAGAGGCCACCACCATGTCAATAGGCTCTTTGAAAGGTTTGCCAGAAATAAAGCCTTTATTGAGAGCAACCAAGAAATGTAAAAGCCTGGAGTTTGCTAAACGACATAGGCACTTGGATTGGAGCTGGTGGTATGGTCTGGTGACATGAAAATAGAGATCTTTGGCCACGCACAACAGTGGTGGGGTTGGGGTCAAAGGAGGATGCATTTGCAGAAATGAACCTCAACTGATGTAATTTATGGTTGTTGGTCTTTGATGTTATGGGGCTGTTTTGCTTCCTTTGGTAAAGGGTGACTGCACTTGGCCCCGTTTCAGGTTTGGTTCATTAAGAAATGCTATAAGCCATGACGGAATTCAAACGTGAGTTTCAGGGTGTGGTTTGATGCGGGTGTCCGCATGGGGGAAGCGTCAGCCAAATTATTTCACCAATTAGCTTCAGCCAGCTGGTACACTACCGTGGCAAAGATGCTTTGACTTTGGATAGCCTATCTCTGGAGACAGTTTTGGACTGTCAATACATTACACAATGTAAATGTAACAGTATTTTTATGTTGCAAATCTTTTAGTTTTGTATGTAAATGGAACTTTATATAACGGTCCAGACACCTTTTTTATAAACTTACCCCAAACAGCAAATGACATCCTCATCATTATGTCGTATGGGGCCCTGAAAAAACACAAACAAAAGCTCCAAAAACACCTAAATACATCCTTGTCGAAACAGCAAATCACTCAGTGTAGTGATGCAGGTCTTTAGATATACACATGAAATTGTGTCATTCTACACACATGACATTGCTCAGTAGAAGTATTATTTGAATCTTTTTACTCATCTTTATCATGGGTGCCAACTATTTTTGACCCGACTGTATGTAAATGTTGATAAACTACCAGACAAACCTGGGTCACATTCAGTGGTGAAACGTTCTCAACGTTCAGATTGAAATGTGCTATGTAGAACCAGCATGCCTCTCTTACAGGAATCACGTTGGCTCTTCATGGAATTATTTTTAAGGAGTTCTGCGACATTCACTGTATGAACACAGTGTTAATCAACAGATTGATTGGTTGAGGTGTTTTATGAAGGCGTTCTCCTCCACTCCTCTGTCATAGCCAGGTAGACATCTCCAGAGCTAATGGAGAAATATAATGGAATGAAAATAATGAAAACAGTAGCAGTCAACCATGCGGGAACAAAGTTATCCAAGCATAATTAGTAATAACCCAACACCCAAATGAAACAAATTGAAGAAGGTTGGTTCAATACCACCAAAGACAACACCGCACACTTCTTATGTTTTAATAGGAGCAAATAATACAATGAAAATTAGTCGGTAAAACATGTAATCAAATAACGATTGTGGTTGAGAGAAATTCCAGTTTGATTTTATAACACTTAACAGTTTTTTAAATCTCAAATTTCTCTACATTGTGAACCCTGTATATATATATATTTTAAATAACCCTAAAATCGACTTAAATTAATATTGAAAGGTCGTATCTATGTACAATATACAGTATATAACGTCACATCACCAGTGCATAATCACAGTCATGTTCTTCATAAAAATGGTGACATAAATCTTTGTGATCCAATCTCACAAAACATCAAATAAAGCTAACAAATAGGTGAGCTAAAAGTGAACGAAGTGTCCTCTACTGTATGGTCAGTTAAGAATCGTGAGTTAATGAGACTCTTGTTCTGTCCACTACAAGAATACATCCTTGTTCAATTGCTTACACGATTGTTCAAAACTCAAACACGCAACTTTATTCTTTTAACTATGCCCTTATAATACGAATTCCCCTTTTTAATCCCAATCTTTGTTCTAAGAACAGTATGTTGATATATCGCAAAATTGCAATAAAGAAGGTGAGAAGGTCCGTATCAAACATATACAGTTGAATCGGGGGTCAAACGCTTGGGGGATAAAAGCTGGTGTGCTGGCTGTTTGGCAAGACGTCATCATGGGTAAGGGCAGCTGGCTTCTTCCACTAGCCCTCGTTGTAGTCATGTGATACAACGAGCCCCGCTAATGACCGGATAGATAGCACACTGAATACACGCCCTCCTCCATGCCGCGCTCTCTGGGTGTGAGAATTCAGGGCTCGTGTATGTAGGCTGAGAGAGGGAGAGCAGAGGACGAGAGTGAAGGAGAAAGAAACAGAGAGCGAGAAAAGGAGGGAAATAAAGTGGAGCAGTAGACCTGAGGGAGTAGAGCTGGACCGCGGGGGGTAAAGCTGCGTTTCTTCAGGGTTTCCTTCACCTCTACGAGTCCTTGCTTCCACTCCAACTATAATGGCGCATTCTGTACCACTTTCTGTTGCTTACAGTGACGACAGACAGGCTTTCTCCCGCAAGACTCTACTGACAACTGTATACTACTATATACTTTACCATTACAGCTCACCGTTTTTGTAAACGCATCTCGAAAGACAAGTATCCTCATGTATCGTCAACATTGCTATCATGATGGTGTTCTACAAACATGATTACTTACTTATTAAATGCTGTGCCTTGAACAATACCCATTAACTTAAATTAGTGACAGTACAAGGATAGGGTTCTATTCTCATACAATACTCCGTTGTAAATGCGGAACCTCCTATCCAAGTCTTCATATTCATGAGGTTCTTAAAGACAAAACAAATCCTAGATCAGACCTATTCTGAGACACTTTATGAATACAGGCCCTGATGCAACAACCAGTTTCTGATATCCACTTATAAAAAGTGTCAAATGCAGACAGACATGTCTGTTCTTATTAAAGACTGTAAAATACATTTTTGACCCACACAATTTCACTGTACAAAATATGTGTCTACAATGATAAAAAGCATGCAATTACTAAAAGGTTAAAGGCCCCGTGAAAGTTAAAAACGTGTTTTCCTGTATTTTATATACATTTCCACACTACGAGGCTGGAATAATACTGGGAAATAGTGAAAAAGATGATAATGCCCTTTCAGTGTAAGAGCTGTTTGAAAACACTGCCTGAAATTTCTGCCTGTTTTGGGTGGGATGGAGTTTTGATCTACCTGGTGACATCACCAGGCGGTAAATTAGTTAATAGACCAATAAAAAAAAGTTACAAACATCTCTGCCAATAACAGCTAGTTTTCACCTCCCAACTCAGACGTAGCTTGAGAAATTGCTCTTTGCTAAGCCATTTTCGTTTAATTTTGACCATTTTAATTGCATACAACAAGGTACTTAATTGTTACCCAGAAATGATTTGATATTGAAATAAAAACAGCTGCATTGGGCCTGTAATGAATGAAACTCCCTAAAATGGTCTTGTCTGTGTGTGTAAAAATCTGAGTTGGGATCTTTGACTGCAGGATTTGGCGATACAAAGAGGATGCACTTACATGATATATACAAAAGTATGTGGACAAACTTTGGCAGAAGAATGGCCTCACTGAAGAGCTCAGTGACTTTCAACGCTCTGTGACTTTCATCGTAATAGGACGCCACCTTTCCAACAAGTCAGTGTGTCAAATGTCTGCCCTGCTAGAGCTGCCCCTGTCAACTGTAAGTGCTGTTGTTGTGAAGTGGAAACGTCTAAGAGCAACAACGGCTCAGCTGCGAAGTGGTATGGCACACAAGCTCACAGAATGGGACCGGAGTAGTGCTGAAGCGCGTAGTGCGTAAAAATCGTCTGTACTCGGTTGCAACACTCACTACGGAGTGCCAAACGGCCTTTTCGTCTGGAACTTTGTGAAATGGGTTTCCATGGCCAAGCAGCCGCATACAAGCCTACAAAATCACCATGTGCAATGCCAAGCACCGGCAGGAGTGTTGGGGTGGCAGGGAGCCTAGTGGTTAGAGCGTTGGACCAGTAACCGAAAGGTTGCTAGATGGAGCAGTGGAAACTTGTTCTCTGGAGTGATGAATGTTGGATAAACTCCTCACCCTCTGTAAGTCCGATGGACGAATCTGTGTTTGGTGGATGCCAGGAGAACGCTACCTGCCCCAAAGCATAGTGCCAACTGTAAAGTTTGGTGGAAGAGGTATAATGTTCTGGGGCTGCTTCTAATGTTTCGGGCTAGGGTTAAAGCGAAGGGAAATCTTAATGATTATGTGCTTCCAACTTTGTGGCAGCAGTTTTGGGAAGGCCATTTCCTGTTTCAGCCATTGCCCTCGGGCACAACGCAAGGTCCATACAGAATGGTATGTCGAGATCGGTGTGGAAGAACTTGACAGGCCAGCAAAGAGCCCGACCTAAACCCAGTCGAACACCTTTGTGATAAATTGGAACAACGACTGCGAGCCAGGCCTAATCGCCCAAAATCAGAGCCTGACCTCACTAATACTCGCGGCTGAATGGAAGCAAGTTTGCGCAGCAATGTTCCAACATCTAGTGGAAAGCTTCCCAGAATAGTGGAGGCTGTTATAGCATCAAAAGGGGGACCAACTCCATATTGATGCCAATGATTTTGAAATTAGATATTCGACTAGCAGGTGTCCACATACTTTTGGGCATGTAGTTTATGTTGGTCACATTGTCAGTGCAATGAGCAGCATGGTTTGGTCATGTTCAGCTTTGCTAATGTAACTACAACTCTCACATTAGTTAATTCCCTATGGCGCGCGTGTGTGTTTTCACGCATGTGTGGACATTAGCACCTCTAAGCAAACGCTCAACATTCAGTGCTAATCTAATGTGATAGATGGACGAGTGCCTTGTTAATGCTAGCAGGCAGGCTGACTGACTGGTGTGTGTTCAAGTGAGCACATCTATCAGCCTTCTACAGTAATATAAAATGTAAAAATGGTCAAATGCACAGAACCAAAGAAACGCATATAGACATGTACCTACCGAGGTACTGTTTGGAGGTCTGGTTGAATGACAGTGTAACACAAAATACGTGTTTAAGAAGAGAAGCAAATGTCCCAATTATGTGATCTAGATAGTTTTAAAGTGTCTGTCATAGCAAACTCTGATCAGGAGGAGCTAGGTTTGAGAGAATGAGATGAAATAAATGGGTTGGATTTGAGGTGAAGGGAAGATGCTTGGGAGTTATGACACTGATTGTTGTATAAATTCCAGAGATTACCTTCACTTCCATGATACAGACGGTGATGTGATGTGTCCATTCAATGATATGTTTAGGGTATATGGGAAAAGTGAAAGGTGCGTGTGTGTGTTTGTGTGTGTGCGGCCTGCGCCTCAGCCGTTATGCTGGACCAAGGCCTGCAGTTCAGCAGTGTGGAGCGAGTGCTGCAGGAAGACGTTCTTGCGGCTGTACATGTGCAGGGACAAGGGCCCTCTGGGGGGCTGGCCTAGGCGGCCCGTGAAGGAGGAAGAGGTGGTGGTGGTGGAGGAGGGAGGAGGAGGCTGGCAGGGGCTCGGCACGGGGGCTCTCTCGCTGTCTGAGGAGAGGCAGCTTCGGCAGGGGCTGTCTCGACTCTGAAGGCTGGAGCTGCTGCCCCCCACCCCCATCGCCCGGGGGATCTGGCTGTTTGGGTATTCACTTTTCCTGAGAGCCCCTGCCTCTGATGATGAGGACAGAGCCTCTTCTGGTCTCCTGGGGGCCCCTGAAGGGTCCCTGCCTCCCACGGGCCCACTGGAGGAAAGGGGTGGGGGCGGGGTTTGGGTTGGGCAGTGGCGCACGTCACTGGTAGTTGAGCGCTCAGCCACCTCACGGCTATATTGGTCCACGTTGAGAGACCGGGCCACCCTTCTGTCTCTTGTGCTGGTACTGTTTTGGCTTGTTGCTCGGCTTGGATGGATGGTCTGCGAAATGAGAGAAAGAGCAAGAGAAAAAGGGAGAGAGAGAGAAAGACAAAAGTGAACAAAATACAAACACTAACGTAGCTGGTGAACTGCAGGGACATTTTGACAAGGCGTTGTTCCCGGAGCTTTGTCTAATTGTTTCTTGATCAACTGGAACCTTGCTCTGTAAAGAAGGAGAACAAGAAGCAAACTCAGTCTCTCCAGCACAGTGTGGGGAGGTGGCACACAACTCAAGCATGGCACCAAGGAGAAAGACACCTGTTCCTGGTCACACAACACAGCCTCTCATGCTACCCGGCTCTGTTACTTCACTACACAACGCTACACTATAACCACGCAACAAGGAAACGCATGAACGCGGTTGGCATTGACAAATCCAAAACAGACACTCCGGAAAATGTTTGACTAAATACACCCAATCTGAGTCGACGGGAGGGTACATAGGAAATGAACCGAGTCGACAGCCAAAAAGTAAAGAAAATGACTTGCAATGTTTGAAACAAATCTATGAGCAGGGCAATATAATTACAAGGAGCAAAGCTAATGCAATAACTTTCGAGGTGCAAATGGAAATTGAATCCAACATGCTCGCTCGCACAGTGTAATATCGCACAATGTAATACCAGGGAAACAGAACAGGCTTATCGGGATGGAGGAATGGAGCGTTAACGCTTCATGTTTGTTCACATCATTAGTTAGGCAGAAGTAGCACTGTATCATTTCATCTCCACATAAAATGGACACAAAAATAAGAGGCGAAATAACCATTTCTTTATCCTGACATTCAAATTGCCAGCTACATCTACTTACAAAATAATAATTTGTACAATCATTCCTGCAGATATTGTGAGATGTTTGAACTGATGTTGAAAATACAAATTCAGTTGAGTAAAAAGGGTTGTGTGTATGTGACTGTGTGTTTCTCCAGGCATGTTGTTTGGACAGGGATGGTAGAGAGCAGAGGAGTGCAGGTGTAGCCAAAGAGTGGAGCAGGTTGATGTTTTTTGTCATGTGTCTTGTCCGGGAGGCAGAACTGAGCGATTTCTTCTTTGACAGGCCAGCTGCAAAGTCAAGATTGGCTATATTGAACACATTTTGGAAAACAAAAATGACCTTTTTGGTCTTACTTTAAGGTTTTGGTTAGGCATTAGGGTTTGCAGTGTGGTTAAGGTTAGGTTTAAAGCCTGATTTGATGACTTTCTGGCTGTGCCAGTTAGTTACCACTCTGCAGAGCTGCCTCCAGAACAAGATTCATGACAGAAAAACGCTAACCTGCAAATGGCGGGGGGGGGGGGGGGGGGGGTTGCTAAAATCTCTCCAGCTGATTATATGCAGAAGTGGAGACGCAACACAATTTCATCACTATAAATACACAGCTAAAAAATACACAGCTAAATTCTTGAATACTTTAATGAGTTTGGTATTTTGGCATTTAATTAGGATCCCCATTAGCTGTTGCAAAAGCAGCAGCTACTCTTCCTGGGGTCCACACAGAACATGAAACATAACACAGAATGACACAATACAGAACATTAATATGCAATAAGGGCTCTATATAATACTATACGCTTTCTTAAAATTGTTCTGGATTTGGGGACTGTGAAAAGACCCCTGGTGGCATGTCTGGTGGGGTAAGTGTGTGTATCAGAGCTGTATGTAAGTTGACTATGCAAACAATTTGGGATTTTCAACACATTAATGTTTCTTATAAAAAAGAAGTGATGCAGTCAGTCTTTCCTCAACTCCTAGCTAAGAGAGACTGGCACGCATAGTATTTATATCAGCCCTCTGATTACAATGAAGAGCAGAACATGCTGCTCTGATCTGGGCCAGCTGCAGCTTAACTAGGACTTTCTTTGCAGCACTGGACCACACGACTGGACACTAATCAACAGAAGACAAAACTAGAGCCTGCAGAACTTGCTTTTTAAAGTGTGGTGTCAAAAAAGCAGCGCATCTCTTTATTACGGCCAGACCTCTCCCCATCTTTACAACCATCGAATCTATAGGTTTACCTATTTTCACCAAACTAGTTGTGGTATTGAGTATAAAGACATGATTTTACAATTAAAATGACTGAAAATGTATGAATTAAATGTATTGTTGTTTAGGATATCGTCTATGCCTAGACCTAAATCAAATCAAATTTTATTTGTCACATACACATAGTTAGCAGATGTTAATGCGAGTGTAGCGAAATGCTTGTGCGTTCAGAAAGTATTCATACACCTTGACGTATTCCATCTACATTTTGCTGTGTTACAGCCTGATGTCAAAACGGATTAAATAGATTTTACACACAATAAACCATAATGGCAAGTAAAAACATGTTTTTAGATTTTTTTTGCAGATTTATTGAAAACTAAATACATAAATATCTCATGTACATGAGTATTCACACCCCTGAGTCAATACATGTTAGAATCACCTTTGGCAGCGATTACAGCTGTAAGTATTTCTGAGTAAGTCTCTAAGAGCTTTGCACACCTGGATTGTACAATATTTGCATATTATTATTTTTTTTAATTCTTCAAGCTCTGTCAAGTTGGTTGTTGATCATTGATAGACAGCCATTTTCAAGTTAGGCCACTCAGGAATATTCAATGTCGTCTTGGTAAGCAACTCCAGTGTATATTTGACCTTGTGTTTTGGGTTATTGTCCTGCTGAAAGGTGAATTTGTCTCCCAGGTCTTTGTGGTTGAATCTGTGCTTGAAATTCACTACTCGACTGAGGCACCCGGTGTCTGGTGTAAAGCAGACTGAACCGGGTTTTCCTCTAGAGTGTTGCCTGTGCTTAGCTCTATTCCGTTTATTTTGTATCCTGAAAAACTCCCCAGTCCTTAAAAATTACAAGCATACTCAAAACATGATGCAGCCACCATACCATAACCCCACCACCACCACGGGGCACTCTGTTCACAATGTTGACCTCAGCAAACCACTAGCCCACACAACGCCATACACGCTGTCTGCAATCTGCCCGGTACAGTTGAAACCGGGATTCATCTGTGAAGAGCACACTTCTGCAGCGTGTCAGTGGCCATCTTAGGTGAGCATTTGCCCACTGACTGCCAAACTGCAGTCAGGTCAAGACCCTGGTGAGGATGACGAGCACGCAGATGAGCTTCCCTGAGACGGTTTCTGACAGTTTGTGCAGAAATTCTTAGTTTGTGCAAACCCACAGTTTCATCAGCTTTCTGGGTGGCTGGTCTCAGATGATCCCGCAGGTGAAAAAGCCGGATGTGGAGAACTTGGGCTGGTGTGGTTACACGTGGTCTGCGGTTGTGAGGCCAGTTCGACGTACTGCCAAATTCTCTAAGCTCTGGTGGACATCCCTGCAGTCAGCATGTCAATTGCATGTTTCCTCAAAACTTGAGACATCTCTGGCATTGTGTTGTGAGACAAAATTGCACATTTTAGAGTGGCCTTTTATTGTCCCCGGCACAAAGTACACCTGTGTAATGATCATGCAGTTTAATCAGCTTCTTGATATGCCACACCTGTCAGGTAGATGGATTATCTGGGCAAAGGAGAAATGCTCACTAACAGGTATGTAAACAAAAGTGTGTACAACATTTTTGATAAATACGTTTTTTGAGCATATTGAACATTTCTAGGATCTTTTAATTCAGCTCATGAAACCAACACTTTACATGATGCGTTCATATTTTTGATCAGTGTACTTGAAAACATTATTGTTGACAATTAAATTACTGAAGGAAATTTTAACAAGTGTTTGCAACTCGTTGTAAATTGCAGTGTCATTTATTTATAAAATACTTGTTTAGCAACTGACCTACAGATTTCTTTTTGAAGAATCCTGCAAGAGTCTAACTTCCACCAGCTCCCTTTAGTTAGGCATGAAGAATGAAGCAGGTGTTAAACATGGGCTTTGCTACACAGTAAATCAGCAGTTGATTACTCCATTGTCGACACTCCAATCAAATCAGTAGGCCTATATAAGTATCTGTAATAAAACCATATAAGTATCATTAGAGTTTAGAACCTTCAATCTGTTTAATTATGTATTAATAATGATTAAAAAATGATAATTAGGAATTATTTGATCGAGAAAAGTAAGTCATTGCCCTTTAAAAACAACATCGCCCCTTTAAGAGCTCTGCTGCGCAGCTGCGCCCAAACCATGCTTGAAATGAACACGGTAGCACTGGAAAGCTGGGATCCCCCTCTTAACAAATGCCATCAAATCTGCTGTCAAAAGTGTTTTCCCCACGATTGCATTAAGAATGGGTGTGCATTGACTACTTTTCAGAATGACCGTTTCTCCCCTATTGGCACTCGTAACTTGAATGTGCCTCGAGAGGAATATTTATCTTGCACAACAAGCTGACTAGGTAAATACGTAAACTATTCTACTATGGGGTTGTCTGATTTTCTGTTTGTTACTCATTTTGTTGGCAGAGGAAGAGTAAGTTCTAGCATATTCAACGTGTGCGCCTCTGGAGAAATATTTGTTAATGTTCCATACTCTTTCAATTTAAACAAGTGTAGGCAATTTATGAAGTGGAAAACACTGATGCCACAGACCAGCTGGGCCCAGCAGTCATTCATGTGTTCCCTAAAACCAGATATCTTAAGGCTTGTGCATTGGGACACACCACATGGGACACTCTGCGACAAAGAGCAGAAAAGACAGTGAGAAGCTCAAAAAAATGAGGAGTCACTTTTGACGCCCCCCCCCCCCCCTCTCGCTTGAAAAACCCTGCAAAATGGATGGACATGAACTGCCCCCTTTCCACCCACAACTAAAAGCAGTTTTCCAGATCAACACACAATGAACTAGCAAAACAAACTGAAAACATTGTATTAAAGGACTGTCGACAGTTCTGGCTTTTGTCGTGCCTGTCTCTCGGTATTGTACAACAAATGAAGAGAGAACTCACGGTGCAGAGGCTTGAGCCAGCTGCGGTACAATCAGTGTCCTTGATCTCTGTAGTAATTACGCAACTAAGCGTTCCCAGACACAAGTGTAGACAGAGTAGAATAAGGTGTGACAGCCAGGGGAGAAACAGACGATCATTGGTCCTGACAGAGGCGGCTTGCAGCCTGCCCTATGCCACCTCACTGTCCGTCACTGGTCCACCATGTCTTCAGCAGTGTCACTTCTACAGGAGACTACATGGTAGCAGTAGAGTTTTACAGTACCAAGTTTATTTATTTTCTTTGCAGGTTGATGTACAACGATGCTTGTCTATCGCAGGGCCTTAACCCTAGTCCATTTCCTTAATGCTGCCTGCCAATAAGAGAGGCTTCGGGTCCCATTTAAAGAGTTTATGGTATGACTTTGCCGGCGATCAAACCCCAACCTTCCAATCTCAGGGTGGACACTAAAGGATGGAGGAGAGCTACTGCGTGAATACAGTAACGTAATGCGGACTTGATTTAATTGAGCCCTAGGACTGTAAGGAGAGCAGCGTTTACAAGAGGAAGCGAGAAGAGGAAGGTTCCTCCAGTTGGTGACATCACGTGTTTAGAAGTGAGGCAGAAAGAGAGAGAGGTCTGGAAGTTGGAGCAGTAGGAGTGCATGGAGCCGGTAGCACAATGATGAGGACTGATGGAGCGCAAAGATGATGGGAGGCAAAGCTCCATGTACATCAAAGCTACCCGGCACCTACTGCAGCACCCCTCACGCAGCTGTCAGCTCTGCAGCCGATAAGATACTTTACTGGGCCCATCTTGTTCTCCCCGACAGCACAGGACCTGGATAAACAATAAGGAAAAATATCAAGAGGAGAAAAAAAAAAGGAGGCGAGGAGAAGAAAAGCCACTCATAAATGGAATTTCCATCAAATAGTATGGCAGATGTCTTTGGAGTCTGATAACAATGTTGCAGCTGCCAACGTGTCACATCCAGAAAGCAGCTGCGATGCTTGACTGCTCTTTACTCCTGTTCAAAAACAGCCAGCGAGAGGAGAGAGGGAGTGCAGCTAGCTAGCTACCCACTCATGTGTCAAAAAAGACTGACTGGATGTACACGACACTGTGTTGACAAGAGTTCCAACAGAATATATTGTACCACACACACACACACACACACACACAACCTGTAACAGTGAGACATAGCCTATACATTTTAGATAGAAGACAGACAAAAGGTTGGCAAGTTTGCTGTACCATTTTGAGAAATAAATAGAATGGTCACCGATGATAATAAAATACAAAGTTGTAAAAAGCCACAGGATGGTGGTTTGTGAGAACAGTAGCTCTGGTCCAGGGCCTTAGCATGTTACTCTAAGTAGAGGTTAGTAAAGAAAACACGCTAAATCCCTGGACAAGAGCTATGAGCTATGAGCTATTAGACTTGTTGAGCAAACTGTAATTTTCCTATTGGTGTCATGGCAGTGCTTCGCTTAGGGCTGCACCCAGATCAGTGCATTGACCTACTACTCAACCCATTGGCTGGTTGTTTTTCTGGCAGGTGTGAAACTGCACAATGACAAACTCCTCAGTCGATGATCACACCAACCATACTGCTTCCCCTTCCCCAATCCTAACCTGAACCATTAGTGAGGAATATGACAAACGTTGGGCTCCCGAGGTGTCACTATAGTACCTGGTTCGAATCCAGGCTGTATCACATCCGGCCGTGATAGGCACTACGTTGCCCGGGTTTGCCGGAGTAGGCCGTCATTGTAAATAAGAATTTGTTCTTAACTGACTTGTCTAGTTAAATAAAAGGTTAAATAAAAATAAATGAAAAAGACCCAAGATCAGGGTCTAGAGGCAACTTCACCCTACACCCTGATATTGTCAGGAAGGGTTGTTCATGTCCACAATGGACCCAAGCATCAAGCTCCACAAAATGGAACAGTTAACACTAGAAGTGCAGGTGTTGTGGAGTATGTAGGATAAAACACAGCTAAGCTCACCACACCTGCGGAACCTTTGAGTACAGACATGCAAACGCAGATCTTGTACCTGTGTACATGGTCAAAAAGTACCAGGGTAAAAAACAACCACCTCCAGAACCTAATTCTGGACTGGAACGAAATTGCAAAAATAACTGAAGCTGGAGAGTTTTATTTCCCTCACTAACTTTAAGCATCAGCTATCTGAGCTGCTAACTGATCGCTGCAGCTGTACATAGCCCATCTGTAAATAGCCCACCCAATCTACCTACCTCATCCCCATACTCTTTTTATTTACTTTTCTGCTCTTTTGCACACCAATATTTCTACTTGCACATCACCATCTGCTCATCTATCACTCCAGTGTTAATTTGCTAAACTGTAATTACTTCGCTACAATGGCCTATTTATTGCCTACCTCCTCATACCATTTGCACACACTGTATATAGACTTTATTTTTTCTATTGTGTTATTGACTTTACGCTTGTTCATTCCATGTGGAACTCTGTTGTTGTTTGTGTCGCACTGCTTTGCTTTATCTTGGCCAGGTCGCAGTTGTAATTGATAACTTGTTCTCAACTAGCTTACCTGGTTAAATAAAGGTGGAATAAAAAATAAATAAATTCAGATATAGCCCTTAAACCAGAAGCTTTCCAAATGAGTGTTAAGAAAAATGAGTTTGCAAAAGTTGCTTCTCTAATGTTTTAAGTAATTTTATTCAGAATAATTTCATCTTTTGTATAAAAAAAAGCCTAAGTTAGACTTTATTAGCCTACATTTTACAACATAGCACTCGCTATACATTCTCTCTGGATGTCACATTTTTATATTGCAAGATTCAGTCAGACCAGAACTTTCTCTCTGTCTTTGTAGATGGATAGGGTAAAACTTGCACCATGTTTTGGTAATTATGTATGTTTGATGAGAGTCCACCATGTGCTCAAGGAGAGAGAGAGAGAGAGGAGGAGGAGAGGAGAAGTGGTCAAGTCCTTTATGGGCCTCTGGAGTGGAGCTGTCACATGCCACTTCTGGGAACGGTGGTTGGAGTGAGGGCTGCTGCCCCGACGGACAGATGCCTGCCTGTCTCATGTCTCCCTCACCTTGGGGGCCTTGACAGCTCGGGCCAGCACTGCCAGTCTTGTGTCAGTCCCATTGAAGGCTAGAGGGGCGAGGGGCGAGGGATGAGGGAGGAGACTGAGGCTCTCGTTAATTACTCCCATTGTATCCTCTGACAGCCTGCACAGGGGCTGAGGGAGAGGCTGGCTGTTCCAAAGTCCCATCTCAGTCTCTCAGGGTACGCACGCACACACACAGCTTTAATGGCCATCTCTGTCAGCCATTTTCCGAGGGCATTCTGGTGACTGATACTGAGAGGACAACATGGCAGAAACGGATACATTGTCATCATAGCACTGACAGACAACACCGTTGATGTTTGGACATGGGAGTGCTGCCTGACACAAGGGGTGGAATATACCCTCAGGTTTGACAGATACTACCACACTGAAGGCCAACTGATGGGCCTGGGTACCAGCCTTTTTGTGCCATTATGTTTGGTGTGACGAGAAGTGGCATTAAGGTACAAACAGATCTGGGACCAGGCTAACGTCATATTATTTGACAAATAAAAAAGACCAGTTTCTGAGAACATTCAAGTAAAACAATTCTCATGGTTGACCGGCTTCTTTAAGGGCACGAAGCAAGATCTCACACAACATGCGCTGTTCTGAGACAGAAGCTCAGGTCTCTTTGCTTCGAGTCTGGCACGCACATACAACCGAAACAAGAGTGTGTGTGTGTGTGTGTGGGTGGCCCGCCTCGCTCAGAAGACCACATGAAGAAAGAACACAGCCAATTTATGCTTATCAGATTTCATGTTAGCACTGAATATTCATCTGCCATATTTGTCGACAGAATATTCGTACTATGTGCCTCAAGGATATCCGGAATGTGCAGATTCCAAAGAATACCCTCATCAATATGCATGTTTCTCTGCTTTCATTAATGTTGGGAGTAAATTGTTTTAGATCAAACTCAGAGGCTCCGTCTCTGCATCCATAAACTGGAATATTAAACCAGACGTGCATGTGGTAACATGGAAAACGCCAATCTGCTGTCGCTCTCCCCAGTCTAACTGGAGAAGCATGAACAGCAGGCCGATAGGAGAGGAGTGTAGCTAGAGAGCATAGGCCCGGGGATTCTGCACTGGCAGAGGAGAGGATCCAGGCGGAGGGAGTTGTTCTCATGCAGCACCTACCCTACTTTGCTTTGACTAATGAACCGGAGGTGTCCTGAATCTGTCCAGCTGCAGGGGCATGAGTTGGCCCACCCCACAACAGAGGGTGTGTGTGCGGCGTGTGTGTGTGTGTGGTGTGTGTGAGAGAGTGTACGCATTACATACATGCGTGTGTGTGTGAGTGATTGATTGATTGTATGCATTACACGTGCGTGCGCACGTGTGAGGGATGCATGTCTCTTGGTGCTGTGCTGAACGACAGCCCCTGCCAGTGGGCACCCTCTCTCTGGTCCAGGTACCGCATGGCGAGACCATGCATCAATTAACACTTCATCATCCTCTGACCAATGATGAGAGAAATGCGTCCTTGCCTCAGGCTACAGATGGAAAAAGCAAAAAATAGCATTGGCGTACATTAGCCATCTTGGGATGTGAGACTTTGCATAAGGGAAAAAATACATAGTAACAACCATACTGAGGCATTGTGGTCTGGTTGAAGGTTAGAACAATGTAGGCTACATGACCCTGCAAAGAGATGTTTCTGGTACCATTACAAGTCTACGACTACAAATGTATTTTCTCTTTGGTCGAGATCGTAGTCTAACTAATGTAACATCACGTTCCTGAATTATAGCCCTGTTAATTGTTGCATATCTGTTCGGTGATGTTGTTATTATCGCTAATGGTGTCTTGGAAGTTAGTTCTAAATTACTTCTCAGTCAAGGTAATGCTTGGTGTGTTTTTGATGCTAACATGAGCGTTAGCCTAATCCTGTACATATTTACACAAATTCTCACGATCCTATTTAACTTAAGCTCCCCTCCTACAGCATGTAGACTAATACGTCTCCCCATGGCTCCCTTGGCATGAAACACTCCGGCTTAAAGAGTAAATGAGAAGAATCCATTTTATTCTCATGAGCTCTATACTATACACATACATATGAATGTGAAGTCATTTAAATGGCCTTACAATAAGAGTCATACTTCTCCCTTGTGTTCCATCCCAGAGAATATGTATTTATAGATCATTTATGATGTTTTAATTAGTAGTGCACTATAAAAGGGAATAGGGTGCCATTTAGGATACAGATTTACGGTGTGGGTTAAACATGGTCCCTGAAGGAGCAGGTCTTGACCAGCTACCAGTCTGATTAAGGATCCAGAGCATTCTGAATTACGGTAGACCGCAATTCCAAGTCCGATAAACGAGAACACAAGACAATCTTCCAACATTTTGAATCTGGAGCAATAACGGGGATATTTGTCTTATATAATCTTCTGCGTTGTAATTCTTCATGTGTAGTACATCTAGTCCACACAATCTATTCTATTCTCGCTGCCCCCATCCTAGGAGGTATTCCTGCGCACGCACGCAGACATATAGAGAGTAGAAGTAAATTAGGCTTATGTTTGATTTCTCATCTCTCTAACAGCTTCACTCTTCTGCCTTCTGTCCTTGTTTCTCTCAGCCCTCCTTATGTGATACTCCCCTGGCGTTTGCTGATCCGGGGTTTGCTTCAAACTCTTAATTGTTGAGATCACGGTCTAGCAAATGTAACGTTACGTTCCTGAATTATAGCTGTGTTAGTTGCTGCATATACAGTGCATTGGGAAAGATTTCAGACCCCTTGACTTACTCCATAAAATGTTTGTTACGTTACAGCCTTATTCTAAAATGTATTAAAATTGTTTTTTTTAAATTAATTAATCTACACACACACACACACACACACACACACACACACACACACACAATACCCCATAATGACAAAGCAAAAACAGGTTTTTAGAAATGTTTGCAAATGTTTTTAAAAAAGCACCACCACATTTACATAAGTATTCAGACCCTTTACCCTTTACAACTTTGACAGTGATTACAGCCTTGAGTCTTCTTGGGTATGACTCTACAAGCGTGGCACACCTGTATTTGGGGAGTTTTGCCCACTCGTCTCCGCAGATCCTCTCAAGCTGTCAGGTTTGATGGGGAGTGTTGCTGCACAGCTATTCAAGTCCGGGCTCTGGCTGGGCCAATCCTGAGTTGTCTTGGCTGTGTGCTTAGGGTCGCTGTCCTGTTAGAAGGTGAACCTTCACCCTAGTCTGGAGGTCCTGAGTGCTCTGGAGCAGGTTTTCATCAAGGATCTCTCTGTACTTTGCTTTGTTCATCTTTCCCTCAATCCTGACTAGTCTCAAAGTCCTTGCCGCTGAAAAACATCCCCACAGCATGATACTGCCACCACCATGCTTCACAGTTGGGATGGTGCCAGGTTTCTTCCCAGGCATTCAGGCCAAAGAGTTCAATCAAGGTTTCATCAGATCAGAGAATCTTGTTTCTCATGGTCAGAGTCTTTAGGTGTTTTTTTGTCAAACTCCAAGCAGGCTGTCATGTGCCTTTTACTTGAGGCGTGGCTTCCGTATGGCCACTCTACCATCTATCTGGAAGGTTCTCCCATCTTCACAGAGGAACTCTAGAGCTCTGTCAGAGTGACCATCGGGTTCTTGGTCCCTACCCCGACCAAGGCCCTTCTCCCCCGATTGCTCAGTTTGGCCGGGAGGCCAGCTCTAGGAAGACTCTTGATGGGTCTACAAAGCTTCCATTTAAGAATGATGGAGGCCACTGTGTTCTTGGGGACCTTCAATGCTGCAGACATTTTTTTTTTTTTGGTACCCTTCCCCAGATCTGTGCATCGACACAATCGTGTCTCTAAGGATAATTGCTTCGACCTCATGGCTTGGCTTTTGCTTTGACATGCACGGTCAACTGTGGGACATTACATAGACAGTTGTGTGCCTTTCCAAATCATGTCCAATCAATTTAATGTACCACAGGTTGACTCCAATGAAGGTGTAGAAACATCTGGAAGATGGTCAATGGAAACAGGACACACCTGAGCTCAATTTTCGAGTCTCATAGCCAAGGGTCTGAATACGTATGTAAATAAGGTTCTGTTTTTAAATTAGAATAATTTTGCTTTGTCATTATGCGGTATTGTATGTCAAGTGAAGATTTTTTTATTTAGTATATTTTAGAATAAGGCTGTAATGTAACAATATGTGGCAAAGGGCAAGGGATCTGGATACTTTCCGAATGCACTGTATACTGATGTTATTACCGCTAATGGTGTATTGGAGGTTAGTTTCAATGAAGGTAATACTTTTGAGTTTTGGATAGTTTTAAGTACTGTGTAACACCTTGCCTGTACAGGTTTGGCTTTGAACTAAGTGTTTGATCGCTCCCTTTATTTTTCTGTTTGCAATGTCTGGCTAGTAATTATCATGTATGAAGATTACCTGTTACACATGTAAGGAATTATATTAGCATAAGACAAACGTACAAAGAGTCTGTTACTACAGTATAGAGAGACATGGAATTCATGCGCTCTGTGAGCCAAGTCATCTAAATCAGAGCAGAGGCATACAGTGACAGATTAATCTAATATTCCTCAGAGACGGCGTTCTCTTGGTACAGACAGACAGTCAAAGCTGTATATGTTCTGGCAAGTTCAGGGAGTTGCAAAAAATAACCTTGCCCCTCTCCTCAGTCCAATGGGAGGCAGCGGGCAGGCGGCGCAGACTAACATTTGGACAAGACATGATAGATTCCTGCTACTTTTATTCTCTCTCTCCAACCCGCTCCACTTTCTTAAGAGAGGCTATCTGGGGAGTCTGTCCAGCTTTTCACCCAATCATTTTATGATGTGCTTTTAAAGCTCTGCCACAATGGTGCCTTTCTTAATTTGCTGCTCTGTCACCGCTCTTGTCAGTCTCTCCATCTCCTTGAACCACCATGGTTGACTGGCCCACATACAGTAAGATAGGCAGGGGGCTGGCTGGCTAGAACAGACCAAAATAGCAGGCCACTAAAGACGCACGTCAATCCTTGCACACGTATGCAAACACACACACATACGCAGAAGACACACGTTTTCTGTGGTAAAGGGTCGTCAAAGACAAAAAAATCCTGCATTCTCTGCACGTAAAAAAGACCTTGCTGCCTACAACGCGAAGGACCTTTGAGGCTGTTGTATTCCTTAGGCCTTGGAAAAATTTATATATTTGTAAACCACTTAGCTGGCCGCAATCTCATTTAAAATAATTTTCTACAGCTTGGTACTATCTAGAGACAATAAGGTTAAGTGCATTGTAAAATTTAACGAGAACGCTTGCACTACAGAGGCCTCCGAGTTGCTATCTGAGAGACCATGGCAACTGTTTCTCCCAGTCTCTCTTCCCCGTGCTCACATGGGTTCATCCACTGGTGCTGTCCCCCCTTGTTCCACTCACACTGTGCCGTCTGCTGTCCAGAGAATTAGAAGAGCTAATTAATTTCAGAATCCATTCCCATAAATGACCATCCTAATTTTCCCTTTTGAAGAACATGCTGATTGCATTAGTTTTCAATTAAGATGTTAAAAACCCATTGTATTCTGGGTCGGCGATGTATCATTGTAAAAACTGCTGAAAAGCTTGGTTGTGCATCTTTCATTGATAAATAGAGAAGTTCAATTGAAAGGTTAGCGCAAAACCATAGCTGAAAATGCATTGAATTTCTTTAATGATGTAAAACTATTAAAGGGACTTTTTCTATTAAAGGGCGTGTTTATTATTAAAGGGAGTGTTAATTTGAACTTTGTAGTAATAAACATTCAAATATAATGTGGCAAAACCACATACAGTTGAAGTGGGAAGTTTACATACACTTAGGTTGGAGTCATTAAAACTCGTTTTTGAACCACTCCACAAATTTCTAGTTAACAAACTATAGTTTTGGCAAGTCGGTTAGGGTATCTACTTTGTGCATAACACAAGCAATTTTTCCAACAATTGTTTACAGACAGATTATTTCACTTATAAATCACTGTATCACAATTCCTGTGGGTCAAAAGTTTACATATACTATGTTGACTGTGTCTTTAAACAGCTTGCAAAATTCCACAAAATTATGTCATGGCTTTAGAAGCCTTTGTACCATCACTCATTCATATATAGACTAACTGTTACATAATTTGAGTACTTGTTGGTTATTAATTGTTAGAAGCACAAGCAGCTACACTCGTGTACCAAATAAAATTTGATTTGATTTGATTTGATTTATTTCAAGGCCTACCTTCAAACTCAGTCCCTCTTTGCTTGACATCATGGGCAAATCAAAGGAAATCAGCAAAGTCTTCAGAAAAAAATATTGTAGACCTCCATAAGTTTGGTTCATCCTTGGGAGAAATTTGCAAAATCCTGAAGGTACCACGTTCATCTGTACAAACAATAGTAGGCAAGTATAAACACCATGGGACCACGCAGCCATCATACAGCTCAGGAAGGGGACATGTTCTGTCTCCTAGAGATGAAGATACTTTGGTGGAAAAAGTGCAAATCAATCCCAGAACAACAGCAAACGACCGTGTGAAGATGCTGGAGGAAACAGGTACAAAATAATCTATATCCACAGTAAAACAAGTCCTATATCGACATAACCTGAAAGGCCGCTAAGCAAGGAAGAAGCTACTGCTCCAAAACCGCATTAAAAAGCCAGCCTACGGTTTGCAACTGCACATGGGGGACAAAGATCGTACCTTTTGGAGAAATGTCCTCTGGTCTGATGAAGCAAAAATAGAACTGTTTGGCCATAATGACCATCGGAGGAGGAAAAAGGGGGAGGCTTGCAAGCAGAAGAACACCATTCCAACCGTGAAGCACGTTGGTGGCAGCATCATGTTGTGGGGGTGCTTTGCTGCAGGAGGGACTGGTGCACTTCACAAAATAGATGGCATCATGAGGTAGGAAAATTATGTGGATATACTTGAAGCTACATCTCAAGATATCAGTCAGGAAGTTAAAGCTTGGTCGCAAATGGGTCTTCCAAATGGACAATGACCCCAAGCATACTTCCAAAGTTGTTGCAAAATGGCTTAAGGACAACAAAGTCAAGGTATTGGAGTGGCCATCACAAAGTCCTGACCTCAATCCCATAGAAAATTTGTGGGCAGAACTGAAAAAGCGTGAACGAGCAAGGAGGCCTACAAACCTGACTCAGTTATACCAGCTCTCAGGAGGATTGGGACAAAATTCACCCAACTTATTGTGGGGAGCTTGTGGAAGGCTACCATAAACATTTGACTCAAGTTAAACAATTTAAAGGCAATGCTACTGAATACTAACTAAGTGTATGTAAACTTCTGACCCACTGGGAATGTGATGAAAAAAAAATAAAAGCTGAAATAAATCATTCTTTCTACTAATATTCTGACATTTCACATTCTTAAAATAAAGTGGTGATCCTAACTGATCTAAGACAGGGAATTTTTACTAGGATTAAATGTCAGGAACTGTGAAAAACTGAGTTTAAATGTATTTGGCTAAGGTGTATGTAAATTTCCGACTTCAACTGTACATAATACATTCCTCTTTTGGCAATGCCAATATAACCGCAATGAATCTCACCTTTTAAATCTTAAATGCTCTATTATTGAACAATAATACTCATTAATATACTTAAGTCCATCTGTAGAATATCCACATCTGAAAGAGAAATAGAGATCTACGTTAGCCAAAAAGAACTTACCAACAACTAGTGAGTTTGTCTTGTTCCACTGCCACAAGAGGCAGCCTTGCAGAAGCGTCACTGGCCTCCCGGGTGGCGCAGTGGTTAAGGGCGCTGTACTGCAGTGCCACCAAAGACTCTGGGTTCGCGCCCAGGCTCTGTTGTAACCGGCCGTGACCTGGAGGTCCGTGGGGCGACGCACAATTGGCCTAGCGTTGTCCGGGTTAGGGAGGGGTTGGCCGGTAGGGATATCCTTGTCTCATCGCGCACCAGCGACTCCTGTGGCGGGCCGGGCGCAAGGTTGCCAGGTGCACGGTGTTTCCTCCAAAAATTGGTGCGGCTGGCTTCCGGGTTGGATGCGTGCTGTGTTAAGAAGCAGTGCGGCTTGGTCGGGTTGTGTATCGGAGGACGGACGCATGACTTTCAACCTTCGTCTCTCCCGAGCCCGTAGGGGAGTTGTAGCAACAATTGGATACCATGAAATTGGGGAGAAAACGGGGTGTAAAAAAAAGAAAGAAGCGTCAACCATAACTATTTATTAGGGATGTCCCTTTCAAGACAATTTGACTTAATTACAATTCATATAAGGAGATACATGGGCTCTGATATGTTTGTTTTTAGTTTGTTAGAGATTCGGTTTGATTAGAGGAACGGATCGATCTGTTTATTTGTTGCATAAACACATTCATTTTCCATTCTAAATTCAATTATTATGCTGATGAGGCGCATGAGATGGGCCTTTCTGAGCTGGATCGGTCTGAGCTGATTACTCTCTCTCTGAATGTGTGCGTAGGTTGGCTTTTCTATCCTTGTGGAGACCTAAAATCCCCACAAGGATAGTAAAACAAGAAAAACATTTTGTGGGGACATTTAGGGGTTAGGTTTAGGGTTTCAATTAAAGTTATGGTTATGGTTTGGTTTACGTGTTAAGGTAAGGAAAAATAGGATTTTAAATGGAAATACATTTTAAGATAGTGTGTGTGTGTGTGTGTGTAAATGATGTACATGTATATGTCTATGGTGGATGAAGGCAGCTGAGCTGAGCCATAATGGAAACCGTGTATCTACCACCCTACTATCAGATAAGGGAGGCAATGTTTGCTTTTTATCCACCAACTTCTGATATGAAATCCCCATCACCCATTAATTCATGTCATTTTTGCAGATTCAAAGTGTTTGAGCTAGTAATGTATCAATATTTATCTTTTAAAAAATGGGCTTTGACATAGCCAATGAATATATAGCACAACGTTGGATTTCACCCTACTTCTCCCACATCTGCATTGCTTGCTGTTTGGGGTTTTAGGCTGGGTTTCTGTATATCTCTTTGTGACACCGGCATATGTAAAAAGGGCTTTACAAATACATTTGATTGAAATAATTTGATTGATTGAACATGCAGTGTGAGTAGTGTGCAATCAGACAGATCCAGCTCAGAAAGGCCCAGCTCATGAGCTTCATCAGCATAATAAAATATAAATATCTCTTGGGCTCAAGCTAGACATACAAATGCTCCTGTTGACTGGGCCTCCTTCAGAGTGCTAAGAAACAAATGCACAGGATTGATCAGGAAGTCCAAATCAGATTACTATTTAAATGCAGTCGCAGAGAACCTAAACAACCCTTCCAAGTTCTGGAAGCTAATCAAATCAGTGTCAGGTTCTAATGTATCCTCTGACCTTTCTGACCATTTAATGATGGATTCTAATGAAGTGAAGGATAAAGCCCATATTGTACAGGTTTTAACAAGCACTTCATATCTGCTGGTTCAGTTTTTGATAATGGTGGGGCTCAGGCCTCTAATGCTAGCTCTGTTACAGTCAACTATGATATAGGACCTCATGTGAACCATTTTAACTTTGAGCCTGTTACTTATACTGAGGTCTATAAAGCACTAAAGGCAATAGACACTAAATGTCTGCAGGTCCAAACAACCTGAACCCCTACCTCTTAAAGATAGCAGCTGGTATTACTGAACCTGTGGCTCACATTTTCAACTTGAGTCTCTTGACCTATACCATACCCAGCATTTGGAAATCAGCTTATGTCCTCCCACTGCTAGAGGGAGGAGATCCCTCAGAGGCTAATAAATATCGTCCTCTCTCTAAACTCCCTATCCTGGCCAAAGTCTATAAATCCCTAGAGAATTCACAAAAAACTTCTTAATTGAAAATATCATATTGAGCGGGGTTCAGTCTGGCTTTAGATGGGGGGCACAGCATTACAACTGCAGCTATGGCAGTGGCAAACGACATGATTAATGGACTTGATAAAAAGCAACATTGTGCTGTTTGTGGATTTTTATTTGATTTTATTTCACCTTTTTTTTTTTTTTTTTTTTTTAAATAGGCCATGGTGGCGAAGAAAATACAATATAGCAAATTAAACACTGGAATGGTAGATTTGACAGTAGATGAGTGTGCAAAGTAGAAATACTGGGGTGAAAAGGAGCAAAATAAATAAATACATTAGGGGAAAAGGTAGCTGTTTGGGCTATGTATAGATGGGCTATGTACAGGTGCAGTGATCTGTGAGCTGCTCTGACAGCTGGTGCTTAAAGCTAGTGAGGGAGATAAGTGTTTCCAGTTTCAGAGATTTTTGTAGTTCATTCCAGTCATTGGCAGCAGAGAACTGGAAGGAGAGGCAGCCAAAGGAGGAATTGGCTTTGGGGGTGACAAATGAGATATATCTGCTGGAACGCGAG
This sequence comes from Oncorhynchus clarkii lewisi, assembly GCF_045791955.1. Taxonomy (NCBI): domain Eukaryota; kingdom Metazoa; phylum Chordata; class Actinopteri; order Salmoniformes; family Salmonidae; genus Oncorhynchus; species Oncorhynchus clarkii. The sequence goes on along the minus strand of NC_092176.1, from coordinate 1,434,740 downwards.
CTACGGGTGGGTGCAGCTATGGTGACCAGCAAGCAGAGATAAGGCGGGACTTTACCTAGCAGGGTCTTGTAGATGACCTGGAGCCAGTGGGTTTGGCGACAAGTATGAAGCGAGGGCCAGCCAACAAGAGCATACAGGTCGCAGTGGTGGGTAGTATATGTCGCTTTGGTGACAAAACGAATGGCACTGTGATAGACTGCATCCAATTTGTTGAGTAGGGTGTTGGAGGCTATTTTGTAAATTACATCGACAAAGTCGAGGATCGGTAAGATGGTCAGTTTTACGAGGGTATTACAGTCTAACCAGACACCTAGGTATTTGTAGTTGTCTACATATTCTATGTCAGAACCGTCCAGAGTAGTGATGCTGGACGGGCGAGCCGGTGCAGGCAGCGATCGGTTGAAGAGCATGCATTTAGTTTTACTTGTATTTAAGAGCAGTTGGAGGCCACGGAAGGAGAGTTGTATGGCATTGAAGCTCATCTGGAGGGTTGTTAACACAGTGTCCAAAGAAGGGCCAGAAGCATACAGAATGGTGTCGTCTGCGTATAGGTGGATCAGAGACTCACCAGCAGCAAGAGCGACATCATTGATATATACAGAGAAGAGAGTCGGCCCAATAATTGAACCCTGTGGCACCCCCATAGATACTGCCAGAGGCCAGGACAACAGGCCCTCCGAGAAGTAGTTGGTGAACCAGGCGAGGCAATCATTTGAGAAACCAAGGCTGTTGAGTCTGCCGATGAGGATGTGGTGATTGACAGAGTCGAAAGCCTTGGCCAGGTCAATAAATACGGCTGCACAGCATTGTTTCTTATCGATGGCGGTTAAGATATCGTTTAGAACCTTGGCTGAGGTGCACCCATGACCAGCTCTGAAACCAGATTGCATAGCGGAGAAGGTACGGTGGGATCTGAAATGGTCGGTGATCAGTTTGTTATCTTGGCTTTCGAAGAGCTTAGAAAGGCAGGGTAGGATAGATATAGGTCTGTAGCAGTTTGGGTCAAGAGTGTCCCCCCCTTTGAAGAGGGGGATGACCGCAGCTGATTTCCAATCTTTGGGAATCTCAGACGACACGAAAGAGAGGTTGAACAGGCTAGTAATAGGGGTTGCAACAATTTAGGCAGATCCTTTTAGAAAGAAAGGGTCCAGATTGTATAGCCCGGCTGATTTGTGGGGGTTCAGATTTTGCAGCTCTTTCAGAACATCAGCTGACTGGATTTGGGAGAAGGAGAAATGGGGAAGGCTTGGACAAGTTGCTGTGGGGGGGTGCAGTGCTGTTGACCGGGTTAGGGGTGGCCAGTTGGAAAGCATGGCCAGCCGTCGAAAAATGCTTATTGAAATTCTCAATTATAGTGGATTTACCAGTGGTGACAGTTTCCTATCCTCAGTGCAGTGGGCAGCTGGGAGGAGGTGCACTTATTCTGGACTTTACAACATCCCAGAACTTTTTTGAGTTTGTGTTGCAGGAAGCACATTTCTGCTTGAAAAAGCTAGCCTTGGCTTTTTTAACTGCCTGTGTATATTGGTTTCTAACTTCCCTAAAAAGTTCAATTTCACGGGGACTGTTCGATGCTAAAGCAGAACGCCACAGGATGTTTTTGAGTTGCTTAAGGGCAGTCAGGTCTGGAGAGATCCAAGGGCTATATCTGTTCCTGGTTCTAAATTTATTGAATGGGGCATGCTTATTTAAGATGGTGAGGAAGGCATTTCAAAAAAAATAACCAGGCTTCCTCTACTGACGGGATGAGGTCGATATCCTTTCAGGATACCCGGGCCAGGTCGATTAGAAAGGCCTGCTTGCTGAAGTGTTTCAGGGAGCGTTTGATAGTGATGAGTGGACGTCGTTTGACCACTGACCCATTACGGATGCAGGCAATAGGGCAGTGATCGCTGAGATCTTGGTTGAAAACAGCAGAGGTGTATTTAGAGGGCAAGTTGGTTAGGATGATATGAGGGTGCCCGTGTTTACGGCTTTGGGGTTGTACCTGGTAGGTTCATTGATCATTTGTGTGAGATTGAGGGCATCAAGCTTAGATTGTAGGATGGCCAGGGTGTTGAGCATGTCACAGTTTAGGTCACCTAGCAGCACGAGCTCTGAAGATAGATGGGGGGCAATCAGTTCACATATGGTATCCAGAGCACAACTGGGTGCAGAGGGTGGTCTATAGTAGGCGGCAATTGTGAGAGACTTGTATTTAGAGAGGTGGATTTTTAAAAGTAGAAGTTCAAATTGTTTGGGAACAGACCTGGATAGTAGGACAGAACTCAACACCGTCGCCTTTGGCCGTTCTATCTTGCCTGATAATGTTGTAGTTAGGGATGGAGATTTCAGAAGTTATTGGTGGTCTTCCTAAATCAGGATTCAGACACGGCTAAGAAATCTGGCTAAGACATCTGTAAACTCATGTGGATAATCTTGTGACAAAGCTTAAATTGAAATTGGGTTTTTTATTTTCCTAATAAGGCTTGCTTTCCGCGTATGGTTAGAAAGAAGCTTGTTCAGGCCACTTTTCTCTCTGCAATTGATTATGGGGACTTGTATATGCATGCAACCTTCTCTGTCTTAAAGAAACTGGACTTTGAAACTGGACTTTGCATCCTTGCGCTTTATTACAAATGCCAAGTTACTCACCCACCATTGCACATTGTCCATGCTTCATCTAGATATGTTAGTACCACTGAATTATTTTTTTAAAAGAATGAATGCTTTTTTAAGGCTGCATCATGTTGTTGTATGTTTTAATTATGTAATGTATTGATTGTTGCTGCCTTCTTGGCCAGATCTCCCTCCCTTGAAAAAGAGACTCTGGGTCTACAAACATCCAGCGACATCACACCTGCCCAGACCCACCTGCTCACACCCCCATCTCCACCGCCTGAATGTCTCCGTCACATGGCCTCAAACTGCAACATGTCTATGTTGCCCACACACTTTCAACATTTAGATAATAAAGCATTGTGTTAACGATGGAGGATTGGTTGATTTCCAGAATTTTAAGTATAATGTTATTTCAAGATGATTGCCTAGAAAAGTATCGCCAACCCATCAGATCTCACTGCACCCTCATATGCATGGATTATTGAGTCATTGTTGGTTTTACACTTAAGACATGACTCTGCCGTTGTGCTTTACAATTTGTGAATTTCGTCTTCTGTATAATAAATTCCATACATTCGTTTAAACTGGGTTAAGCGCACATTTTCATTAACCCTAATTTCGTTAGTTACATTCCAACATTCCATCTTGTGCCAATATCAGTTGTTTTTAAGTTCCAATAGTTTATATTTTTTGTAAGAGATTGTCAGTTGAATAGGATCTCTGCAAGGTTTTGTATATCTTACCTAGCATATGAATTTCCGTTTCAGACTAAATTAGAATTCCCTCATGATTGCTCTGATGATTTCAAATCGAAATTACATGAGAAAATATTTAAGTTGCATGTATTTGAAAATATCTATAGTGAACAAAAATATGTAAAGTTTTGATCCCATGTTTCATGAGCTGAAGCTGATTAAACAGCATGATCATTACACCGGTGGACCTTGTGCTGGGGACAATAAAAGGCCACTAAAATGTGCAGTTTTGTCTCACAACACAATGCCACAGATGTCTAAAGTATTGAGGGAGCGTGCAATTGGCATGCTGACTGCAGGAATGTCCACCAGAGCTGATGCCAGAGAATTGTATGTTATTTTCTCTACCATAAGCAGCCTCCGTCGTTTCAGAGAATTTGGCAGTACGTCCAACTGGCCTCATAACGTGTAACCACACAGACCAGGACCCCAACAACCGGCTTCATCATCTGTGGGATCGTCTTGAGACCAGCCACCCGGAGAGCTGATGAAGCTGTGGGTTTGCACAAGCGAATAATTTCTGTACAAACTGTCAGCTCATCTGTGTGCTCGTCATCCTCACCAGGGTCTTGAGCTGACTGCAGTTTGGTGTCATAACTGACTTCAGTGGGCAAATGCTCACCTTCGATGGCCACTGCACGATGGAGAAATGTGCTCTTCATGGATGAATCCCGGTTTGTATCGGAAGGTGGCAGACAGCGTCGTGTGGGCGAGCGGTTTACTGATGTCAACGTTGTGAACAGAGTGCCCCATGGTGGGGGTGGCGTCATGGTATGAGGAAACACAAGTTACGGACATAATTGCATTTTATAGATAGCAATTGGAATGCACAACGATACCTTGGAGGCAAATAGCGATGACACCAGATACTGACTGGTTTTCTGATCCACGCCTCAACCCTTTAATTTTTTAAGGTATCTGTGAGTAACAGATGCATATCTGTATTCCCAGTCATGTGAAACCTGTAGATTAGGGCTTAATGAATTTACTTCAATTGACTGATCTCCTTATATGAACTGCAACTCAGTAACATCTTGTTGAATGTTGCATTTATATTTTCAGTCCAAAATGTATTTTTAATTCTGTCATGGAAATACATATACATTTGCCTCTAGTTTTCCATGTGGGCCAATCAATCAATGAATTCTGAAACGCTATCCAAGGATTGTTGCTTAGAGTTGTGTTTTAGGGCATGATCTTGGTTATTCTATTTAATTTTCTTCCATATTGTTATAGTGTTCTTAACTATGAAGTTGTTACTGTTAGCTTTATCATTTGAAAATAAACATTAAAAGATTTTGGGAATGAGCATGCGCATCTTCCATATGTACCCATAGTTCCTCTTTAGTGCATTTAACTGTGTGTTGCAAGTGAAACCCTTTATACTATTATTTGTCATTTTTAAGCTAGGAAAGGCGGGAGGTGGGGGAGCTCCAGTACAGTAAGTACCATAATGTTGGATGCCAACCAGCGATACAGAAGAGGCAATGGCGACAACAGTAGAAAGTGTTCGTTCCTCGCCTGTCGGGCATGGTTTTCCCGCAGTTCTGTTAACGGCGAGGGCAGGTATTTGGCAGGCGGGAGCGAAGGACACTGTGTGCTAGTTAGCTAGTCTTACGGAGAACTCGGTACACGGCAAGCTGAAGTGGAGCGACAGTGTTGCCCCCCGCCTGCTGTGTACCGGAGTCCTCCTTACTAGCTAGCAGGAGGCGGCACCGGTAGACAGTGTCCTTTGCCCACACCTTTCGGGCACTTTTTTTCCGGCAGTTCTGTTAACGGTGAGGGAAGGTGTTTGGTAAGTGGGAGCAAAGGACACTAGCTATTTTCAAATACCCATACTAACATAAGGTATACTACATACTTGAGTATATATTACATAATATTAGTTTATTTTAGTATACTGTAAACAAATGGTACCCTTTCATTCGAGGGTACTAGCACTTCGCCTGTTTACCAGAAGTTGATGCTGTTGCTATGCTACCTCTTGCTAGCTTTTTAGCATAACAAATTACTAGCTAGACATTTTACGACTTCAGGTGTGTTAAGAGCGCACTCTGTGTTTCGCTCTCAGAGAGTTCAATCAAATCATATTAAATTGTATTTTATACGCATAAACATTGTTATTAGATGTTAATGCAAGTGTAGCGAAATGCTTGTGCTTCTAGTCCGACAGTGCAGTAATATCTAACAAATAATCAAACAGTCACAACAACTACCTTAAACACACAATGTAAGGGGATGGAAAAAGAATATGCACATATAAATATATGGATGTGGCATAGGCAAGATGCAATAGATTGTATAAAATACACTATATACATATGAGATGAGTAATGTAGGATATGTAAACATTATTAAAGTGGCATTATTTAAAGTGACTAGTGATATCATTATTAAATCCATTTATTAAAGTGGCCAGTGATTTGAGTCTGTATGTTGGCAGCAGCCTCTCTATGTTAGTGATGGCTGTTTAACAGCCTGATGGCCTTAAGATAGAAGCTGTTTTTCAGTCTCACGATCCCAGCTTTGATGCACCTGTACTGACCACTCCTTCTGGATGATAGAGGGGTGAACAGGCAGTGGCTCGGGTGGATGTTGTCCTTGATGATCTTTTTGGCCTTCCTGTGACATTGGGTGCTGAATGTGTTCTGGAGGGCAGGTAGTTTGCCCCCGGTGATGCATTGAGCAGACCGCACTACCCTCTGGTGAGCCTTGCGGTTGAGGGCGGTGCAGTTGCTGTACCAGGCGGTGATACAACCTGACAGGATGCTCTCGATTGTGCATCTATAGAAGTTAGTGAGGGTTTTAGGTGATTAGCCAAATTTCTTCAGCCTCCTAATGTTGAAAAGGCGCTGTTGCGCCTTCTTCACCACGCTGTCTGTGTGGGTGGACCATTTCAGTTTGTCCGTGATGTGTACGCCAAGGAACTTGAAGCTTTCAACCTTCTCCATTACTGTCCCGTCGATGTGGATAGGGGGGGTGCTCCTTCTGCTGTTTCCTGAATGTCCACGATCATCTCTTTTGTTTTGTTGACGTTGAGTGAGCGGTTATTTTCTTGACACCACACTCTGAGGGCCCTCACCTCCTCCCTGTAGGCTGTCTCGTCGTTGTTGGTAATCAAGCCTACCATTGTAGTGTCATCTGCAAACTTGATGATTGAGTTGGAGGCGTGCATGGCCACACAGTCATGGGTGAACAGGGACTACAGGAGAGGGCTGAGAAACCCCCCCCCCCCCCCCCTTGTGGGGCCCCAGTGTTGAGGATCAGCGGAGTGGAGATGTTGTTTCCTAGCACCTGGGGGCGGCCTGTCAAAAAAGTCCAGGACGGGGTCGAGACCCAGGGTCTGAAGCTTAATGATGAGTTTGGAAGGTACTATGGTGTTGAATGCTGAGCTGTAGTCAATGAACAGCATTCTTGCATTGGTATTCCTCTTGTTCAGATGGGATAGGGCAGTGTGCAGTGTGATGGCGATTGTATTATCTGTGGACCTATTGGGGCAGTAGGCCAATTGGAGTGGTTCTCAGGTATCAGGTAGGCTGGAGGTGATATGATCTTTGACTAGTCTCTCAAAGCACTTCATAATGACAGAAGTGAGTGCTACGGGGGCGATAGTCATTTAGTTCAGTTACCTTAGCTTTCTTGAGAACAGGAACAATGGTGGCTGTCTTAAAACATGTGGGGACAGCAGACTGGGATTGATTGAATATGTCCGTAAACACACCAGCCAGCTGGTTTGTGCAGGCTCCGAGGATGCGGCTAGGGATGCCGTCTGGGCTGGCAGCCTTGCGAAGGTTAACACGTTTAATTAAATGTTAAACGTCGGCCATGTTGAAGGAGAGCCCACAGTCTTTGGTAGAGGGTCCATGTCGGTGGCACTGTATTGTCCTCAAAGTGTGCAAAGAAGTTGTTTAATTTGTCTGGGAATGAGACGATGATGTCCGCAACGGGGCTGGTTTTCTTTTTGTAATCCGTGACTGTCTGTAGACCCTGCCACATACGTCTCGCGTTTGAGTCGTTGAACTTGTTTGATTGCCTTGTGGAGGGAATAGCTACACTGTTTGTATTCTGTCATGTTTCCAGTCGCCTTGCCATGATTAAATGCGATGGTTCGTGCTTTCAGTTTTGCACGAATGCTGCCATCAATCCGTGGTTTCTGGTTAGGAAAGGTTTTAATAGTCACAGTGCGTAAAACATCTCCAATGCACTTCCTAATAAACTCACTCACAGAGTCAGCGTATATGTCGATGTTATCGTCTGAGGCTACACGGGAACATCTCAGTCCACATGATCGAAGCAATCTTGAAGCGTGGAATCTGATTGGTTTGACCAGCGTTGGATAGACCTAAGCACGGGCGTGACCTATTTACGTTTTAGCAACAAGCCATGGTCAGATTTGCTGAAGGGAGGATGGGGGAGGGCCTTGTATGCATCGCGGAAGTTAGAGTAGCAGTGGTCCAGTGTTTTGCTCGAGCGGGTGCAACAATCAATGTGTTGGTAGAATTTAGGTAACCTTGTTCTCAAATTAGCTTTGTTAAAATCCCCAGCTACACTAAATGCAGCCTCAGGATATATGGTTTCCAGTTTACATTGAGTCCACTGAAGTTCTTTCACGGCCGTCGAGGTATCTGCTTGGGGGGGGATATAAACAGCTGTTTGTTTCTGTCGGCGTGACGCGTGAAGAAACCCGGTGGCTGTACCGACTCTGACAACATATCCCGAGTGAGCCATGTTTCCGTGAAACAGAGACTGGACATTGGCGAGTAATATGCTCGGAAGCAGTGGATGTTGTGCTCGCCTTCTAAGTCTGACCAGGAGGCCGCTCTGTCTGCCTCTCCTGCGGCTAAAACGTTGGTTTGGGGCGGGCTCTGGGATTAGAACCAATGTCCAGGGTGAAGGGTCAAGTCCGAACAAAGGATCTGCTTCGGGAAAGTCATATTCCCAGTCGTAATGTTGGTAAGTTGATGTTGCTCTTATATCCAATAGTTCTTCCCGGCTATATGTAATAAAACTTCAGATTTTCTGGGCTAACAATGTAGGAAGTAATATGTAAAAAAAAAATTACTGCATAGTTTCCTAAGGATGTGAAACGAGGTGAACATCTCTGTTGGCGACCATCTTGCAGAGCGCACACTGGATGCTCTGGTCGAGGAGTAGGGTTGAGTCGAACGTTCTGACCTCACAACGGCAATCAAGCACCCAAGCTAGCTGGCTAACATTGGCTAGCTTGTTAGCTACTTCCAGACACAAATGAGAGAACACCTCACTCCGGTCATTTTACTTGCCCTAGCAGAGCTGGTTAGGCTATTTTCATGTTATCCAGAGAATTGGTGACTGTAACTGTGCAGCTTGCAACAATTTAATTACGCTTACGGACACCAGCCATATTCAACTGGTGTTGAGCGTTCGTAAATTAATCAGTAATTCTGCGCTCTGGCTCAGGTACATTCAGACGAGAGTGATCTGAAATCTGAGTAGATCGCCAGAGTGAATTTGACGGGAATAATTAAGTGAATAAACGTTGGGTAGTTAGTTAGATAGCATACAGTGAGGGAAAAAAGTATTTGATCCCCTGCTGATTTTGTACGTTTGCCCACTGACAAAGAAATGATCAGTCTATAATTTTAATGGTAGGTTTATTTGAACAGTGAGAGACAGAATAACAACAACAAAATCCAGAAAAATGCATGTCAAAAATGTTCTAAATTGATTTGCAGTTTAATGAGGGAAATAAGTATTTGACCACCTCTCAATCAGAAAGATTTCTGGCTCCCAGGTGTCTTTTATACAGGTAACAAGCTGAGATTAGGAGCACACTCTTAAAGACAGTGCTCCTAATCTCAGTTTGTTACCTGTATAAAAGACACCTGTCCACAGACGCAATCAATCAATCAGATTCCACTCTCCACCATGGCCAAGACCAAAGAGCTCTCCAAGGATGTCAGATTGTAGACCTACACAAGGCTGGAATGGGCTACAAGACCATCGCCAAGCAGCTTGGTGAGAAGGTGACAACAGTTGGTGCGATTATTTGCAAATGGAAGAAACACAAAATTACTGTCAATCTCCCTCGGCCTGGGGCTCCATGCAAGATCATACCTCGTGGAGCTGCAATGATCATGAGAAAGGTGAGGAAACAGCTCAGAACTACACGGGAGGATCTTGTCAATGATCTCAAGGCAGCTGGGACCATAGTCACCAAGAAAACAATTGGTAACACACTACGCCGTGAAGGACTGAAATCCTGTAGCGCCCGCAAGGTCCCCTTGCTCAAGAAAGCACATATACATGCCCGTCTGAAGTTTGCCAATGAACATCTGAGAGGACAACTGGGTGAAAGTGTTGTGGTCAGATGAGACCAAAATGGAGCTCTTTGGCATCAACTCAACTCGCCGTGTTTGGAGGAAGAGGAATGCTGCCTATGACCCCAAGAACACCATCCCCACCGTCAAACATGGAGGTGGAAACATCATGCTTTGGGGGTGTTTTTCTGCTAAGGGGACAGGACAACTTCACCGCATCAAAGGGACGATGGACGGGGCCATGTACCGTCAAATCTTGGGTGAGAACCCCCTTCCCTCAGTCAGGGCATTGAAATGGGTCGTGGATGGGTATTCCAGCATGACAATGTCCCAAAACAAGGCAACAAAGGAGTGGCTCAAGAAGAAGCACATTAAGGTCCTGGAGTGGCCTAGCCAGTCTCCAGAACTTAATCCCATAGAAAATGTGTGGAGGGAGCTGAAGGTTCGAGTTGCCAAACGTCAGCCTTGAAACCTTAATGACTTGGAGAAGATCTGCAAAGAGGAGTGGGACAAAATCCCTCCTGAGATGTGTGCAAACCTGGTGGCCAACTACGAAAAACGTCTGACCTCTGATTGCCAACAAGGGTTTTGCCACCAAGTACTAAGTCAAGTATTTGACCCCTCTGCAAAACATATTTCCCTCAACGCAGTGCGTTTTTCTGGATTTCTTTGTTGTTATTCTGTCTCTCACTGTTCAAATAAACCTACCATTAAAATTATAGACTGATCATTTCTTTGTCAGTGGGCAAATGTACAAAATCAGCAGGGGATCAAATATTTTATCCCCTCACTGTATAGTTAATATACTGGCAAGTTCGATGTATTAGTAGCCAACTAACGTTAGGTAGCTAGGTAACATTGGTACATACTGCTGTAATGATAAGCTATGCGGTTCTTAAGGATAGCTTAGCAAACAAATTGTCAGCCAACATAACGTGTGAGGTAACTTCATTACATTGCAATTTCGAGTCTCATAGCAAAGGGTCAAAATACTTATGTAAATAAGGCACTGTTTTTGCTTTGTCATTATGGGGTATTGTGTGTAGATTGATGAGGGAAAATGCTTTTTTAATCAATTTTAGAATAAGGTTGTTACATAACAAAATGTGGAAAAAGTCAAGGGGTCTGAACACTTTCCAAATGCACTGTATAGCCAGATGAGTGATGTCTCAGGCGATTGCTTAGTGTACTTTATTCCAGAAAAAAAACTATTTTCAACAGCACTGACCAACCAACGCGAAGCAGAGCATTGCGCAGTTTGACTAGACTACTAATATTGCCTGGGTTGTTCAGCATGAAAAATTGCTTTTTGATAAATGACTGTCACAGTTACATGCTTAGATCGACACTGAAAGAGAAGAGGACGATCAAGATGAGTTTAATTTCCAGTAAAAAACTAGGCCTTTTTTGGCTTTCTTACCTCTGCTTTTGTCATGCGTTTATACAGTATGAAGAACACTACAAAAACCATTGTTTACTCACTCGTGTAGACAAAATCTTTGACCAGTCGGGGGTAAACAATACTAGGTTGCATGCTAACCAGGGGACTATCATTCTGATATAGTCTCCTTTTAGCTTACAACTGGGTCCTGGCTAGAACTTTGGTTTTGTTTACATGATGATTCAAGAGAAAACCCCAAAAGCTTCAGGATGAATTAAAAAGATTGAATTAAGCAGCCATTAAACTAGCCAATCAGGAAAGAAGCCGAGGCGAAAGATTTTGCCACTGGCCAATGCAGTGAAGCTACAGACAGTCGGTCTTTCCTGGGTCTTTCCTGGGACCCATATGGACACAGGTAGCCAGCACAGTGTGTGTTCATTACCTACACTTCAACCAAACTAGGCTCATGGGCGAGCCATAGAGGGATATTAAAGAGTAGAACATAACACAAAGTCTGAATGGGAGTCAATGATGTATCAGTCCAGATGCCAATAACACATTGACTCCCTAAACACTGAATGGATAAAACAGAGCAACATGCAAAACAAAGTAGGTTCAGTATTTTTTAAATGTTTAATCAGGGATGAGAAACCCATTGTAGCTTAGTTGAGTAGCACTTGATTAATCAGGGCCCTTTAACACAACTATTAAAACCAATCATGTTAGTTGCACTAATTAAATGTAATACTATTTTAATACTAGAAAAAAACATTTCACAATAGCCAGCTTCAAAATAGCCCATATCTGGCACCTGTAAAAGATATGAGTATCACGGCTGAATGTCAGCCATTGTGGAACAATCATTCTGGTAATGTCGAGAGGAGGGCTTTGCTAAAAACGGTTTGGCCTTAGACTTGCCATCACCCTTTGGGCTGAACCCTTCAGGGGAACAGAGACTGAAAGATCCCAAAATAAGCAGATTACTTTTTATGCTCCAGGTCATGACTGAAAGCTAAGACTTTTCCACACCTTTCTCACTGGATTGTGCAGGAGTGATGGGAACCAACTCAACATCAAATAAATGACTTGTAAGGGTGTCTGTTGAATAATGAATGCCTCCACTTTCATGTCCTGCTCTGGTACAGAAAAAAAAACAAGAAAAAAAGGAGGCCTTTTTTCCAGGGTTCAGTGTTGAAATGCCCAATTTTCAGTCCAACAGGGATGGCTGTGTATGTCTGCATTGTTCACTAAGAGGACATAGTGTTACAAGTTTGAGCTAAAGGCTCCAGGAATAGACCGTGCCCTAAAGCAGTCTTAATAATACATCCCTCTGCCTGTCACTTAGGGTTCTATTCAACTAGAGCACCCCCACCTGTAGCAACAATAAGAAAACTCATACAGTAGGATTAAGTTAACAGAGACTGGATCGGCTGGTATGAAAACGCTGCAGGGCTGAGTGATGGAGAGAAATTTACACACACACACACACACTTCTCTATTAAGTGCAGGAGGCTAGCTTTCAAATGGTTCCTTCTACTAGATGTACATACATATTGGAAAAGCTCTGAAAAAAAACTATAATGGCATGAAATTACCTGAATATAAATAGCACTTTCCACAAGGTCTTAGTGTTTTACATTATATAGGGAATTATTTACACCAGAAATGGTCAACTAGATTCAGCTGCATGACGTTTTTTTCTTGAGTGGATGGTCAGTCAGGGGGCCGAAACATAATTTCAAATTGACCGCAAGAGTTCAAACATTTGACAAAAAAAATAATTTAAAACCTTGCTTAGATTTGTATACAATCACATATACAGTGCCTTCAGAAAGTATTCACACCCCTTGACTTATTCCATATTTTGTAGTGTTACAGTCTGAATTTAAAATTGATTAAATTGAGATTTTGCGTCACTGATTTACACACAATACCCCATAATATCCAAGTATTCAATAAGTATTCAACCCTTTTGTTATGGAAAGCCAAAATAAGATAATAAACATTTGCATAACAAGTCACATAAGTTGGATGGACTCACCCCGTGTGCAATAATAAGTGTTTAAAATTATTTTAAAATGACTACTCCATCTCTGACCCCACAATTATGTGTAAGGTCCCTTAGTCGAGCAGGGAATTTCAAGCACAGATTCAACCACAAAGACCAGTGAGGTCTTCCAATGCTTCGCAAAGAAGGACGCCTATCGGTAGATGAAAAAGACATTGAATACCCCTTTGAGCATGATGCAGTTATTAATTACACTTTAGATGGTGTATCAATATTTCCATTGCTGACAGATGTATGAAATCGAGCACACAGTAAAGCAATCTCCATAGACACACATTGGTAGTAGAATGGAACGTACTTAAAAGCTCAGTGACTTTCAATCTTTCAGTCAGCTTGTCAAATTTCTGCCTCGCTAGAGCTGCCCCGGTCAACGGTAAGTGCTGTTATTGTGAAGTGGAAACGTCTAGGCGCAACTACGGCTGAGCCGCGAAGTGGTAGGTCACACAAGCTCACAGAACGGGACCGCTGAGGCTCGTAAAAATCTGTCCTTGGTTGCAACACTGACTACCGAGTTCCAAAATGCCTCTGGAAGTAACGTCAGCACAAGAACAGTTCGTTGGGAGCTTCATGAAATTAGTTTCCATGGCTGAGCAGCCGCACACTAGCCTGAGATCACTGTTTTCAATGTCAAGTGTTGGCTGGAGTGTTGTAAAGAGTGCCGCCATTGGACTCCGGAGCAGTGGAAACGTGTTCTCTGGAGTGATGAATCACACTTCACCATCTAGCAGTCCGATGGACAAATCTGGGTTTGGCGGACACCAGGAGCACGCTACCTGTCCAAATGCATAGTGCCAACTGTAAAGTTTGGTGGAGAAGGAATAATGGTCTGGGGCTGTTTTTCATGGTTCGGGCTAGGCCCCTTAGTTCCATTGAAGGGAAATATTAATGCTACAGCACACAGTGACATTCTAGATGATTCTGTGGTTCTAACTTTGTGGCAACAGTTTGGGGAAGGCCTTTTCCTGTTTCAGCATGACAATGCGCCCATGCACAAAGTGAGGTCCATACATAAATGGTTTGAAAGATGGAATAGAATGAATAAATTAATTAAAATAACATTTATGAAAATATGTCAATCATTATTTGAATATATTGTTAACCTGTTGTATAAAGGAGTAAATGCCCTCGAAGCCGGTGTTTGGGGGATACATTGGCACGGTTAACAACACCTGTGCCAATATATCCTCCAAACACCGGCTTCTCGGGCATTATCACGTAATTAAATATTCTCCATGTAATGTTAATTGGGCACTAACATGGATGCCATATAATTTTGAAGTGTAATGTAAAGGCATAATAAAGCTAATTTGAGATGTTAGACTTTATTGTACAAAACATTATGAACCCCTTTGCCCTCAGAGCAGCCTCAAGCCTATAGGTTTCGTTGCTTCAACCCCACTGCACAGACACACCAATTTATTAACTTCTTGAGAATACTTGACACGCAGACGTCCCAAGTATGCCCCTGGAAATGCAAATGCGCTACGCTAAATGCTAAATGTACTCGTTACAACTCAATCTTTGATCAAAATTCACAAGCAGGGTATTGAATTAAAGCTACACTCGTTGTGAACCTAGCCAGCAAGTCAGATTTTTAAAATGCTTTTCGGCGAAAGCATCAGAAGCTATTATCTGATAGCATGCACCCCCCAAAATGCCAGCTCGACACGTAAACAACAGATTTTGCGATAGCCGGCGCTACCCAAAACGCAGAAATAAAATATAAAACATTCATTACCTTAGACGAGCTTCTTTCTTGGCACTCCTATATGCCCCATAAACATCACTATTGGGTCTTTTTTTCGTTTAAATCGGTCCATATATACCCAAAATAGCTTTGTATGGAAGTTGTGTCATTCAGAAAAAATCATCGTTTTTAAACGCTGCGTCATTTTTTTAAATTAAAAAAGTCGACGATAAACTTTCACAAAACACTTCGAAATCCTTTTGTAATCCAACTTTAGGTATTAGTAAACGTTTATAATCTATCAAAATGATTACAGGGCGATGTCTCTTCAATAGGTCCTCACTTCAAAAACAATGCCATCTGATCTCTCCCTCAACTGCATCCGGGTGAAGACTGGGAAAATGGAGGTCAGATAGATGTATTTTCCAACAATTAATTCAATTGAAAATTAGTACAAATTAGTACATTTGTATGAATTGCAGGCAGATTCCCATTAAATTCTGTTCTCTTTTAACAACTGGTGGAAGTGACTTATGGAAATTATTTTTTGCTTTCAGAGAGCAGTTTTTCTTGCGTTTTTCAATGAAACACACGATCTGTTATAGTCACAGCCGTGATTTAACCAGTTTTATAAACTTCAGAGTGTTTTCTATCCACACATACTAATCATATGCATATACTATATTCCTGGCATGAGTAGCAGGACGCTGAAAAGTTGCGCGATTTTTAACAGAATTTTCAAAAAAGGAGGGGGTAGAAGTAAGAGGTTTTAATGGACTACTGAATGAAAATACAGTACCAGTCAAACGTTTTTCTACATTGTAGAATAATAATGAAGACATTACAACTATGAAATAACACATACGGAATCATGTAGTAAGCAAAAAAGTGTTAAATAAATAAAATATATTTAATATTTGAGATTTCTTCAAAGTAGCCACCCTTTGCCTTGATGACAGCTTTGCACTCTTGGCATTCTCTCAACCAGCTACACCAGGAAGGCTTTTCCAACAGTCTTGAAGGAGATCCTACATATGCTGAGCACTTGTTGGCTGCTTTTCCTTCACTCTGCGGTCCAACTCATCCCAAACCATCTGAATTGGGTTGAGGTTGGGTGTAGGGGAGGCCAGGTCATCTGATGCAGCACTCCATCACTCTCCTTGGTCAAATAGCCCTTACATAGCCTGGGGGTGTGTTGGCTCATTGTCCTGTTGAAAAACAAATGATAGTCGCGCAAACCAGATGGGATGGCGTAACAATGCTGTGGTAGCCATGCTGGTTAAGTGTGCCTTGAATTCTAAATAAATCACGGACAGTGTCACCAGCAAAGCACCCCTACACCATAATACATCCTCCTCCATGCTTCACGGTGGAAAAATACACATGCGGAGATCATCCAGTCACCTACTCTGCGTCTCACAGACACGGCGGTTGGAACAACAAATCTCACATTGGACTCATCAGACCAAAGGATAGATTTCCACCGGTATAATGTCCATTGCTCGTGTTTCTTGGCCCAAGCAAGTCTTTTCTTATTATTATTGATGTCCTTTAGTAGTGGTTTCTTTGCAGCAATTCAACCATGAAGGCCTGATTCACAGTCTCCTCTGAACAGTTCATGTTGAAATGTGTCTGTTACTTGACCTCTGTGAAGCATTTATTTGGGCTGCAATTTCTGAGGCTGGTAACTCTAAATTAACTTATTCTCTGCAGCAGAGGTAGCTCTGGGTCTTCCTTTCCTGTGGCAGTCCTCATGAGAGCCAGTTTCATCATAGCGCTTGACGGGTTTTGCAACTGCACTTGAAGAAACTTTCAAAGTCCTTGAACTGACCTTCATGTTTTAAAGTAATGACGGACTGTCATTTCTCTTTGCTTATTTGAGCTGTTATTGCCATAATATGGACTTGGTCTTTTACCAAATAGGGTTATCTTCTGTATACCACCCCTACCTTGTCACAACACAACTGATTGGCTCAAAAGCATTAACCTTTTTGGGATAGGGGGCAGCATTTTCACTTTTGGATGAATAGCGTGCCCAGAGTGAACTGCCACCTACTCTGTCCCAGATGCTAACATATGCATATTATTATTAGTATTGGATAGAAAACACTCTGAAGTTTCTAAAACTGTTTGAATGATGTCTGTGAGTATAACAGAACTCATATGGCGGGCGAAAACCTGAGAAAGATTGTAGTTTGTAGTTTTTCAAAGCTTGGCCTACCGAATACACGGTGTCTATGGAGTCAAGATGCACTTCCTACGGCTTCCACTAGATGTCAACCGTCTTCAGAAACTTGAATGAGGATTCAACTATAAAAAAGGGGCTCATGAGACCTGTTTGAGTCAGTGGTCTGGCAGAGGGTCTCAGGCTTGTGACGCGCGCTCCCGACAGAGTTAGCTCTCGTTCCAGTGCTTTTCTTCAGACATAGGAATTCTCCGGTTGGAAGATGGATTACTGAAGATGGATTACTGGGCTGAACATTTGGACATAAATTATGGACTTTATGGAACAAATCAGTCATTTATTGTAGAACTGGGATTCCTGGGAGTGCCTTCTGATAAAGATAATCAAAAGTAAGCGAATATTTAGTGTTATTTCTAACTTCTGTTGACTTCAAAATGGCGGATATTTCTCTGGCTGGATCGGGCTCTGAGCCCCGTTCTCAGATTATGCTTTTTCCGTAAAGATCTTTTGAAATCTGACACTGCGGTTGCATTAAGAAGACGTCTATCTTTAATTCTGTGAATAACCCTTGTATCATTTATCAATGTTTATTATGAGTATTTCTGCAAAATCACCAGATGTTTTGGGATCAAAACATTACTGCACGTAATGCGCCAATGTAAACTGAGATTTTTGGATATAAATATGCACATTATCGAACAAAACATACATGTATTGTGTAACATGATGTCCTATGAGTGTCATCTGATGAAGATCATTAAAGGTTAGTGGTTAATTGTATTTATATTTCTGATTTTGTGACTGCTATCTTGGCTGTGTGTTTTTTTTGACTTGGCAGGGATCTAACAATAATATGTTGTGCTTTCGCTTTAAAGCATTTTTGAAATCGGACACGATGGGTAGATTAACATGAAGTTTATCTTTCATTTGCTGAATTGGACTTGTTAATGTGTGAAAGTTACATATTTCTAAAAAATATTTTTGAATTTCGCACGCTGCCTTTTCAGCGGAATTGTTGTCGAGGGGTTCCGCTAGCGGAACGCCTGCGCTAGAAAGGTTAAAATGGAATTAAATACCAGAAATTAACTTCTCTAGGGTATGCGGGTCGCTAGCGTCACACCTGGCTATCATCCAGTGAGATTACAGAGCGCCAAATTCAAATACAGAAATACTCATTATAAAAATTCAGAAAAGATACAACTATTTTACATAGGTTTGAAATTCTTGTGAAATTCTTCTGAATTACGGTGAAAGCATTCCTTACAATTATTTGAGAACATAGCCCAGCAGACAAATCATTACAAACAGTAACCAGCCAAGTAAAAGAGTTACACAAGTCAGAAATAGAGATAAAATTAATCACTTACCTTTGATGATCTTCATATGTTTGCACTCAGCAGACATTCATTTATTCAATAAATGTTCCTTTTGTTTGTCTCTCTTTACATCTGAAAACCTCAGTTTTGTTTGCGCGTTTTCCACAGGCTCAAACGCAGTCACAAAAGGCAGACAGAAAAATCCAAATTGTATCCGTAAAGTTCATAGAAACATGTCAAACGATGTTTATATTCAATCCTCAGGTTGTTTTTAGCCTAAATAATTGATAATATTTCAACCGGACAATATAAAAGGTAAACAAGAAAGGCACTCTCTCGCGCATGAAAAAGCTCTGTGACATGGAAGGGTCCACTCATTCAGACTGCTCTTACTCCATCATTTTTCAGAATATAAGCTTGAAACAGTTTCTAAAGACTGTTGTTTGAGTCCTAAGTCAATGGATACTGTAATGGCATTGAATAGGGGGAAAAAAAATCCTACTTCTTGAATGGATTTTCCTCTGGTTTTTGCCTGATAAATCAGTTCTGTTATACGCACAGACATTATTTTAACAGTTTTGGAAACTTTAGAGTGTTTTCTATCCAAATTGACTAATTATATGCATATCCTATCTTATGGGGCCTGAGTAGAAGGCAGTTTAATTTGGGCATGCTTTTCATCCAAAATTCCAAATGCTGCCCCCTACCCGAGAGAAGTTAACAAGGCACACCAGTTAATTGAAATGCATTCCAGGTGACTGACTACCTCATGGAGCTGGTTGAGAAAATGCCAAGAGTGTTCAAAGCTGTCATCAAGGAAAAGGGTGGCTACTTTGAAGAATCTCAAATATAAAATACATTTTGATTTGATTAACACTGTTTGGGTTACTACATTATTCTACAATGTAGAAAATAGTCAAATAAAGAAAAGCCCTGGAATGAGTAGGTGTCCAAACTTTTGACTGGTACTGTATTTGGGATGATGTAAAATATGTATTGGTCTGATGTGATTAATAAGGAGCATCCAAATGCTGCACTTGATGCATTTATGAAATTTCTTGTTTCAATTATTGATAAACATGCACCTGTTAAGAAACTGACTATTAGAACTGTTAAGGCTCCATGGATTGGTGAAAAACTGTAAAACTGAAAGAGCTGGGTTAAAAGGAGTGCCTAATAAGTTTGGCTGCATATCTTTCTGCAAATTGAGAATTATGTGAATAAACTCAACAAAAAGAAGAAGCTGTATTATGAAGCCAAGATCAATGATATAAAGAATGATGGAAAAAACGGAGTACTTTAAAATAAATTATGGGCAAATTCAACTCAGATGGCTTATTCATCACAAAACCATTTGATGATTACTTTATTGGCAAAGTGGGCAAACTTAGGCAGGAAATGCCATCGTATTCATGGAAAAAATAACAATCATAATGAAAGAAAAGCATTGCAAGTTTGAACTTTGTAAAGTTAGTGTCGGAGAGGTGGGAAAATGATTGCTGTCGATCAATAATGACATTGACAATTTAGATGGAAAGCTACTGAGGATGGTAGCTGACTATAGCCACTCCTATCGGGCATATCTTTCATCTGAGCAGAGTAAAGTATTTGGCCTCAGGCCTGGAGAGAAACCAAAGTAATTCCACTAGCCAAGAGTGGTAAAGCGGCCTTTACTGGTTCTAACAGCAGACCTATCAGCTTGCTGCCAGCTCTTAGCAAACTTTTGGAAAAAAATGTGTTTGACCAAATACAATGCTATTTCTCTGTAAACAAATTAACAATAGACTTTCAGCACACTTATAGAGAAGGGCACTCAACATGTACTGCACTGACACAAATGACTGATGATTGGTTGAAAGAAATTGATAAGAAGATAGTGGGAGATATGTTAGACCTCAGTGCAGCCTTTAATATTATTGACTATAACCTGTTGTTTAAAAAAATGTGTGTGTTATGGCTTTTCAACCTCCGCCCTATAGTGGATTCAGAGATATCTATCAGAACTCAAAGGGTTTTCTTTAATGGAAGCTTCTCTAATGTCAAGGACGTAAAGTGTGGTGTCCCGCAGGGCAGCTCTCTAGGCCATCTACTCTTTTCTATTTTTACCAATGACCTGCCACTGGCATTAAACAAAGCAAGTGTGTCCATGTATGCTGATGATTCAATTGTATACGCATCAGCAACCACAGCTAATGAAGTCAATGAAACCCTTAACAAAGGGTTGCAGTCTGTTTTGTAATGGGTGGCCAGTAATAAACTGGTCCTAAACATCTCTAAAACTAAGAGCATTGTATTTGGTACAAATCATTCCATAAGTTGTAGACCTCAGCTGAATCTGGTAATGAACGGTGTGGCTGTTGAACAAGTTGAGGAGACTCAATTATTTGGCGTTACCTTAGAATGTAAACTGTAAAAACATAGATTCAATGGTTGTAAAGATGGGGAGAGGTCTGTAATAAAAATATAATCCCACGCTCTAAAAAGCAAGTCCTGTTTTGTGTGGACCCCAGAAAGAGTAGCTTTCACCTGGTTAGTCTATGTCATGGAAAGAGAAAAAAAAATGGTACATACAGCTTATGTTCCCCATGTAATGTTAATGGGGAACATGGCTGACATAGAATTTGGTAGAGTCATGTCAGAGCATAAAAATAAACATGGCTCTGGTTAACACCATCTTGGCTATCACATTGTTTGGAGACCGGTTAGGCGTGAATGTGACAATTTACTATGAAGCTGGGGGATAATAACCATGATAGTATAACACAAATAGAATCGCTGCTCACCTATCAGCGACCATTTCAACCAATTTCAATAAAAACATGGTTATGTCTTTCTGTTGAACTCAATCTCAGTTCTCTACAACCTAGACCACCCTTCAAGTAGTCTTTAAACCTCTCAAGTTCACACCGTTTCTTGCACTTCAATAAAACTGAACCTTGGGGTAGCTATACTGTGCCTTCGGTAAGTATTCAGACCCCTTGACCTTTTCCCACATTGTTAGGTTACAACCTTTTTCAAAAATGTATTAAATCGTTTGTTTTCCCCCATCAATCTACACACAATACTCCATAACGACAAAGCAAAAACATCTCATTTATAAAAAAATATGAAAAAATGAAATATGCGGCAAAAGTCAAGGGGTCTGAATACTTTCAGAAGGCACTGTATATGTCATCCTAATTCAAGGAGTCACTTGAATGTTAGCAGCGTTGCATCACTCCAATAGTGGTTGAATGGCCTGACTTAACAGTAAAAGCCTCTAATCAGCAATCAATTAAAGGTGAACCTGACTAGACTGGGGGAGGAATGGAGTGATGGGACTCGACTTCATGCATGATATAATCAACCATTATATTTTATATTTTCAAATCAAGTTAGTTACAATTCTCTCCTTATTTTGACTACAAACCTATTATTCCCCCAATTCTGCAAAACAAGGCTCTCTTTACACAAAAACAAAGCCACAAAATAAAACGCTATTCACTGTGCGGTATCATCGTTTAAAGTCAAACGGTTATCATAACGGTCAGATAACCTCAGTTAAATCCGTGCCACAGTCTTTAATCGTGCATTTATGCCTGAACATTTGCCATTCTGATGAGGATTTTGTTCAGCTAATTAGCGTAATTAGCTGGGTCACAATTAGCCTGACCCCCGGTGGAATTGTGATCCCTCCTTGCAGCACCTGACCTTGACGACAATCCACCAGAGAGCTGCAACTGATCCACACGTTCCCACACCGCAGAGTTCTCTCTTGACACAGCACATCGACAGACAGCAGCTCTCTCACCCCCTTCCTCTCTGGCCCTGTTTACAATGGCCACATCAATTAGTTACTTGTTTACCAAAGAGCACAGCGCAAACTGTCAAACGGAGCCACATGCACGCACACTCACACTGACACAGAGACACACACACATACAGGAAAGAGACTCACTGTTTGTTTGTAAGGATGCTTTACCCTTGCTTTTTTAGTCCATGACGCCAGCCAGAGCAAGGCCTCCATTTTCATAGTGCGTAAGTTTTTTATTTTACCCTTATTTAACTAGGCAAGTCAGTTAAGAACAAATTCTTATTTTCAATGATGGCCTAGGAACAGTGGGTTAACTGCCTTGTTCAGGGGCAGATTTTTACTTTGTCAGCTCAGCTGTGGGATTCGATCTTGCAACGTTTCGGTTAGTAGTCCAACGCTCTAACCACTAGGCTACCTGCCGCCCCAATGATGCCTTTCTATAACACAACAGACCAAAACCCCTGCCTGGGCTATGATTAATTAAACTCCATTATTCGTGCCCTTCAGAGCAGTCATTACTGATTCTCTGGGCTGGGCATTGTGCTGGCTGGACATGCACAGAAGGGCCACCTCCACTGGATCAATGGAAGGTGAATCTTGGCAACCTTAAGTGAGAGGTCTGCCCAGCCTGCACGCCGCACTCCGGGGCCCCTTTCAGCATTAATGAAACAGATGTCCTTTCATTAATAAGTCCAGGTCTGGAGTTGTAATGAATGAATTAATGAATTAATTAATGAAAGAATGGAGAGAGCGAGAGTGAGAACGCAAGAGAGAAAGAGACGAGAGAGAGTGTGAGAGAGTGCAAACAGATGCTTTACATGCACTAAATGAGCCACTCCCTCTCTTACACACGTAATTACTGTGCGCTACAGTTAGCAAAGGGAAGATGCTGCATGTTTTTCTACATATTCCACTTACTTTCAAGACACTTGGTAGGAATGCACTTAACTTGTGTTTGCATCATTAAACCTGTGTGTGTGTGTGCGTGTGTTATGAATGAACAAAGGGGTCTGACTTTAATGTAAGTACAGCGTCATGCGATATAGTGTCTTTATGGAAGTGTTATGAATGACCGAAGGTATCTCACTTCAAACTAAGTATTACAGGACACTACAGGACACTAATATTTACACTTTTGTGTCAATATTATTAACATTCTGCTGATTTATAAAAGTCTGATTTACAAAGTCCTAATTATGACTAAACCCTTCCCATTTCCACAATTTCTGTTAAAATTTGATTTTAAACCTAATCCTAAATAAACGAAGGAAAGGTTTGATGCATTGGTCCACCAGACCTTTTGCGCATTTGGGCAGAAGTGTCTGGGAATGAGATTAGGTATAATGTGACTAACAGACTTTAGAGCGTGTTCCATCCTTTATCGCAACATGTCACCCTTTATAAAGCACGTTTATATCATATTACACATAAATTGGTTATGCCACATTGACATTAGTGATTATGTCACACGGATATGCCACATGTATGAACCATTTATAAAGTATGACAAACTGGCATAGATGCTTTGTAACACATTTATAAAGTGGTTATGAAGGCTTTATAAGCTAAATGTCATTTAAAGCAGGACGCATTATACAATATAATCACCAAACCCCTTGCTTTCTACCAGGAGCAGAGACTTCACTACTGAATAACTGTACGCACACAAGAGTAGTGACTGATACAACAAAGACAATGTATACACTATACTATATACAACACTATACTACTTTCATATTCAAGCTATTACTCGGTATTACCGTTACCGGGTAAAAATCCAAATGGGCAGAAATCGGCCATAGGATGACCAATGACCTGGTGGAAACGAGAGTGAATGCTCACCGACAGACAGTGATCAAAAAGAAAGACAGGCCACCTATAGGGACAGTGGTTTAACGTGATTTGCCACCAATCAAGACGGGGAGCATGCCAATCAAAGATATATGTTTTTTTAGGAACACCAAACGTTATTTTCTAGATTTGGAATTTGAGTTTGATTTATTTTGGATGACCTTATTACAATGTTTCCTGTGTTTGGTGTTTAGAGAGAGGGTTTGTAGGGGCAGGAGTGCCAACCTGCCTTGATTAGAGACATAATGGCACAGGCAGGCAGGCTGGGTGGATGCAGCACAGAGAGAGGGACCCCTTACCTGCACAGTGCCTCCTCGGTCATGTGATGCTGGTTACTGCGAAGCCAAGGTGGAGGACGGGAAAACAAAAGAACAAAACAACATGGAGAGATGAGATGAGCATGGCAGAGACAAACACATGAATACACACAACATGTAGCCCAGCCCTGCCCTCTCTCTCACATACACACACACACATACACACGGTCAAAAGTTTCAGAACACCTACTCATTCAAGGGATTTTCTCTATTTCTTACAATTTTCTACATTGTAGAATAATAGTAAAGACATCAAAACTATGAAATAACACATATGGAATCATGTAGTAAGCAAAAAAGTGTTAAACATATCCAAATATATTTTTTATTGGAGATTCTTCGAATAGCCACCCTTTCCATTGATGACAGCTTTGCACACCTGGAATGCTTTTCCGACAGCCTTGAAGGGGTTCCCACATATGCTGAGCACTTGTTGGCTGCTTTTCCTTCACTCTGCAGTCCGACTCACCCCAAAACATCTCAATGTGGTTGAGGTCGGGGGAATGCGGAGGCCAGGTCATCTGATGCAGCACTCCATCACTCTCCTTGGTCAAATAGCCCTTACACAACCTGGAGGTGTGTTGGGTCATTGTCCAGTTGAAAAACAAATGATATCCCATCTGGTTTGGGCTTAGTGGGACTGGCATATCGCTGCAGAATGCTGTGGTAGCCATGCTCGTTAAGTGTGCCTTGAATTCTAAATAAATCACAGAGTGTCACCTGCAAAGCACCATCACATCATAACACCTCCTCCTCCATGCTTTACGGTGGGAAATACACATGCGGAGATCATCCGTTCACCCACATTGCATCTCACAAAGACACGGCTGATGGAACCAAAAATCTCAGATTTGGACAAAATTTCCACCGGTCTAATGTCCATTGCTCGTGTTTCTTGGCCCAAGCAAGTCTCTTCTTCTTGTTGGTGTCCTTTAGTAGTGGTTTCTTTGCAGCAATTCGACCGTGAAGGCCTGATTCACACAGTCTCCTCTGAAGAATTGATGTTGAAATGTGTCTGTTACTTGACCACCACACCTGTTAATTGAAATGCATTCCAGGTGACCTCATGAAGCTGGTTGAGGGAATGCAAAGAGTGTGCAAAGCTGAACATTTTAAGAGACAACTATCACAGCTCTTCATATGAGAATGAAATGAGGTCGTGGACAGTTTAAACATCCGTTCCAGTATATATGAGCAGTAATCTTGAAATAGTCACAAATAAAACCACCCACCATAAAGTCCCTAATTCAGACAACATAGTTTTTTGGAGAAAGTTATAAATGAAAAAATACTGGACACTTGGAATTATGTTTTTGATGTTTGTTGGGCGGTAACATGGAGAGGACATAAAATGATGTTGTGGTCCTGGTCCCACAGATGTGGAGAAGGAAAGTGAATCATGGTGGGAATTAGCATTCTAATGAAACTACATGCAACCCACGGTAGTGAAGCCGGAGAATAAGGTATCGGAGGAGAAGAATTTGATCAAGGGAAAGAATAGGAGGGAGTAAAAGAAGAGCAAGCAATGGGGGGAATCTGAAAAGGGGACAAAGGACATGAAGAAAAGAGGAAGAACGTGGAGTAGAAGGGGAATAAATAAAGAGGGGGATAGGGATGTAGGCCTAAGAACAGAGAAGGGATGCAGAATGGGTTATAAATGAGTGATGGTGAGAGAGAGAAAAGAAACAGAAAAGTCCTGTATAGTCAGAAAGAGAGGGGACATGCATTGCTAGATGTTCCCATAGACTTCCAGCCATTGAGCTAACGACTATCAATTTGAAAGCGCATCTCGGCAGGGATGCGCTGCTAAATGAATATTGAGGAAACACTGGTGGTGGTGTTCTGGGAAAGGATTTGTAAAAAACTTGCAACAAATGGATGTCTTTTTGTCGAGAGCAAAACTTTATTTTCAATCAAAAATAATTGTTCTGGAAGCAAAAACGAGGCTTCAAAGTAAAAAAAAAAATTGCAATCAAATATTTTGTTATAGAGCGCAAAACTTTATGCATTTTATTCCATAAAAATATTTTGAGAACCACATTTTTTATTTGAAAACAAAATTTCAATTTCATTTTGTTATCAACCACCCTCCATTTTGGCAATTTTTTGAGTGTCAGTTTGGCTACAACCAATACTGTTCAGCCTTTCTTTCCGACACAAAGGAAGGATGACTGCGTGATGATGGCATCTCCGGTAAGAAGCACTGTGCTTTCTTCCGTACAACTTTTTACATAGCTCCTGCGATTCAGTGTCGGTCCATAACATTGTACTATATTACATAGATAGAATGATAGAATGATAAATGATAAATGAATGATAAATGATAAATCATGCAATTATTATTCTAAAGCTAACCAAACGCATTTAGCTACGAACGCCTTTTCTCGCCATTTTCAGTTGACTTAATCTAACTTTCTTTCGTGGTAACTCAAAAGCATCCTTGCTTTCTATCCTTGGCACAATAAAGTTATTATATTCTACTCAATCCATAGGCTTCATTAATGCCATTCAGACTTGAAGATGATACAACAACTATGATAGCTGAGGTTCATAGATTGGTATTAATATTAGTTCAGAACCTAACATTTTAGGGTCCATACACAGATCGGCTACATACTGCAGCTAGCTACACATCCATAGGCATACAGTCATTTTTATCCTCTACACAATAAGCAAGTAAATAGTTAGCTAGCTATGTTACTTCAGCTGCATTGCACAGCAAGGCAAGCTTACACAATTGTACATTCAATTTGCAGTAAATGCTTTACCTAACTAGATTCTTTACATCCACTGTTTCCTAAGACGACAGCCTGGTTTGCTGCTTTTCTCAGGAGTACCTAATACATTAAACAACACAAATTACAATGTCACACTCACGTCATTACACCAGCTAACTGGCTGGCTAATGTTAGCTAGTCAGCTAACTTGCTAAATAGCGATTATCGTAAATTAACTTTATGACAAAATATGCACAATTGGTAATCTCTACATTAACGAACATATTCCTCTCAATTGTACATTTTTTGCTTGACTCGTTATGTTATAATTACTTACATTGGCTTCCCCGTAATGTTTTGTCAGCCATCTTTTCTGTTGAAATTCACCAGGGACGTGTATCTCGCGTCAAATTCGTAATTGGAACCACACGATATGATTGGTCATATAAAAACCTTGGGACCCAAATGCATAATGAGTGATCTAACTCCCTCTTGTGGTGGTCTGGAGCAATGAAGCCATGAAGCTGGGTACCTCTTAGTCCCGCGGTGTAAGCTCACAACTTTTAAAAGAGGAACCACTGTAGATAGAGTGGAGTAGACGAAGTATCAAGGGAATTTAGACAGCTCTGTAAAAATGGTAATCAGGCGCAGCAGTATAAGGCACTGCATCGCAGTGCTAGAGGCGTCACTACAGACCTGGGTTTGATCCCGGGCAGTACCACAACTGGCCGTGATCGGAAGTCCCATAGGGTCGTCCGAGTCCCATAGTGTCGTCCGGGTTAGGGCAGGGTTTGGCCGGGGGGACTTTACTTGGCTCATCGTGCTCTAGCGACTCCTTGTGGCAGGCCGGGCGCCTGCAGGCTGACCTCAGTTGTCAGTTGTTGAACAGTGTTTCCTCCGACACATTGGTGAGGCTGGCTTCCGGGTTAAGCAGGCGGGTGTTAAGAAGCGCGGTTTGATGGGTCATGTTTCGGAGCATGACTTGACCTTCTCCTCCCGAGCCCGTTGGTGAGTTGCAGCGATGAGACAAGATCACAATTGGCGAGAAAAAGGGGGTAATATACAAAAAAATAAAAAATAATGTGGCTGGTGTGAGAGAGTGAGACTATGAATCATATCGCTCCCTGTCTTCCCAACTGGCATCCAGCGGTATGACAGTAATTAGATTAACCTGCTTCCCCAGTCAATTAATATTTACACTGAACCATTTGAAGTGAGCCGTTAGGGGCAGATGGAAGAAGTTCAGTGCCATGAGCCAAGAGGCATAACATCCTACTCTACTGATAAGAAGAGTAATAGGCCAGTTCCAGAAAAACACGCCAGGGCTGTGGCCACTCAACATCTACAGTTCACAGCCCACCCAAGACACATTGCCCTGCCTGTCATGTTATATATAGCACCTGTAGTGTAGCTGATTGATACAGTACATGTAAGAAAAATGACTAATTAACTCAGTGTGGGAGTATTCTTGTAAATGAACAATTTTCTCCCAGTAACAAGGTGACAAGACTCCAGGATCATCTATAAAAGGGTTAGTGTGGGTTGTCCTCAGTGCACCCACTCCTTTACTAAAAGCCTGCCTGGTTCCAGCATTTAACTGGCCTTCCTGTGTATGGTTTATGTGGGCTGCTTGCTTGCCTGTTTTGTCGTCCTCCTCCTCCTGTAGCGAGTGTCATTGTTGAGATAATTATTTATTAAGTTGTTCATTATGCCTAGCTGTTGCTGTCTGTCGGGCCATCTGTCCCCAGCGAGGTGCTGCCTCCTCGTTCTGTTCCCCTGGCCGCAGGGGAGAAGGGGACTGCTAGAGTACGATTCACCTTCTGCTGACGGCCACCCACCCCCAACCGCGCACCATGCACCGGGTACAGGGGCAGCGGCTCAGCGGGCACTGGGCCTTCTGTCAGCACTTTAGACCGCTGTGGTTACCTTGACAAACTTATCCCGGACACCAAGTTCAGCCTGCTCACTGGTGCAAAGTCATAACCAATAGATATAGAGAGCCGCAAAAATTATACTTAGACAACTTGCATAGGCCTACGAACTGCCTGAGAGGGAGTGACTGACCAAATATGTCCATGTCATCTGGATATAACATTAGGGTTGTTTGTTGAGTTTGTCATTATATCCCCACCTAGCTGTTACTTTAGCAGTGGTATCCAGTTAATGACTAACTAACTAACTAACACCCTTGCTTTTCTTGCAGTTACACTCAAACTTTTCTTTTCTTACTAGCACCAACTTTACTGATTGCTACTTTGAGTAAAAATGTACTTACTATGACTGTGATATGTGGTTCTCTCACCAAGCTACATTAAAGGGATAGTGCGAGACTCTGGCAATTAAGAAGTTTTCTACTTACCCAGAGATGAATTCACTGATAAAAAGTGTACATTACCAAGAAGGAGTGTGATGGAGTTTTGCATCTGATGACCTGGCCTCCACAATCACCTGACCTCAAAACCCAATTGAGATGGTTTGGGATGAGTTGGACTGCAGAGTGAAGGAAAAGCAGCCAACAAGTGCTCAGCATATGTGGGAACTCCTTCAAGATTGTTGGAAAAGCATTCCAGGTGAAGCTGGCTGAGAGAATGCCAAGAACGTGCAAAGCTGTCATCAAGGTGAGACGACCATGTATCACAATAAGTAAATTTTTACTTTTCCCCAAACAATAACCCATTATGACAATCCAAAAACAGGTTAAGACATTTTTGCAAAAAAAAAAAAAAGATGTTAAAAAAATATCACATTTACATTAGTATTCAGACCCTTTACTCAGTAATTTTTTGAAGCACCTTTGTTTGGCAGTGATTACAGCCTTCAGTCTTCTTGGGTATGACGCTACAAGCTTGGCACACTTGTAGTTTCTCCCATTCTTCTCTGCAGATCCTCTCAAGCTCTGTCAGGTTGGATGGGCAGCGTCGCTACACAGCTTTTTTCAGGTCTCTCCAGAGATGTTTGATCAAGTTCCAGTCTGGGCTCTGGCTGGGCCACTCAAAGACATTCAAAGACTTGTCCCGAAGCACCTCCTGCGCTGTCTTGTCTGTGTGCTTAGGGTCATTGTCCTGTTGGAAGCTGAAGCTTCGCCCCAACTCTTGAAGGAGTTCTTACATATGCTGAACACTTGTTGGCTGCTTTTCCTTCACTCTGAATGATGGTCCCACTAAGCACAAAGCAGATGGGATGGCGTATTGCTGCAGAATGTTTTGGTAGCCATGCTGGTTAACTGTGCCTTGAATTCTAAATAAATCACCCCTACATCTCCTCCTCCATGTTTCACGGTGGGAGCCAGATCATCCGTTCACCTACTCTGCGTCTCACAAACACACAGTGGGTGGAACCAAAAATGTTGATGTCAGATGTCCACCGGTCTAATGTCCATTTCTCGTGTTTATTGGACCAAGCAAGTCTCTTCTTCTTGTTGGTGTCCTTTAGTAGTTGTTTCTTTGCAGCGATTCTCCTCTGAACAGTTGATGTTGAGATGTGTCTGTTACTTGAACTCTGAAGCATTTATTTGGGCTGCAATTTCTGAGGCTGGTAACTCTAAATGTACTTATCCTCTGCAGCAGAGGTAACTTTGGGTCTTCCTTTCCTGTGGCGGTCCTCATGAAAGCCAGTTTCATCATAGCGCTTGATGGTTTTTGTACTGCACTCAAAGTTCTTGACATTTTCCAGATTGACTGACCTTCATGTCTTAAAGTAATGATGGACTGCCATTTCTCTTTGCGTATTTGGGGCTGTTCTTGCCATAATATGGACTTGGTCTTTTACCAAATAAGGCTATCTTCTGTATACCAACCCTACCTTGTCACAACACAACTGATGGGCTCAAACGCATTAATAAGGAGAGAAATTCCACAAATTAACTTAAGGCACACCTGTTAATTTAAATTTATTCCAGGTGACTACCTCATGAAGCTGGTTGAGAGAATGCCAAGAATATGCAAAGCTGTCATCAAGGCAAAAAGGTGGATCATATTTTAATTTGTATTGTAACACTTTTTTGGTTACTACATTATTCCATGTGTTATTTAATAGTTGTGATGTCTTCACTATTATTCTACAATGTAGAAAAAAGCACAAATAAAGAAAAACCCAGAAATGAGTAGGTGTGACAACTTTTGACTAGTACTGTATATGCTGATTAGATAAGTATTCAACCCCGAGTCAATACATGCTAGAATCACCTTTGGCCACGATTACAGCAGTGATTCTGTCTGGGTGAGTCTCTAAGTGCTTTGCACATCTGGATTGTACAATATTAGGCTATTATATTCTTTAAACAATTATTCAAGCTCTGGCAAGTTGATCATTGCTAGACAGACATTTTCAAGACTTGACCGATTTTCATGCTGATTTAAGTTAAAAAAAAATGCAACTCCAGTGTATTTGGCCTTGATTTTTAGGTTATTGTATCGCTGAAAGGTGAATTTGTCTCCCAGTGTCTGTTGGAATGCAGAATTAAGTTTTCCTCTTGAATTTTGCCTGTGTTCAGCTCTATTCCGTACATTTTTGTTGAAAAAAACTCCCTAGTCCTTGATGATGACAAGCATACTCACAACATGATGTAGCCACCACCACGCTTTAAAATATGAAGAGTGGTACTCAATGATGTGTTATGTTTGCCCCAAATATAACGCTTTGTATTCAGGACAAAAAGTGAATTTCTGGCCTCCCGAGTGGTGCAGCGTTCTGTCACTGCATTGCACTGCTAGAAGCATCGCTACAGATGAGAGTTCGATCCCGGGCTGTATCACAACCGGCCGTGATCGGAAGTCCCATAGGGCGGAGCACAATTGGCCCAGCGTTGTCCGGGTTAGCGGAGGGTTTAGCCGGGGGAGCATTACTTGGGCTCATCGCACTCTAGCAATTCCTTGTGGCAGGCCGGGCGGCTGTAGGCTGACCTCGGTCATCAGTTGAACATGGTTTCCTCCGACACATTGGTGCAGCTGGCATCCGGGTTAAGCGGGCGGATGTTATTAAGCCCGGTTTGACGGGTCATGTTTCGGAGGACGCAGCGATGAGACAAAATCGAAATTGGGGAGAAAAAGGGGGTAACATTTTTGGGGGGCGGTATTACTTTAGTGCCTTATTGCAAACAGGATGCATGTTTTGGAATATTTTATTCTGTACTGGCTTCCTTTTTTTCACTCTGTCATTTAGGTTAGTATTGTGGAGTTACTACATTGTTGGGTGCCTGTATGTTTGTAGTGTCTGGGTGTATTGACTCACCATCCAAAGTGTAATTAGTAATGTACCATGCCTTAAGGGATATTCAATGTCTGCTTTTTTTAACCCATAGACCAATTTGTTCCCTTCTTTGCGAACCATTAGATAAGCTCCCTGGTCTTTGTGGTTGAATCCGTGCTTGAAATTCACACAGAGTGAGTCCATTCAACTTACTGTGACTTGTTAAGCACAATTTTATTTAGGCTTAACATAACAAAAGGGTTTAATACTTATTGGACTCTACAGGAAGTGGCTACCAGAAGAAGAGCAGAGAGATGCTAAGAGAGCCTAGGCCGTCCTCCTTTAGGATGACATGCCATTATGCTGAATGGGGAACACACGAGTCATTCAGGTTGTCCCACGCCAGCCTGGCCAGGAGCCAGCGCACTTATCTCGATCTAATCCTGCACAATGATGCAGCACAGAGCACCTCTTAATTATGGGCAGAGGCACTCTTCTCTCACAACACAGACAAAAGCGCATGCACACATGCACACACAAATGTGGACACACGCACAAACGCTAATGCGCATGACACACACAACAACCAGAAACAAACAAACGGATACATCAAAAAAACATGCATCTTATTCATCACAAGCGTACAGCATACAGATACAGGAGCCTTTGAGCGGAAAATCTGTCAGTGCGAGAGCTGCTGCTACGGCATCTCAAACAGCAAATGCATAGACAACGGAAGGCAGGCTTCATCAACACGTCACACACCACTTTGAAATGAGCTGGAGGCAGTATGCATTTTGGAAACATACAGTTTACTTAATTGTTTGAAACCTGAACGTTTTATTACATATTATGGAGGCATGTCTTTACCTTGCTTCAAAGTAGCATAGCAAAAATCAGACCCATAATCGGAGGGTATTAGCCAAAGGCACAATCCTAGTCATATAAGCAGCCCATGCTACTTGTTGCCTATCAGATCTCCCCCTCTTTCTAAATTTCTAGGATATTTTCCTCTCTGTCACATGTGCTTTAGACTGTTTTTTCCCACTAATTGCATTATGGAACAAACATTTGCACGTAGCCTACTGCCTTGAGTGCGTTGCTGCACTTATAATGTGAAGAAATAATAGTTCATCAACATTTTAATATAATTATTCTGATCTGTTGCATCAGACTCATTTCTTTTTAATTTTTTAAAATGTTGCCTAGGCCTACTGGTTGCATAAATGTGGGATCTATCGTCCCACAACTGTCCCAGAGTCTGTTTGAAATAGGGTATTTCTTCCTTGTCAAGCTGACCAATAAAATAGGTCAACTTTTCTACTATGGGGGATAGTAGAGTGACATAGGCTAGTGATTTTGCTGTTCGTTCCTCGTCTTGTTGGGCGAGGAAAAGTAAATGTGAACAGTTATTCCAGCATCTTCAAAGTGCACATCAGAATTCAGTAAGAATCCTTGCATCCTCGACTTGCTGTTAAAAAAAAAAAGATTACCGTAATCTAAATGTGATTTGTCATTCTGAGCACCGCGGATGGACGCCTTAATCAGTTTACTCACCCAATGCACATGGGTCCGGTCAATTTCTCAAATTGTTCAGCACCACATTTTCCTAACGAAATCCTGGTGTGCACATACTACAACCTAGAGACATCAATATGAAAAGCAATGTTTTCAGATACAACAATTCACCAACCTCAGAAGTGCTTGTATTCCAAAGGTTTGGGGGTATTTCAGAGGTTGTTTGTATCCCCGTACTTGCCTGTGTATGGTTGCAAGTCTGAACCAGGCAAAAAGATGTACGTTCGTGGGAAACCAATGAGGATCAAGGAATTATATCCACACACATACGGTCCTAGTAATCACCCCAGACAGGTACCCCAACCAACCACAAACAATGAAAAGCATCCAGATTATGCACGTGGTGGCCACCTGGTCTGTGACCCTCAAAGAGCATGTGCTTGCTTCTGTTCCAGGGCGTACCTATTAGCTAGCTAGCTCTGGTCCGCACTAGCTCTGGTCCGCAATAATTAGCTCTGATCCAGGGCGTAGCTAGAAGTTAGTGCGGACCAGAGCTAGCTAGCTACACCCTAGAGCAGAGTTAGTGCGGAACAGAGCTAGATAGCTACTAGCTACACCCTGGACCAGAGCTATTGTGGACCAGAGCTAGATATACTAGCTATGCCCTGGACCAGAGCTAGTGACATATTACAGCTCTGGTCCAGGGTGTTGGAGCACTGCATATGCACATACCAACAGGAGCTTTCATCCATCCCTGTCTGCTACTGCCCTATGGGTACACTCTACAAGGCAGTCTGTT
Organism: Oncorhynchus clarkii lewisi; assembly: GCF_045791955.1. NCBI lineage: Eukaryota > Metazoa > Chordata > Actinopteri > Salmoniformes > Salmonidae > Oncorhynchus > Oncorhynchus clarkii. The sequence goes on along the minus strand of NC_092176.1, from coordinate 1,400,266 downwards.
CATTCCTCTCACAATTCCACCTGGTATACGCACGCACGCGCTGTTAGTGGACACAAGGAGGCTGTTTAGTAACAAACCACGATCGCAGAACTCAACGCGAAACAATAGCAGAACCTGGGTAAACCAATCATGGAAGACAAGGGCCACAATATGAACCATAGGGAAAGTGAGCGATTCATACTACCATTCCTAATGCAATCGGTGCAACTAGCAGAGATGTACGTGGCTTTGTTAGAGCATAGTGCACCTAGATCAGACTGGAGAGGTCAGCTAGTGCATAACCTCTGTGGCTCAGCTGACAGGACAAGGAGGGGGGAGGCAAAGGCTGACAGATCAGGGTCAAGGGTGAAAAGCAGGGTTCAGGAGGTGCAGTGACTGGGGGGTTAAGTAGTGCCCTAACGCCAGGGCCTAACTGGCATGCCATGCTTCAGGTGCAGGGGACATTCTCTACGGTACGGTACTGTATAGTATAATGCAGGGAGCATTCTCCAGTAGTCCACAAAGCAGGAAACACAACAACACACACACACAAGTCCAGATCAAACACCACTCACTTAGAGGCCTGCGTGACAACATGACCGTGCTCCCGCAAGCTCTGCCCTGTAAACAAAACACACCAATATCTTGGGATCAATGTCAGCAAACCTGGAATAGGGGGGAATCAGGGGTGGATAACATGGCAGCTTAACAACCTGCATAGTGCACTAGATACCAAATGTTAAAAAATATTTTAAAAACTGTGCATCCTTCTGGTAGATATTATTGATGTAGGGCCAGGAGTTAGTCCTGTTGATGTAGGACCAGGAGTTAGTCCTGAGCATGATGGCCTCCTGATCGGTTGACAAGGACAAGAAGAAAGTTCTGGCTTCCTTCACATAACCTTCATCTGATCCAGTATGGATGAGTACCAATGCCCTGGCTGCAGGCCTGCACGTCTCCCTCTAAGTTCCACCTGCCATACTTAGCGCCCTCCTGTGTTTACAAGGTCCTGGACGTTGGAGGAGGGTCCTCCTGCAGTAAGGGGCAGCTGCTGCAGCACCACAGCAGGCTGATAGAGGGACACCTCTGCCAGTAAAAGTTGATGGTCATAGTAAAAATCACCGTAAAAACACTATTTCCCTTTTCAGGGCCCTAATAACCCTGCCTCCGTCCAGACCGCACATGAACATGCAGATCGGGCAGACGCCACAGGGGCCCACCCCACACATTACATCAGGCTTAATGGTGTGTATGATCCTCGTCCCCTCCCCACTCAGTGTCAGGAGCCCAAAAGGAGTTACGGTTAAGGAGCCGTGGTCTGGGCACAGGCGAGAACTCATTTTATCACCTTCGCATACACTCTGGGAGAAGTAGGACAGACCCAAAACCATAAAGCTGAGCTGGGATATACAGATGGAGGGACAGCAGAAAGAGGTGGAGGGAGAAGAAACGGGGAGGAAAATGAAAATAAAAAAAGGGAGGAGAAATTACAAAAAGAGGGGAAAGGGGAGGGAGGTCTAAAGAGGACAGGCCAGCACCATAAAGATGAGGAAGGATATACAGATGGAGGGACAGCTGAAAGAGGAGGAAGTAGGAAGACATTTAAAAAGAGGGGAGAGTAAGTAGGGCAGAAAGATTACTTTCTGCAGTGCTTTACCATTAGTCAGAGGTAGAGGTAGATCTGGAATTGGGGACGAGACAGAGACCTAATTTAGCTGGTTGTAGATCTGGACAGAGAAGGAACAATCGTGGCTTAACATGAGAGTTGAGTATGCAGTTTTCAATCTTGAATTGCATACCTTAAATCTCAAAACATTGCGTCCCTCAAGCAAACTTCTAGGCCTAAAAATACCGACCATATTGATAAATTCTACTAAACTCTGCAAAAAAACAAAAACCAACATCCTCTCACTGTCAACTGCATTTATTTTCAGCAAACTTAAAGTTTCAATATTTGTATGAACATAACATAACAACTGAGAGAAACTGATCGAGATGCACCAGATTTGCCTGTTCTTGCTGTGAGATGTTACCCCACTCTTCCACCAAGGCACCTGGAAGTTCCAGGAAATTTCTGGGGGGGGGGGGTGGCCCTAGCCCTTACCCTCCATTTCAACAGGTCCCAGTTGTGCTCAAAGGGATTGAGATCCGGGGTCTTCATTGCATATGGCAGAACACTGACATACCTGTCTTGCAGGAAATCACACACAGAACGAGCAGTATGGCTGGTGGCATTGTCATGCTGGAGGGTCATGTCAGGATGAGCCTGCAGGAAGGGTACCACATGAGGGAGGAGGATGTCTTCCCTGTAACGCACAGCGTTGAGATTGCCTGCAATGACAACAAGTTCAGTCCGATGATGCTGTGACACACCGCCCCAGACCATGATAGACCCTCCACCTCCAAATCGATCCCGCTCCAGAGTACAGGCCTCGGTGTAACACTCATTCCTTCGACAATAAACGCAAATCCGACCATCACCCCTAGTGAGACAAAACCGCGACTCGTCAGTGAAGAGCACTTTTTGCCAGTCCTGTCTGGTCCAGCAACGGTGGGTTTGTGCCCATAGGCGTGATGTCTGGTGAGGATCTGCCTTACAACATGCCTACAAGCTCTCAGTCCAGCTTCTCTCAGCCTATTGCGGGCAGTCTGAGCACTGGAGGGATTGTGCGTTTCTGGTGTAACTCAGGCAGTTGTTGTTGCCATCCTGTACCTGTCTGGCAGGTGTGATGTTCGGATGTACCAATCCTGTGCAGGTGTTGTTATACGTGGTCTGCCAGTGCGAGGACGATCAGCTGTCTGTCCTGTCTCCCTGTAGCGCTGTCTTAGGTGTCTCACAGTACAGAGATTGCAATTTATTGCCCTGGCCACATCTGCAGTCCTCATGCCTCCTTGCAGCATGCCTAAGGCACATTTACACTGATGAGCAGGGACCCTGGGCATCTTTCTTGTGGTGTTTTTCAGAGTCAGTAGAAAGACCTCTTTAGTGTCCTCAGTTTTCATAACTGTGACCTTAATTGCCTAACGTCTGTAAGCTGTTAATGTCTTAACGACCGTTCCACAGGTGCACGTTCATTAATTGTTTATGTTATGTTTCATTGAACAAGCATGGGAAACAGTGTTTAAAACCTTTATAATAAAGATCTCTGAAGTTATTTGAATTTTTACGAATTATCTTTGAAAGACAGGGTCCTGAAAAGGGGACATTTCTTTCTTGCTGAGTTTAGATTCATATACCTTTGATAAAAATGTGTCCCATTCAAGCATTTGGCCATCAATGTAAATAAGAATTTGTTCTTAACTGACTTGCCAAGTTAAATAAAGATTAAATACATATTAAACAGGCAAATTGTGCCTTAAAAACACTTCGAAATCTCTTCCTTTACAATTCCCGTAGACATCATCGCCCCACTTTTCCTCAGTTTCGATCTCAACTCTCAGTACATATCCATCTCACGTAGAAAGAGCCAGGCCCATCTATACTGAACAAAAATATAAACGTAACATGTAGAGTGTTTTATGAGCTGAAATAAAAGATCCCAGAAATGTTTCATAACTCACAAAAAGCTTATTTCTCTCAAATTTTGAGTACAAATTTGTTTACATCATGTTAGTGAGTATTTCTCCTTTTCCTAGATAATCCATCCACTTGACAGGTGTGGCATATCAAGAAGCTGATTAAACAGCATGATCATTACACAGGTGCACTTTGTGCTGGGGACAATAAAAGGCCACTAAAATGTGCAGTTTTGTCACGCAACACAATACCACAGATATCTCAAGTTGAGGGAGCATGCAATTGCAGGAATGTCAACCAGAGCTGCTGCCAGAGAATTAAATGTTCAGTTATCTACCATAAGCTGCTTCCAACGTTGTTTTAGAGAATTTGGAAGTATGTTGAACTGGCATCACAACCACAGACCACGTGTAACCACGCAAGCCCCGGACCTCTACATCCAGCTTCTTCACCTGCGGGATAGACTGAGACCAGCCACCCGGACAGCTGAGGAAACGGGACCTTTTGTGGGGAAAACTAATTCTGATTGGCTGGGTCTATCTCCACAGTGGGTCGGCCTGTCGTGCAAGTGGGTGGGCCTATGCCCTCCCAGGCCCACCCATGGCTGCGCACCTGCACCAGTCGTGTGAAATCCATAGATTAGGGCATAATGAATTTATTTCAATTGACTGATTTCCTTCTATGAACTGTAACATAGTAAAAACATTAAAATGATTGAGTTTATATTTTCATTCAGTGTAGTTGTCAACTAGCATCTAGTTGTCAACACAGTGTCTGTCAATAGCACAATCATTGATCATTCCTGACCCTCATTCACAGCTCCCCCTGAAGCTCATGTCCTCAACCCTGGCTCCTTGTTCAAAGACACAATATGACTGTACCGAGAATAAAACGGAAACTGATAAAAACACAATCAAAACCGAGAAACTGAATGGGGGGAGGGGGGGTTTGTTGTGGGAAGTGCTTTGCAGTGGAAGCCTCTTCTTATACCCCTGGTGCGCTCCCATCTTTCCTGCTGGGATCAGAGATTAGGAAAGCGTAGAATGCTCCGCAGGCGCCTCTCGGAATGCTGAAAGTGTTGCGAATGGAGTTCAGGGCCGAGGAGAGATGAGAGAGCCCAGCAGGGTGAAGTTTGATGCCCGAGTTGAAATGGTCGCCATGTACCTTTGCACAGGTGTTTACAGAGCAGTGGAGAGCAGGAGGATTGCATTGCCAGGGCTTGGTGGCCTGCTCCCAGCACAGAATCCCTGCTGGCATCTGGCTGGCGCATGGCACAGGGATGCCAGTCTGCTCCATGTTCATGGAGCCTCTTTAATAAGTGCTGTCATTCCACTAAAAACAGATTTATGACTGCAAGAGGAATCTTCGGGAAGAAAGGCAATCCATTTAACATCTTATCTCCCCTTTAGAGGGGGACTAAATGTTCGCTTAAGTGTTTTTCCATTTAAATGACTGTCTATAACAGCTTACAGGCAACACTATAAATTCCCGGGCTTTTAGCGGCTCCCTTCATCCTTTTAAGTAGCAACAACAGTGACCACAAGGAGACTGGAGAGGGGCACAGAGAAAAAGGAAGAGAGAGGGAAGAGTGCTGCACATCAAGTACTTTTGATTCCCTATAAAATGTCCCTCTTAAGAATGCTTACTTCTCCAAGCCAATTTAATGCGCAATCTCAATCGATTCAAGCCCCTGAAAAAACTTTTTCAAATACCCTGTACCTAGAGCTGTTAAGTCTCTGCAGGACATCAAATAGCCTCTCCTTCTGGCAACACATTCGCTCTACTATTTTTTATTTCTCCCTCTCTCTCAGTGCTGGAAATCCTTAAAATACTATCTGAAGACGTGAGAGGCTTCACACGGCATCTATTCATTCTGTTGAGTCATTCGACTGCCTTGCTCATGCATTTGCTATCGACACTTGTAGAGCGTATTTTCAAACTCAATTCTTCCTCTCTTCATTGGTTCACCTATGAACATACACTTCACCTAGGAACATGCACTTCCGGCTGCATGACGCGTGGGTGCTTGGCCCAACAACTTTTCCAGGCCTTTGAGAAGTCTTTGCTCCAGAGCCTTGGTTCTTTTGGAGTGGGTGGACAGGACTGATGACCAAAACAGAGCGGACACAGGGAAGTCTCTGGTGGTGGTATGGGGCTGAACAGAGAGAGTACAGTGCTTGATCTGCCTCTCCCTGTCAGCGAATTAGCTCCAATGGAGAGAGGGAGAACGTGCTCCAAAAAAATAAGACGTCCTCCTGAAGTCACACCAGCCTTCGAAATAGCTGACCCACTTGTAGACACACTTTAGATAACTGCCTGTCCTCGATGTTGTAACCGATAAAGGTTTGCAGTATATACGCACAGGAGCCTGAAGATGGCAACTCATCTGCTGCTGCTACTACTGCTGTTGCTGAGTAAAATAACCTGTAAAACCTTGGGAGAGGTAAAGAACGTGGTGATGTGGAACGCTACAGTACATGAGACGATACACACGTATCTTCATGATACACCACTTCTCAACTCCATTACCCCAAGCAAAGAGAGGGAAAACTTCAGAAAAGCAGTCCTTAAGACTTACGCAATAACATAATATATGCAAGCTTTCTTCATCGGCACAAATCTCCAATTCGCCCGTGTTCCTTTCAGCGATGACACTCAAGGCCAAGTATAATGGGGTGCTGACACATTTGTGTTGCATTAGGCCCTGAACCAGTGGAGGCAATTACAGGGGGCCATTTGAATGTACATTATGGAAGCACATTAGTAAGAACAGCAAACAAAGACTAGAGACATTTAATGAGAAAAATATATACACGAGCCTATCTTTGTATGGGCAGAGGAATGCATCGCCCACTAAAACCCATGTCGGAGTGATAGAAAATTAATGATTGCGATGATGAACCCCACTCTGTGCTTTTTCCACTGCTTAGCTGTAGGCAAACATTGTGTGATGCCAGCCATATAAATGAGCGATAACAGAACCCCTCCACCAAGACTAGCCCATTACAGGCTTAACTAAATGATTAAGTGAACATTTCGGTCCATATGTGCTTCGCAACACTGTACAGACAAACCTTTTTTGTACGAGTAACTCTGAAATTTAACCTTAATCGTTAGGCACATGAAATGAAAGAACACAGGAGCACACATAGCCACGGACATTTAGTCAGTCACATCGTGTCGTTTCCAGATGTGTTCTGGAAAATTTACAAAAAGTAAGCCATACTTAATATCGTGAGGAAAATGTGAACACAACATGTGCTATTGTCTGTTGATGTGCACTGTGTGTGTAAAGGAGTATGCAGCTTAGTTAAGAACCATATCCATTGTCATTGTGTGCATGCGCAGTGGGGAATGTTTCCAGAGACAACAAGAGAGATGTAAACTCACTATGCTTTTTTTGTTGCTATTACAGAGATGCTTCATTTTAGGCAGTCATCTGTCAAGTCCCGTGTTCCCAAACGGTCCCAACACCCTCGGCCAAGCAAGCTGAACAGAACACTGGGCCGGACCCATAGCTCTCATAGAATAGACAGCACTTCACAATGGCAGTGAGATAACACAGAGGCTGCTGAATGTCTAAGACATCTCCAAAAGGGAAGATCTAAGTGGAGGGCCATAATTCCATTTGGAGAAAAAAAAGACAGATGCTAAAACGGCAAGGGTGCCTCGACAGTTCCATTTGGATCTCTGTTGTAGCAGAGTGATCCGTGGACTCACCTCTGGTCCAGGAGGGTCAGTCTGTGTAGTTCGGTCAGGTTTTTGGCAGGTGGGCTTCAGGGCAGCTTTGGCACACTCCTGCACGCAGAACACACAGACCAACGTCAGAGACAGTCACTCATACTGCGGCTCGGAGTTCTTCCTGGTCAGGTCTTGCGGTCAGGAACAACTCCCAGCCTACATTACGTCATAGTTAGGGCCAGGAGTTTTGTCCTGACCGTGTGGCTTGACTATGAAAAATCCCAGGACCAAGTAGTATTATTAGTACCTTTTTAATGCACGCGGTTTAAGAACACCACATGCCAAAACAAGCGCCACAGAAAATATTACATTCCAGCCGACAAAACCCCCCTAAAATCACTGGGGCAGGAAAGTTGAAAGACATGCAGGGAGGATTTCATCAGCAAATATTGAACCACGTTACCTCGCAAAGTGCACCAAAAAAAGAAGTCATATCAACTGACAGGGGAGTGCTGGCCAATGTGCTGCAAGGTCTTACTCGGGCAAAATTAACGCTTCTCAGCGGACAGATTTCAGCAGGTTTGGCTAAGAGCTGCCGTTTCCTTGTAAATTACAGCCCTTTTTTGGGGGGGAGGGGGGGGCTGCTTACGATTCCGCTGCAATGCTGCTGGTGAGTGTTACGTTCTGTTAATATCAATTCTACCAATTAGGGTTCAGAAATCTGAGGCATATGTCATGAATTTAAGTGAGGTATGCTGTCGCAGCAGACATGGCTGGTGTGTGCAGCATGCAATCTGCCGGAGAGTGAGTATCGTCACACCAACCGCGCCAGATTTCAAACAGTACGGGGGCTTCCAACATCCCTCGTCTTTGGCTGAGATCCTCAAATCATGAGGAACCTGATTGATTGGGCCATCCTTATCTGAGCTGGGCCAACAACACATTGAACAGTCTGTGTTTTCCTATGGACCATATGGTAGTCTGAGGAGAAGGAGAGAGGAGCAATCGGTACCTAGAACCAGAATGTGCAAATACACAGATGTCAAATGGGAACCGACTCTATGGAGCATACTGTCGGCACCAGGCATGTGACATAGAAGAGACGATGTATGAAGCCTCGGGAGCAACGTATCAAATTATATTCTCTCTCAGTGCAATATATCAACTTGACAACGGCGCTACAAACCCTCCCAAAATACTTGACATTCCAGTCTTGCATTTAAAGTATTTGGGGTTTTGATCCGATTCCAACATTCCAAACATGATTTATTTGTTTAGCTTTCTAAATTTGGTCAAAGCGGATTAAAATTAGCATTCAACAACACTGTACTTTTCCCTTCATATTTGTCTTTAATTTATATTAACGACAGGGAGAGGAGAGAGCAATGCTGCATGTGATAGGCTGGAGAAAGTCAGAAACAAGGAAACAAAATGGGTGGGGGGGGGGGGGGTACTACTATTAGAAGAGTCTCCTCAGTGCCCTCTGCTGTTGTCATGGACTCCCCCACTTCACTCGCTCGTCATCATCATCCTCCTCCACACTAGTGGTGAGTAGCTAATATTTGTTTGTTCTCCCTGTATCTAGCTCCTAACCATGTATTATCCACAGTCTGTGTGTTTGTCTCTCAGAGCAGCCAGTCCAGGACACTCAAGAGGAACTCCTACAAGCAGAGATGCTGTCTGTGTGCACCGTGCTGAGGTGTTCCATACCCAAAAGCAACCAAGTTGTTTCTGTTTTGCACAGGCAACTTTTAAAAGACAGCCCTTTTTGCATCCCGTATCCCATTTTGTATTTAATTGTACTCTATTGTATCGAAGTGATCTGAATTTCTAATGGAAGACGACACACAAATTCAAATGTTCAGACCGTCTTCTCAAACATTGTGGTAGTGCTACGGTACGTCTCTCACCAGTTCAGCCTGCAGTCGGAAGATCAGCTCATCCTTCTCCCTCAGCTGCAGCAGCAGAGCCTCTTCCCTCCCCGGCTCCTGGAAAGGAGTACAAACCAAGTCACACACAGTACTTCAGAAAGGGAATAAGTTAGGGGAGCTGAACACTGAGCGTTGAGCCACCACAGCACTACCGTAGAGTTGGTGATGGCTAGAATGTGGATTGAGAACACAGACCACTGTATTATGTTACAAGTGAACAGGGAGGCGGAGAGAGGACTGAAAAGTGTGTGGACAGTACATGCAAGGACTCCTCTGGTAAACTTAAGGCAAACTATGACCGCAGCAATTATAGATAGGGGAGGGAGGCACTTCCAAAAGACAGGAGAGGATGGAGCAGGCCCTAGGCAGGAGAGACCATGGCAGCAATGAGGAACCATACACCCACTCACACAACCAAGATGGCCCACTTCAAAACGTACTGGTCGAGAGAGAGCGAGCAAGAGCGAGTGAAACAAAAGTCCACCAACACGGAGCCAAGATAATGGCGTATGGCACGGCTGCAGACAAACTAGAACAATATGGCTGTGAGTTACATAAGGCAAGTTGAAGCCATTCAATCTCTTGCCCAGAACCTCCGGCAGATACTTTGTGGAAAGGTCCTCGACCCTTGCTGCACTTTCTCAGACGGCCATGTTGTTTCTGAAATCTGTACCGATTGCGCAATGTGCACTTTGGATGAGTTGCCCTTACTGATGTTCTGCTATAATGAGAGCCCTGGCAGATCCCTTCAAAAGAAAGGTAAGCTCAAGGCAGTGGATGGGCAACAACATTATAAGACCATTAGTATGTCACCAAACTATCATACCATGTGTTCTAAGTAACCCCATGTTGCAAACTTGAATTGGCTTAGTGCCTTCTGCTACTTTATGCCTGTTATTTATTTTCTTTGGGTTTCTCACACAACCTCAAACGTCTCTGTCAGTCACTGTTTGCTGGCCCACTGTTACTGTGATATCCTCCTTAACAGTTTGTTTCTTTCTGAAATAGACCTTGCTATGACATATTCAAACTAAATGTCAATATTATTAGCCAGATAATGCCATGAAAGCCTGTGTTTTTGTACCCCTTCGGTGGGGTCACGTCCCGGGGAGGTCACAGAGTAAACAAGGAAATGAAACATCCTCTAAACCTTCGCCTGAGGGGAATCCTTAATTCTGTCTCCATTAGAGAAGTTCAATGAGAGGCACTTTATCTCCACATTACCATAGCTAGGACCTCTGGGGGGTGGGTGAGAGAGGGAGAGTGGGTCCCAGTCCACAGACTCGCAGGGGAGCACAGCAGCACCCTACCCTCCGTCACCCCTATGAATAAACAGAACAATAAGTATGCAGCATCTCTCCATCCTCACAATTATCCTGACCACCCAAGGTTAACAGAGTTGGGCTCAACGTCTGTATCAGGGTTGGGCTCAATTCCAATTAGAAATATTTTCATCAGCGATCCATTGAGGAAAATTGTCATTTCAATGTACTTCCTGAATTGACTGAATTAAACAAGAATTGACCTAACCATGGTCTGTTTAGTGACCCTATCCTTTTTCTCATGGAGGGTTGAATGTTTACAGCACATGTGGCCGGGCCATGACAAGAAACAGCAGTTGGCATACACACACAAACACACCTTAGGAGCATCTCAAGGAGACAGGCAGGCTGCCAAAGTTTTCTAAAAGTTCAGGTTTATCTGCAGGCTCATCTGGCCTCTGGACAGACTGTCAGAAAGGGCTGCCTGTCCTGCCACCTGTTTGTACAGAAACAACATAAAAGTGTAGTGTTTGGGGAAAAGGTTATGCGGAAACACATCAGGCAATTGATGAGCTTGGCATTTCAATGAGATCGCCTCCACCCGAGGAGGAGCAGTGAAAAAAAGCTGTGCTCTCCACGGGAGCCGCTTTCCGAGGGCGCTAATTATAAAAAGGCAGGGATAACAAATGTTCCCTAAAGGAAGTTTTTGCTCAAAGTAGGACAAGCAGTGACATGGTTTCGTCTCAGGTGGGTTGCGGGGCTTTATTTTTAAACTCAGATTTTTCTGGAACGTCAGGACGAGACCCATCCGTCTCCCCTGTCATCCAACACAACGTCAGATGCATGGGCTCCTATTCTCAGCTCCCTCCCCTCCCTCTCCATGCGAAGAGAAGGTAGGAATGGACCAGAGCGTCACACAGCGCTCTGCCTGTGCAGTGTTGCTGCTCTTGCTTGGTGCCATAGTTCCATGTAGGTCAGTAAGGAGGACACACACACAGAGATAGACACACACACACAGACCTATTTTCCACTCCTGTGCTCTCCGCCCCAAAAGCGCAACAAAAACTCTGCCGCCCGCCACCAAACTAAATCCCCTTTCCTCAGAAACCCTGACAAAAGCCCATTTGATAAACCTCCCCTGCCACCCCAAGACTTTCCCAAAGGGATTAATGAGATCATCTCATTGAGATCAAATTCCACTGATGCTATGGCTGAGAAAGACTCAGCCCCGTCAAGTTTCTGTGGCACTTTAAGAAGCAGAAGGACTGGAAAATGTTCCTGGGCATGCCGAGAGAAAGCAGGCATGAAAGAAGATCTAACTCACAAACAAATCCCCTTTTAAAGAACTCTGCAGGAGGTAGAATACACTTCTAAATGTGTTGAGGCTCGAAAAAGCACTAATGGTACATTATACAGCATGGCATAGATAGGTACCAGTCGTGGTTGAGCCTTGCAAAAGTGAGTTGTTAGCTGTAAAAACAGTTACCTTTAGGGGCAGCGTCTTCTCACTACAGGGGCTGATGGGGAGAGAATGAAGGCTGCCTGCAGGACTTGTGTCAGTGCTCTGAGGAGGGAGAGAGGTGGTGAGATTTAGATAGAAACTGAAGAAAAAAAAACATCATTATAAGACCATTAGTATGTCACACAAAAATTCACAATTTCGAAATGTTACCATATTATTTTGAGGTGAGAGGATAAAATATGTCACCAGAGATAGGAACGTGACTAAATATACAGCAATGGGTAGTTGAAACATGAGCTCTTAAAATAACTTGTCATTTTGCTGCCTTCTTGCCATTTACAGTGACATCAAGATGATTGTACAGTGACTATTCTGACACACGTAGGTTGAGTTGTACACTTACCTATTAACATACCTCCATACATAGAATGTCCAATCTGGGTAATAATCTTCATAATTTTATGCGTTTGAATGCCCCCTTTCAGAGAAGCAGTCCTATGTACACTTAAAGGTGCAATGTAGTCAGACTAGTCCGGCCCGATTGTGTCAACTTTCATCAATGTGTATCCCACATGCAGGTTTAAGGTCAACATTTTTCTACAGGCTTGCGTGGAAATGTCTGAACAATTAAATAAGGTTCAATTTCGGCATGGCACTGCCTGAAAGCATTCATAGTAATGGCTTTTCTCCTTATTTGAGGTGCCAGAGCTCAGTGACCAGAGATTATATATTAATAACATGGCCCTCAGCCCACTTCGATAGAGTATTTAATCATCATATTCAAATTAGGAAATGTAAATGCTTCAAATAACTAAAGGCTTTTTACCCCCCCCCTTTAAACTTGGCTTTCATAGGTATTAGGAGCCTCTGAAAAGCACGCGGTGCAATAAGACTCTTTTGGCTGAGCAGAGATGCCCCGCGCCGCTGTGTTTCATCCAATATTAGAGCGTTTTATTCTGGATGTGGAGGGGAAGAACCACCACAGAGGGGGAGCGGAGAAGAACCACCGCCAGGTCTCAATATCACGAGGTCAAGCAAATAAAACGCAAAGCAAATAAACAAGTCATTCTTATTCTTGTTACTGAGCGGTTTACATACGGTGATGTGGGGCAGCACATTTGCAAGTTAATGAGAGTACGGAGTCAGCAGAGAGGGCAAACTATTTCCTCTTTAATATTCAAGTTCTTCTGTTGTGTGCTCCTCTCTGGCCCTTCTCCTGTACAGCCTCTAATTGTTCATGTAGACTTATTTTATCTGGCCGATGGGTCTTTTTGAGACAACGCAAAAATATGAACAAATAACAGAGAGAATCAGACAATGCATCATTCGACTCGCATTGTGATCTTTTTGTGTTGGCTTGGATCTCAGGTTAAACACAGCAGCAGGCAGGTGCTACTAGGGGGGAGATGACCTTCAAAGCAACATAGGATGTTGTGAATTCCAGCTTGGCCAGCAGTGCCTAATGTCTTGTCACCAAGGAATAGAATCATGCTGCTACTGTTAGAGGCATTGTTTTCCTACCAGAGCAGCCACGCTTGGTACTGTAGGACTGGTTCTGGTCCACAGTTATTGTAGAATGGATTCCAAGAATTAAATGTTAACCAAACACCATGGAGTCTGCTGTGTGATTTCTCAGTTAATTAGCCATTACACAAATAGCTAATCACATGTATAATAGTGGGATGTAATTTGATTGCGTTTCCCTAGCCACTCCAGATACTATCCATTCCCAGAATTAAAACCCCCATTAAATACACAAAGGCATTTAGAAAGCTGCGGAGTGCACGGCGTCAGGCTGAGGCTTTAACAAGCTCCAGGCTTCACTGTGTGACAACGCCAAAAGCACACAGCTATTTAAATGAACAAATGGAAATTACTTCCAGCACTTGTTTTTGAGGTTGAAATATACCATGTTCAGAGCTGATAGAGCAGAATACTGGTAGAGACTGGCTGCTATTGGGACTGCTGTGCTGCTGGGGCAACCACCATTCTGATGTAGGCTACATCATGTGTTGCTATCAAATGGATGATTGAGTTACCAATGACATTATCTAGGACCTTTGTAATCCATGGCTATGACAGTTTCTATCGACTACTATGTGGTTATGAATTAACTTGCAGGGGGAGGAGCCATGTTTACCCCATTCCTCCACCCCCCCCTCCCTTGCTTGCTTGCTTACTGTGGAGAGTGTAAATTTAAATCTGGACCTCAAAGCCAGTTCCACTGCTGATTTTCATTCTTCCCTCTAATCAAAGACTGATTTAAACCTGGCTGGGAAACCAAGTGTGTGCAACTAATTATCAGGTAGAACAGCAAACCAGCAGTACCCTGGACATCCAGGCTCTGATTTGAATACCCCTGGTGTAAGGTGTGACAGGTGGTACTACTGCAGTCTACCTCCTGCAGGGTCCTCCGGAGGCGCAGCAGCAGGGTCTTGACGGAAGTGCAGTCCTGCTGCATCAGCCTGAGGGGTAGTGCCTCCAGCCCCGGGGCCTCGTCCTCTCGGCCCAGGCACCAGTCAGCCGGCAGCAGGGTGGTCGGCCGGCAAGGCTCCCTGGAACACAAGCACAGAGTCACCTTCACGGAAACAAACATGCACAGAAGGGGGGGGCATATTCACAGATAGCTCCTAATTTGAAATACTACAGTTGCAAAGGAGAATAAATATCCTATTTATTCACTATTATAAACTGGGTGGTTTGAGTCCATTGGCTGAAAGCCATGGTATATATATATATATAGTACACACACACACACACATACACACATACACACATACATATATATATATTCCCTTAGCCGTGGTATACTGGCCATTTACCACAACTCCTTTTTGCTTAAATACACAATTCAAATCATTGAAAATAAAGTAGTATGTCCTACACTGTTTGTTCGTTGATTAGGACTCACCTAAAGAGTCCCTTTACAACATCCTTTACAAATAGGCCTACAGCATCTTAAATGTATTGTGGGCTGAAGATAACATTTTAAAAGACAGAAGGCACTTTCTTTAATGACACGTTCTCTAAACGTGTCATTCTCTAAACGTGTCTAATTCAAACAGAATCTAGACTCATCTCAAATGGACTGGTTGAGATTTTGCCAGTTGTGTTCAGAGTGTAGAACACTGGAACCTGTTCGCACAGAAAATCAAAACAGTTGAGATGAGTCTAGATTTTCTCTGATGGCCTGTGTGAACTCCGCTTAAAAGAGTTGCTCCGTCTGATGCTAAAACCCCCCTCATCATGCAGCCAAAAAGGTCCAGGTGTCACTTCAGAGTTGCTCCAAATGGGCAGCCGAGAAAATGAACCATGTCCGCAAATATCAATTGGATCCACTTCCTTGTTTGAGATAACACTTCATTCCCAGGAGGACAGGAGCCGTGATGAATTATTTCATATGAGCGATTACCATCGCAGATATTAGGTGTAAAAATGAATCTGAGTGTTCCTCGTAAAACATGCTCAACTGTGTTCGAGACATTGCATTAGAGTTCCACCTGACCAGAGTTTGAGCAATGAGAGATTAATGGTGTCCAGATAACTTTATCAACAGATGAAGACTTCATTTCACTTCCTTACCCTCCTCCGCAAAATGGAGATGTGGGGATTGGGATGTTTTAATTGCAAACAAAATTGACTGCGGCCCCAAATTCGCTCCAGTTGATTTTCTTCCTACGCAGGCCATTGTATGGAAGAAGACCATGAGTGAGTTGGATATCTGAGCGATACAGAACATACCGTCATTGAAAGGAAGGCTTGAGTCCTTAGAGTATGGCATAAATTCTGTTTGTCATCGACATCTAATAAAATATGCCTTGATCAATTAATCTGAAGTTTGATAATAAATAACATCAGCTTTACACTGACATTTATTTTTCATACTGTTGACATTTTTTTACACTACTGTGTTGTGCGACTGCAAGACTGCTTCATGACATTTTCAAAAGTTGAGTACAAAAATATCAAAGCGTCTTCTAAAAATGTTAAGGACAACAAAGAGAGCAAGCGGGCTGCAAGCAACAAGAAACAAACAAAATCAGGAGGCTCTAGCTTATTATAAACAGCATCCATAACACCTAGACCGGGGGACTTTTAGCACTGACATTGAGATGCCTTCGCTTCACTAATGCTTTATTGGCACAAAAGACCATCCAAGACGAGCGTTTTGTTGGGAAAACTAGTAGCAAAAACATCTCGTCATAATACTCTCGTTCGCAAGTAGCAACAATTAATACATAGTCAAGCGTTCAAATGTTCCCCTGAAGCACTTGCATTGACATGTGTTCTAAAGGTAGTGATGAGAGAGAGAGTCTACACAGAGCACCTGACTAAAGACATGATCCATCACACAGGCGTCCTCTGATTTCCTGCCTGTAGACCAATCTGACCAGATGGAGCCTCTCCCTGCCAAAACAAACACAGAAACTATAGATTTCAGAAAGAAGAAAGTCAAGATGAAAGTCTTCTTTTAACAGATTAACATTGAGCATAAATTGCTCAAGGGGATGCGGAGGTGGGTGAATGTGGTCTGAAATATTTCAGTCATCAATGCTTACTCTACATGATGCCACAGATTAATTGGTTTGCTCTAATGAGGTGAGTGTGCAGTGGCTGGTTCTATGTGTGTTGGAGCCATGGAGGACTCACATCTCAGCACTGATGTTGGGTGATTAGGCTTGGCTCGCAGTCTGCGTTCCAATTCATCCCAAAGGTGGAGATGGAGTTGAGGTCAGGCTCTGTGCAGGCCAGTCAAGTTCTTCCACACCGATCTCGATAAACCATTTCTGTATGAACCTCGCTTTGTGCACGGGGGCATTGTCATGCTAAAACAGGAAAGGGCTTTCCCCAAACTGTTGCCACAAAGTTGGAAGTACAGAATCATCTAGAATGTCATTGTATGCTGTAGCGTTAATATTTCCCTTCAATGGAACTAAGGGGCCTAGCCCGAACCATGAAAAACAGCCCCAGACCGTTATTCCTTCTCCACCAAACTTTACAGTTGGCACTATGCATTTGAGCAGGTAGCTTTCTCCTGGCATCTACCAAACCCAGATTTGTCTGTCCGAGAACGCATTTACACTGCTCCAGAGTCAAATGGTGCCGACCTTTACAACACTCCAGCATTGCGATCAGGCTTGTGTGGCTGCCCGGCCATGGAAACCCATTTTCACGAAGCTCCCAACGAACAGTTATTGTGCTGGCTTTGCTTCCAGAGGCAGTTTGGAACTTGGTAGTGAGTGTTACAACGATTTTTACACCAGAATTCGGATGTCCCGTTCTGTGTGCTTGTGTGGCCTACCAACTTGCGGTTGAGCCGTTGTTGCTCCTAAACGTTTCCACTTCATAATAACAGCACTTACAGTTGACCGGGGCAGCTCTAGCAGGGCAGAAATTTAAAAAACAGACTTGTTGGAAAGGTGGCATCTTCTGACAGTGCCACGTTGAAAGTCACTGAGCTCTTCAGTAAGGCCATTCTACTACCAATGTTTGTTTATGGAGATTGCATGGCTGTGTGCTCAATTTAATATACCTGTCAGCAACGGATGTGGCTGAAATAGCCAAATCCACTAATTTGAAGGGGTGTCCACATACACTATATATACAAAAGTATGTATGCGGCTGCAGACAGTCTACTCAGCAAGATGATGAATAACCTACAGGAGGGGTGATTTCTCTCCTTAGGACGATCAATCTTGTCACTTCGTCAATGCTGTGGATTAGGGCTGATAGCCAGTGTCCTCTGGTCTGTCTCTGGATGCTTGTACTCTACTCAGTACTGTAGGCCTGTAGTGGATGAACAGAGCAGGCATAGAGCAGACCAAGCCAGGCACCTGCAGACACTAGGACTACTACAGGATGTGACTGGCTGTCAACTTACCAACGCTACAATACAAAGCTTTCTTTGCAGAAACATTCAACGTGATCCATTTCACTATTCTGAAAAATCCAATTAACTTTATGAGTTTAAATATTTTGGACTGAACTCCCGCAGAAAATGATTTATTGTGCTCAGAGCAACACGTTTCTCTCTTTGTAAATGCTTTCCATTTCCAGAGAAGGCCAACTGACAAATAATTACATGTAGTCAAATGAATTATGGCTGCCTAAAAAGCATTAGCTGGGACTGCAATAAATATGAATAAATCCTTGTCACTCACCAGGCTGCATTGTCCTCACAACACAGAGTCAATTAACATTGAGACTGTCGACCAAAGGCAGTGTCCTGGGCTGCTTTTCAGAGGTAGCTTTCGTCTCTCAACATAAGCATTCTGTACCAACACTACGGTGATTGTATTGCCTATTCTCCCAGCCAGAAACACAGCAGGCCACATAATTCAATGCTCCACAGGATTGGTGGTAAACCATCTATAATGTTGTTGTGCTTTCCAGGAATTAGCCATTTCCCCAAAAATGAATGTCGTTGCCCCAGTTAGACGGTTTAAGGGAAAGTAGTCATGACCAATTATCGATTTTGTCCAGTATTACCCTAAAATACAGTAGTACCTCCATCTAGCCAGGATTGTGAAAAGTTCACAGACTTGTGGTATTTGTAGTTGTTGTATTTCCTAATTGTAGTTATGTTTGTATTCTTCTAAATCTTTGACTAGGGCTACATGTAAAGTCCTCCAATCAGCTGTAAAGTATTCTCCCACAGAACAAACCAGAACATTTTCCTGATAGGCCTAATTGGACTTGGACTGTGTGTATGTGCGTGCTTGTGGGTATGATGGGCAACATGTGATGGCTGGGACACATGAGCTCCTGGCACGGGATGAACTGCAAGGATTTAAAACTCTCCGAATTAGGGCCTGATGTGTTTGTGCTCCAAGCCATTTATGTTGATTTGTTTATTCTAAGATGTTGGGGCCTGTTAACCATTTACAAAACCAAAAGCTTTGTAAAATTAGTGAGGGCATTTGCCTACTAGTCTTGACATGCACTGTACAGAGTCACCCAAAGAACTTGCAACTATCGCCTCTCCATGCCTCCGTCACAATGCAATGTGTGCATACAAACAATGAGAAACCAAGGTGGTGGAAGACTGATGGAAGACATAAATGCTGTTTAGAAAGGACCAAGGTCATCACAACAAATGTACCATGTCTATGTATCACCGGTTGGTTGGTGGTGAAAGGACAGAGGATGATGAATCTCGTATCTAGGCCAGGTTTCAGGCCACGACTTCCTCCTCCTACAGTAATTAGCTGCTTACACACGAGACTGCAGTGTAAACATGTGCATGCTCCCATGTGTGGCACCACTCTCCCCTGTCACAGGGCATCAACATTAGGAGCTTGCCATCAGGGTACGCCTGGGATTCCACCACCGGCATCATCTTTAAAACACTACATCTGGCAAGATCGACCAGTTCAGGACATCATCGCCACATATGCCGCCATAACTCAGTGCAATCGTCTCAAGTGATAGAGTAAGCGTGAGTAAAGAACAAATCAGAGAAATAAAGCAATTAAACAAGAGTTTTTTGTCAAGCAACTAAAATAAGCCTTCAAATGGACTTAATTAACATATGGCTGAATACTTATGCTGCTGTCAAACAGCCACTGGTTTTGCCTTATGGATTGATCTGGACACCATCAAATGTTTGCGAGCCCTTCACTTGGTCAATATGTCTTCTGAATAGTAAAAAAGCGTAACGAAAAGCCTGAGAGTTCACATGGCAACAAGCAAATTGAAAGGGTGGAAATTTGATTTCAAATATGGCAGTCGACTGTGGTATTTTGGACGCAGTAATTGCAGAATAATTGCAATAATTTGGACGCAACAATTGCAGAAAAAAGTATTTTAGACGCGGTGTACTGCAGTTATACTTCACTGTGACTGCAATCTTTTTTCGTAAGCATAAATTCTAAAGGAGGGTAAAACAAATGTGTCTGAAATGAGGGGAACTTTGCTGCTTCTGAGGCACTCCAGTTCTGGAGCTGTGCGACCTTGCTCTGAGGTCCCTGTCACTGACAGTACACAGTGCCAAATCATTCCAAGCTCTGATTGGAAGAAAAAAAAGGTCTCTCTTTCCAGGTCGTCTCCAGGGTTGCGTTCATTAGGGCACACATGTTTTAAAACGTTTTGGAAACAAAAACAAAGACGATCATTTTTCATTGGACTTCAGATTGTACATCCCCGTTTCGTGGAAGAGGCAACACCTCCAACACAGAAACTATGTGGTAACACAGCAGTTGCGAATAAAAGTCAACCACATGAAAGTACAGCGAGACAAAGTAATAATCTGCATCCAACACTTGTCAGGCAGAAAATAATGAGGGCAATAACAAACTACACTGCAAATCTTTATTGCAGACTCCATAAGCTCAAATAAGCCTATCCTCCAAGTGTGCGGCCAAATCAATAATATTGCTAAATCTGCCACGGTGCACATATACACAATAATGGCAGGTGTTGTTTTAGCAGATATCTACTACAGAGGGAAAAGTGCACAAAATATATTCTATCAATATGTCCCTGTTATGCTGGTTCCCTTTCAGTCAGTCAACTTCGGTACTAGCCCCGCCTTCCACAAGTGATATGCGTGAGGCTCAGATTCATTCCTTCAATTATTCTGCTCTTCACCTCGGTGTGAACAGGAACGATTCATGCTACTAAGTAAAATGTCTAAAGCGAACAAAACAACGAAAGCTAACAAGCCGGGTTTGGGTTTGAGACATGCCCCAATGAATTAAACGATCCGTTTGTTGTCTTGTATGTCTCGGCGCATGCTCAGGCCGCCCTCGCTCGAATCGGTTTGTGTGCGAGACTAGGGGACGGCGGGGCAGGTTCTCTTTTTCTGTTGGACTGATGAAATCTGGGGAGAAGGGCCTTGGTGAGGGAGGTGAGCAAGAACACTCTAAATAACTCAGGAGCCAGACATGTAGCCTAAGAAGGAATGAAAATGAATTATTTATGCTAAATTATTATTAGCCTAGTATTTCAAGGCTATTATTTCAAGATTCTCTGGTCTGAACTCCAAGTTGTCACTTCTGGAGGAAACCTGGCACCATCCCTACGGTGAAGCATTGTGGTGGCAGAATCATGCGGTGGGGATGTTTTTTAGCAGCAGGGACTGGGAGACTAGTCAGGATCGAGGCAAAAATGAACGGAGCAAAGTACAGAGAGATCCTTGATAAAAACCTGCTCCAGAGCGCTCAGGACCTCAGACTGGGGCGAAGGTTCACCTTCCAACAAGACAACGACCCTAAGCACATAGCCAACAACGCAGGAGTGGCTTCGGGACAAGTCTCTGAATGTCCTTGAGTGGGCCAGCCAGAGCCCGGACTTGAACCCGATTGAACATCTCTGGAGAGACCTGAAAATAGCTGTGCAGCACGCTCCCCATCCAACCTGACATAGCTTGAGAGGCTCTACAGAGAAGAATGGGAGAAACTCCCCAAATACAGGTGGGCCAAGCTTGTAGCGTCATACCCAAGAAGACTTGAGGCTGTAATCGCTGCCAAAGGGTGCTTCAACAAAGTACTGAGTAAGGGGTCTGAATACTTAGGTACATTTTATATTTCCGTTTTTTATATTTAAATAGCAAACATTTCTAAAATCCTGTTTTTGCTTTGTCATTATGGGGTAGTATATGCAGATTGATGTAAGGCTGTAATCTAACAAAATGTGGAAAAAGTCAAGGGGTCTGAATACTTTCCGAAGGCACTGTATATGCAATGTATAGACTATTATAATTGAATACAACAAAATGTTGTTTAAATGCGGAGCGCTTAATGTTCATGCCAGCCTACTGTGTCACACTTGCAAATTATTCACATTGTATTTATTTGTAGATATAGCCTTGACATAAATAAATAATAGTAGCCTAAATAATTAATTCCTTCTTCGGCTACATGTCTGGCTCCTGACCTATTTGTATGCTGTTTAATAGGTAGCCTATTAGATTGCCTATTTGCAATGATGAGCACTTTACTTTCACCTTTTCATGTTGTTTATTAAAAATACCTTTAATTTAAAATCAAAATCAATACATTGAAACCAAATGGTAGGTCCAGATAGTCACAAAAATACATGGGTGTTGGTTAAATTGTGATTTTAACAAATTTGGAGCGAATTTGGATCAGCATTTTTTTCTTCTTCTTGTGAGCGAGAAGCTGTTTTTAGTGGAATGGTTGTTAAGGACACGAAGCGTCGGAGCAGTGCACAAGCGCTAGAGTGGTGAGCGATGAGCAGGATTGTCGATCGCTCAACTCCACTCACATGCTCTGCGGATTTACAATCAGAGAATTATAAAAAGCAGGAGAATATTTGATTAATTTGGGTTCTGATAGTAATTCCCCTGTTTCAGATTCAATAGTTGCTATATCAGCTAATTGGTCATTACTGCTTAGCTTGTTGGGCAGTAAACAACTGGGACGATTACCATAGTTGAGTCCAACTCAATGGATGGCAAATTCGGCTCTCTGTCTTATCAATAAATTAAATTCGGTCTTGACTTTGGAAAGAGTAATAATTACTTGGTCTGTTTGAATTGTTGTTGTTAATATTTCCAATTCTGATATCTTCCATAATTGTGATTTATTCAACCCAGACACAAATGCAGTTGCATTATTTTTTATAAAACATTTGGTGGCATACAAGAGAATCCAGGAGTCATTGATTGAAATGATATGGATCATTATGAATTAATTGAGTTCAATTTAAAATTGATGACAGAATGTAGTAATGAAACGTTGAAACGCCATCATGTGGTTCTTTTAGGAGATTCTGACATTTGTAATTGGCAGTAGTAGGCGTGATAATTGGACAAGCTCATTCAGTGGGGCAAAAAAGTATTTAGTTAGCCACCAATTGTGCAAGTTCTCCCACTTAAAAAGATGAGAGGCCTGTAATTTTCATCATAGGTACACTTCAACTATGACAGACAAAATGAGAAAAAAAAATAAGTATTTGGTAAATAAACAAAAGTTTCTCAATACTTTGTTATATACCCTTTGTTGGCAATGACAGAGGTCAAACATTTTCTGGTTTTCACTCAAAATCTCACGATACATGGCCCCATTCATTCTTTCCTTTACACGGATCAGTCGTCCTGGTCCCTTTGCAGAAAAACAGCCCCAAAGCATGATGTTTCCACCCCCATGCTTCACAGTAGGTATGGTGTTCTTTGGATGCAACTCAGCATTCTTTGTCCTCCAAACACGACGAGTTGAGTTTTTACCAAAAAGTTATATTTTGGTTTCATCTGACCATATGACATTCTCCAAATCTTCTTCTGGATCATCCAAATGCTCTCTAGCAAACTTCAGATAGGCCTGGACATGTACTGGCTTAAGCAGGGGGACACATCTGGCACTGCAGAATTTGAGTCCCTGGCGGCGTAGTGTGTTACTGATGGTAGGCTTTGTTACTTTGGTCCCAGCTCTCTGCAGGTCATTCACTAGGTCCCCCCGTGTGGTTCTGGGATTTTTGCTCACCGTTCTTGTGATCATTTTGACCCCACGGGGTGAGATCTTGCGTGGAGCCCCAGATCGAGGGAGATTATCAGTGGTCTTGTATGTCTTCCATTTCCTAATATTTGCTCCCACAGTTGATTTCTTCAAACCAAGCTGCTTACCTTTTGCAGATTCAGTCTTCCCAGCCTGGTGCAGGTCTACAATTTTGTTTCTGGTGTCCTTTGACAGCTCTTTGGTCTTAGCCATAGTGGAGTTTGGAGTGTGACTGTTTGAGGTTGTGGACAGGGGTCTTTTATACTGATAACAAGTTCAAACAGGTGCCATTAATACAGGTAACGAGTGGAGGACAGAGGAGCCTCTTAAAGAAGAAGTTACAGGTCTGTGAGAGCCAGAAATCTTGCTTGTTTGTAAATACTTATTTTCCACCACAATTTGCAAATAAATGCATTTTAAAATCCTACAATGTGATTTTCTGGATTTTTTTTCTCATTTTGTCTGTCATAGTTGAAGTGTACCTATGATGAAAATTACAGGCCTCTCATCTTTTTAAGTGGGAGAACTTGCACAATTGGTGGCTGACTAAATACTTTTTTGCCACACTATGTCTAGTTTCTATTTTCCTGATTTTAGAAAATAGGAGTGTAGATAGATTTTATATTATTTTAGAAAATGTTTTACGCCTGTTTAAGTAGAAAGTGTACTTGTTTGCTTCTGGATTATGTGTTTGGTTTCATATGGATTGTAGTTGGTCTTATTATATTTGTACCCCATGTCCAAAATGGCATTCATGTCTGTCCCAACAACCAAATGGAATTCAGTTAATTCCAACAATATGCTGTTCAGAGAATCAAAAAACTTTGGATCATATGAATTTGGACTGATTCTGCCTTCTTGGTCTTCGCCTTTACCCAAGATGGTGATTTTTAGTTTCATTATGATTACACCGTTTGTTTGAGGCTGATGAAAAAGCAGCCAGATTGTAGAAATGGTTCTGCACTCTATGTGCGTCTTTATGAAGCAGGTGTGTTTCTTGTTATATCAATATGGTTTCTTGCTAGGATATCAAGACAGCTGGAACAGTTGATAGGACAATTTAGGCCTTCCAAATTCCAAAAGAGAAAAGCTAGCATTGGAAGCTTATATTGATGATATAATTGTGATCATTAGTGTTATAAGCCAATCGATGTGTAACAAAAAGCAGGACCCACAGGGAAACTCACCCATTGGTTCTTCCCCACCCAGAAAACCTCCCTGTAAACCATTCCCCCGCCCCCTCCACTCCCCCACTATCATTACAGGGCTGTAGCATAACAGAGAGTGGCAGCCTTACACATGGAGTCTCTTAGGAGCATCTTTTTTCGTCTTTAGGTATAAAACATTTTTTACAAAGTAAAACAAAATAGGTAACAATTTTCAGACCTTTACAGTATCGTTAGCAAACTTCATAAGTTACGGTGGGTAATGAAGAAAAGTAAATAACAGATATGCAAGCCTAAACCGTCAAATAGGATACAGTGGCTGTAGGAGCAATAGTTCTTAATCCATTGTCATCTATTATTAGCAATATGGTTTATATGACAAACATATATTTGCCCTCCATTTTTATTAAGCATTTAAGTGCTACATACTATGTAAAAAGAGGATATGGGTGCAAGAAATGCAGTCTAAACAATAATTCATCATGGCCTGCCCGAAATGTATGGGGACACCAATAATATATTTATTTAAAAAAAATTGAGGGACTCATTAGCAGTAGCAAAAAAAAATTCAGGGGAATAATTTCCAACTTACACTCGGTGGTCAGTTTATTAGGTACACCATCCCGTTCACAAAAATGGCTCGCTCCTAAAGACAGTGAGTCACATGGCTGTGGCTTGCTATATAAAGCAGGCAGACAGCCATTCAGTCACTGTTCGATTGAACGTTTGAGGCAAAGCATTTGACCTAAGCGACTTTGAGCGTGGTATGATCGTCAGTGCGTCAGGCATGCCTGTTCCAGTATCTCAGAAACTGATGTCCTCCTGGGCTTTTCACGCACAACAGTCAGCAGCAATCCTGTGGGCGGAAACAGTTTATTGACAAGAGAAGATCGATAAAAAAATGGCAAGAATCGTGCAAGCTAACAGGCGGGCCACAAACAGGCAAATAACGGCACAGTACAACAGTAGTGTGCAGAACGGCCACTTGGAACGCATAATTCATAGGTCCTTGTCACGGATGGGCTATTGCAGCCACACCGGGTTCCACTCCTATCAGCTAAAAACAAGAATCAGCTACAGTGTGCACGCGATCACCAACACCGGACAATTGAGGAGTCTGACAAATTAATCCGACGAATCCCGGTTCCTGTTGCGTCATGCTGATGACAGAGTCAGGATTTGGCGTAAGCAGCATGAATCCACTGGCCCATCCTGCCTTGGGTCAACGGTACAGGCTGGTGGCAGTGGTGTAATGATGTGGCAAATGTTTTTCCGGACCAGGTTAGGTCCCTTGATAGCAATTGAGCAACGATTGAATGCTACACCTTGAAGAATCCATACCCCTAAGAATTCAGGCTGTTCTGGAGACAAAGGGGGGTACGACCCAGTACTCGGTGTACCCAATAAACTGGCCACATAGTGTATATAGCCATATTTTGCCCATGTAAGGATTAAATGCCCCAAAAGCCCCAGAGGGAAGCAGCCCCAGTCCGTGTGGCACATCAATAGATTGTCCATTGTTCATTAATTGGCAGTGTCACTGGGTTAATATTCTCCTGTTGAGCCAGTCATGATCGGGTTCCATCTGACTCATCCCCTTGTGTGTTGGGTTTGATGTGATTCTTGAAGTCTTGAGCTTCCTTGGCAGTGGAGAATGTGTGTGTTGTGTTCTGGAAGGTCAAGATGAGTTTTGCCGGGTGGATGAAGCCCCATCTCAGATTTAGCTTGTGTAGCTGGGATCTTACCTCGTTGTAGGTCACCCCCTCTGTTTTAGTGTAGGCACTCAGGATGCTGATCCTATTCTATGCATAGATCAGAGCCCCCGATTCCACTGCATGGCAAACAATTCACTGTTTGACTTCAACTGTGGAATTGTATAAATCATACAACAAGAGACATTCTGGAGAGGACCCGTGCCGTGCTCAATGTTAATTAGCAGCATGGGACCCAGCTTCTCCTGCCCGAACAGTTCATAGAAAAGATTGCTCATGAAAGAAGTGGGATTGCCCGCTTCCATGACAATTTCATGTCCTATAACCCACACATTGAATTTACGGGATAATTTAAGTGATTCTGTTTTCTCTTTTAGGAGAACGATTGCCCCTTCTAGCTTAAGCTAGAAGTCATGGAGTCACACTTCTGTCACATTTTACATTTTCTGAATTATTATTGTTGAACATAAGACTGTAAAAACACAATGATATCAGCTCCATGTGATTTTAATTTCGGGAATCTGTTCCCAAGTATTCCCACGCATACTACGTGATCATATACAAATGTATGCAAGGTTTGAAACGATTATGTTTTAATCAAATATTATATCCATTTGGGCTTCTTGCGGTCTATTTGCAGTCTACTAATTATTTGTAATTATGTTCCGCCCCCCGACCATTCCCTCAAGAATAAATCAGCCAGCCCGCGGCTGAATCAAGTTGATGACCCCTGCTCTAGGTGGCTTGGTGTTTCCGATGTGGGATGCAGAGATGTATTGGGTCGTTGGTCGGGTCGATTGTCTCACCGGCTCCTGTGCCCTCTGTCGCCGGTTACGGGAGGCTACTCAAAGAGAGAGGGTGACCAGGTTCTGTGGGTATCCCCCCGCCTCCTGTCTGCCTTGGTTAGGCACCTCCTGCCTCTCTTCCCAAAAGCGTCCAGGTCCCACTTCGGTGATCCGGTCCTATGTAGACTATCGAGACCAGGCTAACTAAACAAACACTGCATAGTGTGCTAGCTACTACAAGATATTCTGACTTCCTAATGTTGGACTTGCTTGGGTAGTGGTCTTGTTTAGTATATGTAGCTAGCTTTAATTTTCTTGTTTATTCAAAAAATGTCCCGTGCTGTGGTCAAAGAGGCTAGACTAGAAGCTTCATCATGGCTAACGTCAGCTAGCATGCATAACTTCAGGTGAATGAAGCTTACCAGATTTCACCCAACATTATGCCAATCACATTCCTATTTCCAATTTTGGAGTTCGAGGGAGAGGGGCTTGTGGGTACTTCTGATGAGGAAACAGCCTCCGACCGGTGAGTCCCTCCACAAAAACAGTGCCACCACGTTTGGTTACGGCCAAACGGTGTGCTATGTCAACCATTGCTGGAGCCCCTTGAGTCCATAAGGGGCTGGGCTTCATCCAGGGTCTCATGGAAGCACAACTTAGTTTGGAAGCGCGTTCAATGGTGTTCAAGGATTGAGAGTAATAAGTTGGGTGAGTCGCTCTCTGTCCACAAGAGGGCACTACTCCTGCATAGGTGGCTCATTATTAGGATTCATTGCTAATTCCTGCCTGCAGCTCACTAGTCCCTATGAGGTGCTTAGTTCAGCTCTTTTTCTGGTTTAAATAAAACCTATTCTTGTGATTATTGTGACCTTGCCATTGTAATTGTGTGTAAACTTGTATAGTCAAATTAATCTATGATCGTATGCTATCCATTTGTTTGTATGCTGTTCTTTGTATGACATTTTAATATTTGATTATTAACCAATGATATTAGGCCACTCCTGGCCATGATTACAGACACCTGTGTCTTTTGACACTATATAAACGAGTCATCCCGCAGTGTTTGTGATTATACCCTGAAGAAGACAGCTTGGCTGTCGAAACGTTGGTATTACATTTTTGCATCTGAGCTCCAAGAGTGTGCAGCTCTCTTTTATTTTATTTTCAAGTTTCCACTCCGCTAGCCAGCACCTCGTCTTAATAGGTGTGCGTTTCTTTTTCTTTTAAGTAAAACCTAGACACTGAAAATGGGACATCAGCCTGGATCAGACCTATTGGGGCGGTATCTATTTACTGGGGCGATCCTTATCTGTCTAGGGTGTCAGATAAGGATCATATCACCTCTACCTTGTCTCTCAAAGCACTTCATGATGACTGATGTGAGTGCTACAGGGCAATAGTCATTTAGTTCAGTTACCTTTCCTTTCTTGGGTACAGGAACAAGTGTGTGTGTAACACTGTGTGGATGTGTGCAACACTGCTTGTTCCCTTGACTCTGCTGCTATCAGCCTTGACTCTGCTCCATCACCTTTGAAAAGATGCGAGGTGAGAGGGACAAGCTGAATGGGAGGACTAAAAACTCGTAGGCTATCGCCTTGTAATGAAACTACAGAAAATGTCTGTGATTGGGGCACAAGGGCACATAAAAGTACGCATCCTTTAGGTTGATGGTGGTAATCCAATTGCTGAAGTGCACAGACTGTGACAGCCGCTGTTTTGAGAGCATTTTGAAAGTGCGAATTCTGAGATGCTTGCTGAGGACAAGTCTAGAACGGGGCATAAAGTCCCGACCCCTTTGCTTTTTTCTATCCACGGAGAGGGTGTCCAGGTTCCTGCTCTGCATAGCCCAAATTCAGGTGAGGTGCACAGTATGTTTTTGCCAGTCCATGTGCCTACTGGGGATGATGGCTTCTATGAAAGTGGTCATTCCCCTGGGATTACTATTGATGTGGCTGTTCCAGTGCTGAACGTTAACCATGCGCTTGGATGCACCTCGCCACCTAGACCGGTTGATTCAGTTGCCCACAACATGCCTTCAGCACTGGCCCAGTGGAGGGATCCCTGGCTACTGTCACAAGCGGTTCTCAGGGGCCAGGCGTTGTTCTGCAATATGATCACGACCGACACATCACACCAAGGGTGGGGAGAATTGTGCAAGGGTTACTCACTTCAGTGTCAGAGTGCCCGGCATATCAATTACCTGGAACTTCTGATGATGTACATGGCGCTCAGGCACCTCCTCCCATGTTTTTTGGGCCGGCATGTGCTGGTCAGATCCAACAAGATGACGACAGTTGCATACTCAACAGGTGGGGCAGTGCGCATTTGCTGTCACTTTTGGTGATGCATGTTCCCGGTTGCCTCAACTCGGGTGCAGATCTTCTATCTCATAGGGAGGGCTGATAATTCATTATTGTGGCTGGGAGGGTTTATCATTGATTCTTGTGGTTTCCCGTTGGACCAGGCAGCCTTGGTTGACGAAAACCATTCACCTTTAAAGCGAACCTGTTGTCCCAGGGCTCACAGGCAGGTTTGGCATGTGAGGCCAGAGATTTGGTTCCTATGGGCCTGTCCATGAGAGGGCCAATCTAATGGCTAGAGGTTTACCTCCGAATGTCATCGCTACCGTTCAGTCTGCAAGGGCGCCCTCCACGAGGGCTGTATGCACATACAGTTGAAGTCGGAAGTTTACCTACACAAATGATAGTTTTGACAAGTCAGTTAGGAAATCTACTTTGTGCATGACACTAGTCATTTTATTTGTGTATGTCGCACATTCATTGTCAGAAACACAGTAGGACCCAAAAGCATAATCAGTGCTCTAACTCCCCCTTGCGCTGGTCTGGAGCAATGAAATTGTGACGCAGGGTACCGTACTAAACCACAAATTACCTCTAAGTCCTGCAGCATAATCACAAAACTTTTAGTGGAGCAAACACTGTACAACACCCATTTGGCCCAAGTTCCTGGGCTCTGTGAAGAGCGGTATTAAATTGAAGGAATGAAACCAAGCCTCACACTTATCACCTGTGGAAGATGGGGCTTCCAGTGAGACACGGATTTCATTGGCCTTGTCAGGCATGATTACAACCGAAGACGTGAAAGTGCAACTCCCCATAGTATGTTGTACCTTGTTTCCCTCCTTCAGGGAACAATAGTTATAGTCAGAACGTTACATTCATCTCCATGGGTTACACATAAAACGTGTTACACATTAATCGCAATAATCTCCATCAGTGTTTCCTGCTAGGCCACATCAAAAGGCTTCTCTAATAAAAAACAATTAAGATAGCAATGCTTTAGTTGCAATGAGAATTTTATCCATGCCTGTTCGTGGCTCTCATTGTTCTACCTAATCAGTTCCACCCCTGGAAGGAAGTGTTTGGCGCTAATGGCTTTGTGTGATAACGGCTTCCTATAAAGAGCAATGGGACTTTCTGTTAATTCTGTTAAGGAGTTGTAATGAGCCTTCCTTCCTTTCTGCATGGAAATACAGTGACTGCTCACTGTTGGGAATGTGTGAAGGACGAGTGATAGCTGTAGTGAGTGTTATCGGTGTAAGTCTAAGTGTAATGTAGGTGTAGAGCTGTAGTGAGCGTTATAGGTGTAGTGAGAGCTGTAGTATGATGTACTAGGTATAGATGCAGGGCTCTCTCACCTGTGGATGGTGGTGGTGTCTCTGGGCTCCCTGCCAGGGATCCTGTCGACATTGGGCTCCAGTGGGGAGTGCATCAGGTTCAGGCAGGAGGCTAGGGACTGGCTGGAGTCCTCTCGGAATACTACACACACACAAACAAAACCATTGAGTCAATGTCGTGTGGCACAATAGGCTTGCGTTTACAGAGTTGACAACATGCTTAGAGTAGTCCATCCTGGACAATATGCTATAAAGAGTGTTGTTAGTATTTAAAAGCGAACACTATACTACAGAAATCAAATATTTCCTTTACATTCTGAGTGCAGAGTAAAATACACAATGGCATCTGTTTTAACGTTTCATTCATGCAGAAACTACTAAGAAAACAGTTTTGACAATCAGAAATAACCAGATCTTTAAAAAAGGGATGTGGATGGCTCAGTTTCAAGGTAAAACTGAATGTGGCTCAGCTCAGCAGCCCATAAATTGCTGTGAAACTGCCTGGTTCTTAATAAAAATGCCAAGCAGCCACCTGAGAGCACTAAAACAGGAGCATCCATGCATTTGTGTGTGTGTGTGTGTGTGGGCATGTCTGGTGTGCCTTAATTTGAGTTAGTGTGAGAGACTTTCCACTTAATTCTCTTCTTCAGTAAGTCACATCGTCACTTCAGTTTAAGTGTGCGATTTATCAATTCTTTGCAGGGATTTCACAGCACAGTCTGAACCATTTAGGCTAGTATACAGTGTATTCTTAAAGTATTCAGACTGTCCATATTTTGTTAGGTTACAGCCTTATTATAACATTTATTTATTTTTTTTTTTATGTACAATTCTAAAACAATTCTCAATCTACACACAATACCTCATAATGACAAAGCGAAAACAGTTAAAAAAAAAAATGTATTTACATAAGTATTCAGTAAGTATTCAGACCCTTTGCTATAAGACTCAAAATTGAGCTCAGGAGCATCCTGTTTCCATTGATCATCCTTGAAAGGTTTCTACATCTTGATTGAGTCAATTGATTGGACATGATTTGGAAAGGCATACACCTCTCTAATAAAGGTCCCACAGTTGACAGTGCATGTCAGAGTGAAAAACGAAGCCATGAGGTCGAAGGAATTGTCCGTGGAGCTCCGAGACAGGATTGTGTCGAAGGCACAGATCTGGGGAAAGGTAGCAAAACAATTCTGCAGCATTGAAGGTCCCCAAGAACACAATGGCCTCCATCATTCTTAAATGGAATTAGTTTGGAAGCACCAACACTCTTCCTAAGATGGCCACCCGGCCAAACTGAGCAATCGGGGGAGAAGGGCCTTGGTCTGGGAGGTGACCAAGAACCCGATGGTCACTCTGACAAAGCTCCAGAGTTCCTCTGTGGAGATGGGAGAACCTTCCAGAAGGACAACCATCTCTGCAGCATTACACCAAATCAGGCCTTTATGGTTGAGTAGCCAGATGGAAGCCACTCCACAGTAAAAGGCACATGACAGCCTGCTTAGTTTGCCAAAAGGCACCTAAAGGACTCTCTTGGTCTGATAATACCAAGCTTGAGCTCTTTGGCCTGAATGCCAAGCGTCACGTCTGGAGGAAACCTGGCACCATCCCTACAGTGAAGCATGGTGGTGGCAGCATCATGCTGTGGGGATGTTTTCAGCGGCAGCGACTGTGAGACTAT
Source organism: Oncorhynchus clarkii lewisi (assembly GCF_045791955.1). Classification (NCBI taxonomy): domain Eukaryota; kingdom Metazoa; phylum Chordata; class Actinopteri; order Salmoniformes; family Salmonidae; genus Oncorhynchus; species Oncorhynchus clarkii. The sequence goes on along the minus strand of NC_092176.1, from coordinate 1,368,000 downwards.
TTAGGATCGAGGGAAAGATGAACAGAGCAAGATCCTTCATCAAAACCTGCTCCAGAGCGCTCAGGACCTCAGACTTGGGTGACGGTTCACCTTCCAACAGGACAACGACCCTAAGCACACAGCCAAGATAACGCAGGAGTGGCTTTGGGAGAAATCTCTGAATGTCCTTGAGTGGCCCAGTCAGAGCCCTTACTTGAACTCGATCAAACATCTCTGGAGATATCTGAAAAAAGCTGTGCAGCAACACTCCCCATCCAACCTGAAAGAGCTTGAGAGGATCTGCAGAGAAGAATGAGAGAAACTCCCCAAATACAGTTGTGCCAAGCTTGTAGCCAAGAAGAGTTTTTCTTTATTTAGCAATCATTTCTAAGAACCGTTTTTGCTTTGTGGTGATGTGTGTAGATTGATGAGGGAAAAAAACTATTTCATCAATTTTAAAATAAAGGCTGTAACGTAACAAAATGTAGAACAAGTCAAGGGGTCCGAATACTTTCCGAATGCACTGTATAAAGAAAAAAAACGTACCATGCAAAATTATTATTTTTTTGTGTGTATTAGCGATGACATCCTGGGAAGATCTCTGTCTAGAGGCTTTGCCCTCAGTACATGTTTACTGGTACTTTTGCGTGTTCTGATGCAACCTCCAAAAAGAGAGGGGTGTTAAGAGAATTAAGATTGAAGGTAATTATCCAAGCCTGCGTAGATGTTGCATGCCTAGAGATATGAAAGTTTAGTTGAACTGACTCAGACCTCCCGTTAGATAAGAGTCGACTAAGGGGCATATCTGGCCTGTTGTCTCCACTCAAGTCACCAAACACATCCTGCTCCTAATAATAGGCTACATCTTTGCGTTCATCTTGCATTCATACAAGGGCAATTAATTGTTTCTCAGTCATTTCGGTTTTGCAATTCTTTACGTAATGCATAATATATCTTTAGGATACATAAGAACCAATGAGGTTATGTCACAAAGTTAGTGAATGCAAGAAAATAAAAACAAATCCTTACAAAAACACTTCCCTATGACGCACTCAAAACTTGTTTTAATCAGTCTTCTGCTGCTGGGAAATATGATTTAAACAATGATTCAAAAAATATCAAAAGCATTGAGAATCAACCATTTCTGTTGCTAAGTGTTATGAGAATATCAAGGAACTAATGATAGCAACGCTGGGGGAACAAACCATCTGAACTGGCTTAAAAAGGTCCTAGCAAGTGTATTTGGTTTAGATGTAGTAGAACTATTCTAAACTTCCTAAATATCTGAGCAAACAAGTTAGTCCTGCTTAAACTTGGGTGTGTCCCTGGATACGTTTAGAGGTCATTCTAGAATCTCCAAATTTCCTTGGACAAGTGGCTGAAGTAGAGGAGCAGAGAGGGTGGCTGCGTCCCCAACGACACCCTATATAGTGCTCTACTTCTGACCAGAGCCCGATGGGTAAAAATAAGTGCAATGTAAGGAATAGAGAGCCATTCGGAACGAAGCCGGTGGATTTGCTGTTGAATGGATTGGGAGTGTCCATACCGTGACGCTGGCGTTGGTCATCAGAGAGGTCCAGGTCCAACATCAGGTCATCCTCATCCAGCTCAGACGAGCCCAGATTGTTCAGTACATCCTGAGGACACAATGGAGACATCTGTATGACTCGGTGCGCTGGACACAGTTTAACAACAAGCTTGATGCATGCCACTTTACTTTCGGAGTAGGGTCAGAAGTTGACTATAACTAGAGCCCAGTGTGTTTACTTGTAAGGTTAGGTGGGGGGGGGGGGGGGGATCTGGCACTATACAGACATATACAGGTAACTGCCAAAATAAAGGAAACACCAACATAGTGTCTTAATAGGGCGATGGGCCACCACGAGCCAGAACAGCTTAAATGCACGTTGGCATAGATTCTATAAGTGTCTGGAACTCAATTGGAGGGATGCGACACTATTCCATGAGAAATTCCATAATTGGGTGTTTTGTTGATGGTGGTGTAAAACACTGTCTCAGGCGCCGCTCTAGAATCTCCCATTAATGTTAAATTGAGTTGAGATCTTGTGACAGACGGCCGTGGCATATGGTTTACATCGTTTTCATGCTCATCAAACCCTTCAGTGACCACTTGTGCCCTGTGGATGGGGGCAAAGCCATGGTAGCCAAAATAAAGGCCTGCCCAGAATTTTTAAATTGCTTAATTAACTCAGGAACCACACCTGTGTGGAAGCACCTGCTTTCAATATACTTTGTATCCCTCATTAACTCAAGTGTTTCCATTATTTTGGCAGTTGACTATGGATTCACTAGAGATTTAGAGACCAACTTAAACATAACGAGGACTTCCTAAATGCTTCGTTATAGGTCACTGTTTGCATTGACATGTTGTACAGTACCAGTCAAAAGTTGACACACCTACTCATTCAAGGGTTTTTTCTTTATTTTGACTATTTTATACATTGTAGAATAATAGTGAAGACATCAAAACTATGAAACACATATGGAATCATGTTGTAACCAAAACAGTGTTTAACAAATCCAAATATATTTCAAAGTAGACACCCTTTGCATTGATGACAGCTTTGCACACTCTTGGCATTCTCTCAACCAGCTTAATGAGGGAGTGACCTGAAATGCATTTCAATTAACAAGTGTGTCTTGTTAAAAGTACATTTGTGGAACTTAATTCCTTCTTAATGTGTTTGAGCCAATCAGTTGTGTTGTGACAAGGTAGGGGTGGTATACAGAAGATAGCCCTATTTGGTAAAAGGCCAAGTCCATATTATGGCAAGAACAGCTAAACTAAGACATATAGGTCAGTCAATTTCAAAAATGTCAAGAACTTTGAAAATTTATTCAAGTACAGTCGCAAAAACCATCAAGTGCTATGATGAAATTGGCTTTCATGAGGACCACCACAGGAAAGGAAGACTGAGTTACCAATACTGCAGAGGATACATTCATTAGAGTTAACTGCACCTCAGATTGCTGACCAAATAAATGCTTCACAGAGTTCAAGTAACAGACACATCACAACATTAACTGTTCAGGGAACACTGTGTGAATCAGGCCTTCATGGTCAAATTGCTGCTAAAGGACTCCAATAAGAAGAAGAAATTTGATTCGGCCAAGAAACATGAGCAATGGACATTAGATCGGTGGAAATCTGTCCTTTGGTCTGATTTTTGGTTCCAACCGCAGTGTCTTTGTGAGACGCAGAGTAGGTGAACGGATTATCTCTGCATGTGTGGTTCCCACAGTGAAGCATGGAGGTGGAGGTGAGATGGTGCGTTGCTGTCTGTGATTTATTTAGAATTCAAGGCACACTTAACCAGCATGGCTACCACAGCATTCTGCAGCAATACGCCATCCCATCTGGTTTGCACTTACTGGGACTATCATTCGTTTTTCAACAGGACAATGACCCAAAACACACCTCCAGGCTGTGTAAGGGCTATTTGACCAAGAAGGAGAGTGATTGAAATGGTTTGGGATGAGTTGGACCGCAGAGTGAAGGAAAACCAGCCAACAAGTGCTCAGCATATATGGGAACAAGACTGTGGACATTCCTCATGAAGCTGGTAGCGATAATGCCAAGAGTGTACAAAGCTGTCATCAAGGCAAAGGGTGGCTTTGAAGAATCTCAAATATATTTAGATTTGTTTAGCACTTTTCTGGTTACTACATGTTATTTCATAGTTTTGATGTATTCACTATTATTCTTCTTCAATGTAGATAACAGTAAAAAAATTAAAATAAAAACATCTTTGAATAAGTAGGTGTGTCCAAAACTTTGACTGGTACTGTATGTATTTTAAGGGTTCATTCATGGCTGTACTGGATCCATAACGGGTCACCAAAGCAAAGGTTATTAAAATCCAATCTCTTAATCTCATAATCAATGATTTTATCCATTGAGATTTTGAAGCCATTGACCCAGTCAACTTTGATGACACTTTCAAAGACATCCACTTCTAAGCAGTGGTTGAGGAATCATGTACATGATGACCCCTTCTCCTTTTGTCATGTTTCAAAGGGATACACTGCCATCTTGTGGTGATACACAGAAAAATGGTTACCACGTCTGGTCTGTTGGTAAAAATTTGAAGAAAATATCAGAAGGTGCACAGGAAATGCAGAAGCTAGAAAATATGAATTACATACAAAACATCTAAGGGATTGTTATGGACAAGGTTAAAGGTTGGGTAAAAAATAAAAAAGATTTCATATAATTTGGATAACATTAAGAGGTAAATGTGATGCAGCTTTCATTGGTGAATCACACAATTCCAATAAGATGGATGTGTACTACTAACTAGCTAAAAATGTCACTGTAGTGTACCACATTTCCAACAAAATATGTTCATGGGCAAGGAAACCTATTTTACTCATCTTGTAATTACTTATCAGTGGTGTCATCACCATACTGCACACAGACATACAATTGGTATCCACGAGTACATCCGACTTAGGGTAAGTAGAATAAACGGTTGCCAGAATCTCTACAGTATCCCTTTAAAGTTGGGTACATCAATGTGAATCAGAACCAGGCAGTGTCATTGTGTCCAAACAAAGCTCCTGTTGTCCACTGTCACACCGTTCTTAATTGCCAGTATTCCTTTAATAATATTATTGGTCTAAGAAGCATCCTCAATAGAGATGATCAATTAAAGGTTTAATCTGTGCCTGGGAAACTGACCCTAAATGTCAAGCTCAAGTCAAGTGTAAGAGTTATCTGCATAAAGTATAATACCTTTTGAAGGAAATGATTAGCCTCCACTTATGAAGAGGTAATATAGCCCTTAATGCTCAACTAAGGTGTTCCTCAAGTAATAGTGATTGGAACAGGGTGTCAGTCCTCACCCACTGTTGTAAAATGACATCTATTATATACATCATTTGGAGCTAAATTAGCATGTTAATGTCATCCCCCAGTAATAGATGTGTATTAAAACTCCTTCACTGTGCAAGCTCTGACCTTTTTTACAGTGCAATAATGTTTGAGTGAGTAACTTTATGCTAATAGAGATTAAAAAACAGTGGCTCGTTAAAACAAGGATCTATTTCATCAATGCCAACCTCAGTAATATGGAAAACATTCAGAATAAGCAGGTGTCTCTTATTCTGCACATAGAAAGACTTTGGGTCAGTAGATATTATACATTTTGTGCCTGTGGAGTTAATTCAAGAGGACCAATAGAGAAAAATGTGCCGTTGCAGAGGTCCAGACTCCAGGGGTGTATTGGTTGACCCGAGAGGCATTGTGTCAACTATTAACTTGGTCCGGCCAGATGCTCGTGCTAGCAAACTTGCGACATTGTATAGAATATTCCCGGGCCCTTAGAGTTTCCCACGCCAGTGAGCTCAGGACAGACACAGCTGTAAGCTATTTACACAAGGGATAAGAAGTAATCAGGTAGGCCTATTTTATGATGTTTCCACCAGATCAGAGCATGACATTTTCTTCCCCTTTCATGCTGAGTGGTTATGGAAAGGGAGAGAGCTCTAAAGACTTTTCAAATAGGCTATGTTGAGGAACTATTGTCATTATCAATGGATGTAAAAACAGACTTTGTTGACTCGCTGTTTGAGGCGAAGAAAACATTACTTTGAGAAGTTCCACAGTGATGGTGAGTTAAGTCAATCAGAAATAGTATCAGATCCCCAAATGGGCACATTTATAGGCCTACATTTGCACACAGGCCAGGTCACCTAGGCCTACTTCTATGCGTAATCAGGTGCACATCCTTAATGAATAAATTGACAACTGGATAATGGAATGAAATAACCCACAACTTTTTTTATCATAAGTATAGCCTAGGTTGTGCGCTCTGCAAACAACGTGTCCACTCCTACAAAGACAAGACAGTAATAATAATATATTGAATGCATTAACAGAAATTACCATAACCAAATAAATATCGTCGATTAGAAATTATGGTAATTAACAGCAAATATACTACCGGTGATACTGGTGTGCCATTTGCAATGTCCACTCAGACAGGCATGAATCTGACAGGTGTCTCGAGTGCCATGATTTTAAATATATTTTACACTGCTCAAGAAAAAGAAAAAAAAGATATTGTCAACCAACAGCCTATCGACCAAACAATCGACCAGTCAACTAAATAGGGTCCGTCCTAATTAGCGCACACCATAGCAAAACATTTGGCACAGTAATAAAACAACCGTTTCCTACAGGACAAATTCAAATAGGTCCCCTCCCTGGTCCATTTGGAGCCTAGTGAATTACACCCCTCCTGAGAGTTAAGGAGGGGCTATTCATATAGATAATAATGGACTTAGTTTGTAACCCTTCACACAAATGATTTGCGTCAAAGTGTGTCACTCAAATCAAATAAGTTCTCAAACTTTTCCTTACCAGTCTACTACAGGCCAGGGGAGACTACAATTCCTACATATTTTGAAAAATGGGTTGGTTAACAATCTCTTGATGTACAGTATGATGGTAAAAATACCAGTTCCTTCAACATCCACACGGTTCTCTAAGCACGTCTTATGACGTGAATACATGTACCGAACATAATACAAGTTCACTTAAAAACAGTTTAGGCACTTTTGCCAGTTTAGAATGATTGTATGTATATCTTGTACCCAAAGTGTAAGACAGAGCAGGCATATCCTGTTGGCTGTTGAGTGTATTGTAATTATGACAGAGAAGGGAGGGATTATCTTCCCAGTATTGCCTTGTACTTGTCCAGAAAACTACTTTAGTCCACCTCTGCATCACACTTGACTGCTCATGAAACCACAAACCTACTCAACAGACAATGGAAAACACTTTAGCGTTTCACTGAAGCTCTACTCGTCGTACTGGATTGCCTTCTTTTTTTCACCCAAAGTTAAAAAAGAAGCTGGTAAAAAGAGACTAAATTGGTAATACACTCCTACAGCCACACTTTGTGATTCTCCACCAGAGCAAAAAAACAAGACGGTAGAGTCGGCCGCCACTTAGATGTGTTATCGACCACAGATTTAGCCCAACATGTATTTCACATGTGCTTTCCTTTCTAGGTATGGAAGATGAGGGTTGTCGAGCCACCTCGAAAATGAAATAGATCTAAGTATAAGCCTGAAAAATGTGGTGCACTACAGCAGTGGTTCCCAAGCTTTTTTGGTTACTGTACCACCAACTGAATTTTGCTCTGCTCGGTGGCGGTTTATGCAGGCAATCCCTTGAGTGACAAGTTGCTGTCCTGTTGCACTGATCTGCAGCACAGTTAGTTAGATGATTAGTCTGTTTAATTTAGGGCGGGCTGTTATCCCCGTGTGAGAGTGTAATCCAGAGAAGGATGCGGCCATGGACTAAGCTATTTAGTCTGCAGCAACAGTGAGGAGCCGCTAGCACCATTGCCAGCTCCCCTGCTGGACTGTCCTCTACTGTAATCCTAGTGTAACTGTGCTGTACTGAAGTGTAGTGTAGTGTAAACACGTACGAGGCTGCCAAGCTTGGAGGACGACGAGTTGGTCCTCTGTTTCAGCAGCACGCGCCCCTCGGCAGTGCAATGGGGATCTTTGAGGTTGAGGTGGAGCCCCCGTGGCCCCCCGGCACCCTCCGAGGAGGAACGTAGCCGGCGCTCCATGCGCATCACCTCGTGGTAGGGGCTGGCGCTGCTGCTGCACATGGACACTGTGGAGGGCAGAGCACAAGACACATGATAATATTTTTGCTGACGTGGAGGCAGGAAGCTAGGCAAAAAAGTGGCGAACAGACAAGTAGACAGACTGTCGAATGCGACACAGACAAACAACTGCAGACTACACGTTGGGGGGGAAAACTTAAAAACAAGCAAACAATCAATTGGCTATCGCAAGCCTTGGGGCTGGAAGCGATCCAGTGTTTTGCAACAACAGCTTCAGTGATTTTATGGAAATAAATTATTTTAGGTGAACCTTTGCACTAATGTAAAGGCACTTTTCCAATATAGTGAGGGAATAAGGCTACTTTTACTAATTGATTGAATTTAGGTTATAGATCTACATCATCACAGAGCACACTTTTTAGGTGCAAGTATAACTACTTACGTGTTATCACCAATACAAAGTAACCTAAGCAACAGACAGACAAGAAATAAGCTTACATCAGAAATGAACAATAACAGTGATGTGTTAATCATTATGGATAGCCTAACACTGCCCAAAACCAGTAGACTAACCAATGCAGTTCACAAACAGTTGTCTTACAAAAACTATTCAGATATAAGGATGTTACAAGCAGTGCCACACTGTTTCAAGTTTGGTAGGTGAACGGTGGAGTCTAGTGGGCCGTTTCAGAAAGACATAGCCAAAGGGTAGGAATTTGTACAGGAGGTGTTATCCAGGTGTGACTACAGCCTACAATGTCTTAGGAAACCGCTGTCCATTGGTTAATAAATATACCTTTAAGAGGAAATAGTTCCCACTGTACTGAGAACAGGCACATGGGCCTAAAATAGTGCTGCTCAACCCCCTAATCAGTCTTGTCGTTCTGATTTTGGTACTTTCAACATCATCCAACCAAAGGGTACATAAAATATAGCCTACATTGTAGACCATACCTCTGCCTTCTGAATGTGAAAGCAGTGTAAAGTTCAACCACTTTGAACAGAAAATGTCTATTTGTCGGTGATCGAAAACACAAAGTCAGTCTCAAACGGTGGTAGGCAATACTGTGTGCAAACACTTTGGCCAAAATGTACTGAACAAAAATATAAAACCCAATCATTTTTACGATTTTACCGAGTTACAGTTCATATAAGGAAATCAGTCAATTGAAATAAATTCATTAGGCTCTAATCTATGGATTTCACATGACTGGACAGATGCGCAGCCATGGGTGGGCCTTGGAGGGCATAGGCATTGTGTGACAAAAGTCCACATTTTAGAGTGGCCTTTTATTACCCCCAGCACAAGGTGCACCTGTGTAATTATCATGCTGTTTAATCAGTTTCTTGATATGCCACGCCACATCTTTGCAAATTAGAAAGGCTCACTAAGAGGAACGTGAACAAATGTGTGCTTTTTGTGCATATGGAATATTTCTGGGATCTTTTATTTCAGCTCTTGAAATTTGGAACCAACACCTTACATGTTGCGTTTATATTTTTGTTCAGTATACTTGTCAGTAATTTACAATTAGCTTTTCACAAGAGCAATGCACCTCCTTTCTATTATCAATGAGTCAATCACATAGAGATCAATCAGTACTCCGCATGTTATTCAATTAATTGTTCAGTTTTTACCTGTGTGGGGTTTCCTCAGGTGGCATGACCTGGGTTCATGTCTACCGCAGCACACTCCCTTGCCTGGTTCCTGGATGAACACTGTGTTCCTGGACCTCCTCTCAGACTGCTCTGGATTGGAATGGTAGCCTTTACTACGCACTGGGCCTGCCTCGCTTTCACTAGTCTCTGTCTGCGCTGGTCTGACCTCCTCCACCATCATAACATCCTCCTTCTTCTCTTCCTCTTCTTCCTTCTCTTCCTGCGATTGTGTTTGTTGTTCCGGTGACATTGGTGGTGTTGCAGCTGTTGCTGGTTCTGTGACAGGGACTGCAGTCTCACACTCTGTGGTGTTTGCGGTGCTGGTGTCTGGCAGAAGGGGCTTGTCTGTGGCAGCTTGGGCAGGCATGAAGAACACCTGGGAGGTAGAGACGACGTGGCTGAAGTTATCTGGCGTGGCGGCGAGGCTGGGGGCAAGCAGCACATCCACCTCGGACACAGAGTCCTCTGTGATGGGGACATTAAACTCAGAGGGGGTGAGGGCCGTGGTGCGGTCCTCAGACAACATGGGCGACTGCAGGGAGCTCTCCCCCAACAGCTCGCCTGGCCACGAGCCCGGGGTACCCTCTGACGTCAGGGGCACTACACTCACCACTGGGGGCTTGCACTGCTCAGAGTTCTTGGAGAAGCGGTGGTGGGCAGAGAAGGACTTGGGCAGCAGCGATTTCTTCTGCCTGTACGAGCGCTTGCTTTCGCCGCTGAAGTCATCCAGATACCCCGAGTCATCGCCCTCGTTGGTACCTGAGCTGATGCAGTTGATGAACACGTTCCTATTGACCGTGGAGGTCACCTTCTCAAAGTCTTCAGTCTGCGAGCGGGTGAGCTTTTTCTGCCGGTGGCCCCCAAAGCCAAAGGAGTGGCGCGTCTTGGCCCGTGGAAGCACAGCGCCATCTTGGAAGCCCAGCGGAGGGTTGTTCTGGCTGCTGTTGGTGTCCTGGGCTGGGTCCAGAGGAGGGGTCTGGATGCGTGGCGGCTCACTGTTCCTCTTGCTGCTGAAGCTGATGGAGGGCGTGCGGAAAAGGCTGCGGCGCTTGCCCGTGCTGCTGTTGCTGGAGTTGGTGCTGGAGGGGGACGAGGTGTGAACGCCATTGCCCACGCCGGCCGAGGATGGGGAGGAGGGCAACGAGTCCTGCCTCTTACTTACGCTCCGCCTGAAGATGGGCAGCCTGGAGACGAGCGTGGAGCGGCGCGACCCTGATTCGCACATCAAGGTTCAGCGGCAGTCACTCTGCAAAACAGACATGACACAGTCAGAGAGACGCACAGTGAAAGAAATCAGGGCTTCGGGTTGGTTTAAAAAAGGTCCCATCAAGGGATGAACCACACAACCTCAACACCACAACCCATCAGTCTGAAGATGCACTGTCCATTTCCTTGTGTGCAAAAGTGCCATTTGACAAACTACTGAAACTATTAGGCTACAACTGTAATGTAATCTACAAAAAAAAAGGTTGTGTGAATATAGTGTACAACATTTATACTCTCTGTAAGATAGATAGACATGGTATTGTCTAGAGTGACAAAAGAGGAAATAGGCCAAGTAGTCATTTCAATGCAACAAATCTAGCCTATATAGCAGCCTACAGTATTGTCCTCAGTCACACATTTCAATTTAAAACTGAGGAAACATTTTCCCGGAAACCTATAATTAAGAGTAGGCTATACATTCATTGGAATAAGCCATTAGACGTGATGGATCACACAACATTTATACAACTACACAATACCTCATATAAAACAATTACTAACTTCACTATAGCCTTATCTTGGACCATTCAAATGGAATGTTTTACATATCCCGGCTAGAAATGGCCCACGGGGGTTTTATCAAACTTAGAAGTTCTATGAAAAATACAGAGATAGGCTACCTCCAACGCGTTACTGATTGCATGGATGGAGCAAAGTCCCACAGAGAAAAAACAGAGATAGTTAGGTCTATTTTCACTTGGAGTTGTAGATTCAATATGAATGTCTAATAAGCCTAGTCAATTTCAACACAAGTCAGGCTAAGTGTAACTAGAAAGGTTGCGTACACAGTACAAAAGCTACAGAAGAGTCTTAGAACTAGGAGGCCATCGATATTATCAGCCTGACATTAGTAACATCTCAAATACATTTTATTATAATAAGCTACTTGGCAAACAATGTTAATAAATCACACAAGCAATTAATACTCTGTCATTCCCATACTCGACAGTGCTGGTGAATAACAACCAGTGTTTTTTTTTTTTTTTTTTTGGACAGAGGTATTTCTGATTCCAAAATTAAACCAACATAAACATGCCATAGATAGCATCCCAAATGGAACCCTAATCCCTTTATAGAGCTCTACTTTTAATGCTACTGTGTATCACGTGTCCTACTAGGCAAGTAATGTAATGTCTTGGCATGAAAAATCTTTCGACAGCTCTCAATTAATGGAAGAACCAAGGTGTGCAAAAGGATGGGTGGTTCAATCTGATTTTAATCACTTTGACAGCACCCCTTTTGATTGGAACAAAATTGGAACACACATACAGTGGGGCAAAAAACTATTTAGTCAGCCACCAATTGTGCAAGTTCTCCCACTTAAAAAGATGAGGCCTGTAATTTTCATCATAGGTACACTTCAACTATGACAGACAAAATGAGAAAATCCAGAAAATCACATTGTAGGATTTTTAATAAATTTATTTGCAAATTATGGTGGAAAATAAGTATTTGGTCACCTACAAACAAGCAAGATTTCTGGCTCTCACAGACCTGTAACTTCTTCTTTAAGAGGCTCCTCTGTCCTCCACTCGTTACCTGTATTAATGGCACCTGTTTGAAGTTGTTATCAGTATAAAAGACACCTGTCCACAACCTCAAACAGTCACACTCCAAACTCCACTATGGCTAAGACCAAAGAGCTGTCAAAGGACACCAGAAACAAAATTGTAGACCTGCACCAGGCTGGGAAGACTGAATCTGCAATAGGTAAGCAGCTTGGTTTGAAGAAATCAACTGTGGGAGCAATTATTAGGAAATGGAAGACATACAAGACCACTGATAATCTCCCTCGATCTGGGGCTCCACGCAAGATCTCACCCCGTGGGGTCAAAATGATCACAAGAACGGTGAGCAAAAATCCCATAACCACACGGGGGGACCTAGTGAATGACCTGCAGAGAGCTGGGACCAAAGTAACAAAGCCTACCATCAGTAACACACTACGCCGCCAGGGACTCAAATTCTGCAGTGCCAGACGTGTCCCCCTGCTTAAGCCAGTACATGTCCAGGCCCATCTGAAGTTTGCTAGAGAGCATTTGGATGATCCAGAAGAAGATTTGGAGAATGTCATATGGTCAGATGAAACCAAAAGAGAACCTTTTGGTAAAAACTCAACTCGTCGTGTTTGGAGGACAAAGAATGCTGAGTTGCATCCAAAGAACACCATACCTACTGTGAAGCATGGGTGTGGAAACATCATGCTTTGGGGCTGTTTTTCTGCAAAGGGACCAGGACGACTGATCCGTGTGAAGGAAAGAATGAATGGGGCCATGTATCGTGAGATTTTGAGTGTAAACCTCCTTCCATCAGCAAGGGCATTGAAGATGAAACGTGGCTGGGTCTTTCAGCATGACAATGATCCCAAACACACCGCCCGGGCAACGAAGGAGTGGCTTCATAAGAATCATTTCAAGGTCCTGGAGTGGCCTAGCCAGTCTCCAGATCTCAACCCCATAGAAAATCTTTGGAGGGAGTTGAAAGTCCGTGTTGCCCAGCAACAGCCCCAAACCATCACTGCTCTAGAGGAGATCTGCATGGAGGAATGGGCCAAAATACCAGCAACAATGTGTGAAAACCTTGTGAAGACTTTCAGAAAATGTTTGACCTCTGTCATTGCCAACAAAGGGTATATAACAAAGTATTGAGATAAACTTTTGTTATTAACCAAATACTTATTTTCCACCATAATTTGCAAATAAATTCATTAAAAATCCTACAATGTGATTTTCAGGATTTTTTCCCCCTCATTTTGTCTGTCATAGTTGAAGTGTATCTATGATGAAAATTACAGGCCTCTCATCTTTTTAAGTGGGAGAACTTGCACAATTGGTGGCTGACTAAATACTTTTTTGCCCCACTGTATTTTATAGTAACATTATAATGGAATATAACAGAATACAATACAAATAATAGTTTTCCCTTGTCATGGGAATATGTGGAACCATGGTCATAAAAAAAATATTTTTGCTCTCATTGCCTAGAAGAGTCCCATCTGATCTCACCTCCCTTCCATCTTTGAGGACATTAATTTCCATTGTTAGAGCGGGTACTTGACTATCTTGTTGATATAATAGAAAATCTTTGTTGAACTCAAATGGAACAACCCGAATGTGACAGGAGTTTCCTGATAACACTCGGTCTCCCGAGTGGCGCAGTGGTCTAAGGCACTGCATCTCAGTGCAAGAGGCATCACTACAGTCCCTGGTTCGAATCCAGGCTGTATCACATCCGGCCGTGATTGGGAGTCCCACAGGGCAGCGCACAATTGCCCCAGCGTCATCCAGGTTTGGCCGGATAGGTTTGTAAATACACATTTTCACCTGACTGACTTGCTAGTTAAATATAAAACTAAAACACGTAACACGTAACAACACGTACTGTTGTGCAGGTTAGTTATCATTGTTTTAGTTTACAATGGAGCCCCTAGTTCCACTCTTTATACCCCTGTTACCTCCTTTGTCCCACCCCCCACACATGCGGTGACCTCACCCATTACAACCAGCATGTCCAGAGATACAACCTCTCTCATCATCACCCAGTGCCTGGGCTTACCTCCGCTGTACCCGCACCCCACCATACCCCTGTTTGCGCATTATGCCCTGAATATATTCTACCATGCCCAGAAACCTGCTCCTCTTATTCTCTGTCCCCAACGCCCTAGGCGACCAGTTTTGATAGCCTTCAGCCGCACCCTCATACTACTCCTTCTCTGTTCCGCGGGTGATGTGGAGGTAAACCCAGGCCCTGCATGTCCCCAGGCACCCTCATTTGTTGACTTCTGTGATCGAAAAAGCCTTGGTTTCATGCATGTCAACATCAGAAGCCTCCTCCCTAAGTTTGTCTTACTCACTGCTCTAGCACACTCTGCTAACCCTGATGTCCTTGCCGTGTCTGAATCCTGGCTCAGGAAGGCCACCAAAAATTCTGAGATTTCCATACCCAACTATAACATCTTCCGTCAAGATAGAACTGCCAAAGGAGGAGGAGTTGCAGTCTACTGCAGAGATAGCCTGCAAAGTAATGTCATACTTTCCAGGTCCATACCCAAACAGTTCGAACTACTAATTTTGAAAATTACTCTCTCCAGAAATAAGTCTCTCACTGTTGCCGCCTGCTACCGACCCCCCTCAGCTCCCAGCTGTGCCCTGGACACCATTTGTGAATTGATTGCCCCCCATCTAGCTTCAGAGTTTGTTCTGTTAGGTGACCTAAACTGGGATATGCTTAACACCCCGGCAGTCCTACAATCTAAGCTAGATGCCCTCAATCTCACTCAAATCATCAAGGAACCCACCAGGTACAACCCTAACTCTGTAAACAAGGGCACCCTCATTGACATCATCCTGACCAACTGGCCCTCCAAATACACCTCCGCTGTCTTCAACCAGGATCTCAGCGATCACTGCCTCATTGCCTGTATCCGCTATGGAGCCGCAGTCAAACGACCACCCCTCATCACTGTCAAACGCTCCCTAAAACACTTCTGTGAGCAGGCCTTTCTAATCGACCTGGCCCGGGTATCCTGGAAGGACATTGACCTCATCCCGTCAGTTGAGGATGCCTGGTCTTTCTTTAAAAGTAACTTCCTCACCATTTTAGATAAGCATGCTCCGTTCAAAAAATGCAGAACTAAGAACAGATATAGCCCCTGGTTCACTCCAGACCTGACTGCCCTCGACCAGCACAAAAACATCCTGTGGCGGACTGCACTAACATCGAACAGTCCCCGCGATATGCAACTGTTCAGGGAAGTCAGGAACCAATACACACAGTCAGTCAGGAAAGCTAAAGCCAACTTCTTCAGGCAGAAGTTTGCATCCTGTAGCTCCAACTCCAAAAAGTTCTGGGACACTGTGAAGTCCATGGAGAACAAGAGCACCTCCTCCCAGCTGCCCACTGCACTGAGGCTAGGTAACACGGTCACCACCGATAAATCCATGATTATCGAAAACTTCAACAAGCATTTCTCAACGGCTGGCCATGCCTTCCGCCTGGCTACTCCAACCTCGTCCAACAGCTCCCCCCCCCCCCGCAGCTACTCGCCCAAGCCTCTCCAGGTTCTCCTTTACCCAAATCCAGATAGCAGATGTTCTGAAAGAGCTGCAAAACCTGGACCCGTACAAATCAGCTGGGCTTGACAATCTGGACCCTCTATTCCTGAAACTATCCGCCGCCATTGTCGCAACCCCTATTACCAGCCTGTTCAACCTCTCTTTCATATCGTCTGAGATCCCCAAGGATTGGAAAGCTGCCGCAGTCATCCCCCTCTTCAAAGGGGGCGACACCCTGGACCCAAACTGTTACAGACCAATATCCATCCTGCCCTGCCTATCTAAGGTCTTCGAAAGCCAAGTCAACAAACAGATCACTGACCATCTTGAATCCCACCGTACCTTCTCCGCTGTGCAATCTGGTTTCCGAGCCGGTCACGGGTGTACCTCAGCCACGCTCAAGGTACTAAACGATATCATAACCGCCATCGATAAAAGACAGTACTGTGCAGCCGTCTTCATAGACCTTGCCAAGGCTTTCGACTCTGTCAATCACCGTATTCTTATCGGCAGACTCAGTAGCCTCGGTTTTTCGGATGACTGCCTTGCCTGGTTCACCAATTACTTTGCAGACAGAGTTCAGTGTGTCAAATCGGAGGGCATGCTGTCCGGTCCTTTGGCAGTCTCTATGGGGGTGCCACAGGGTTCAATTCTCGGGCCGACTCTTTTCTCTGTATATATCAATGATGTTTCTCATGCTGCGGGCGATTCCCTGATCCACCTCTACGCAGACGACACCATTCTATATACTTCCGGCCCGTCCTTGGACACTGTGCTATCTAACCTCCAAACGAGCTTCAATGCCATACAGCACTCCTTCCGTGGCCTCCAACTGCTCTTAAACGCTAGTAAAACCAAATGCATGCTTTTCAACCGTTCGCTGCCTGCACCCGCACGCCTGACCAGCATCACCACCCTGGATGGTTCCGACCTTGAATATGTGGACATCTATAAGTACCTAGGTGTCTGGCTAGACTCTAAACTCTCCTTCCAGACCCATATCAAACATCTCCAATCGAAAATCAAATCAAGAGTCGGCTTTCTATTCCGCAACAAAGCCTCCTTCACTCACGCCGCCAAACTTACCCTAGTAAAACTGACTATCCTACCGATCCTCGACTTCGGCGATGTCATCTACAAAATTGCTTCCAACACTCTACTCAGCAAACTGGATGCAGTTTATCACAGTGCCATCCGTTTTGTCACTAAAGCACCTTATACCACCCACCACTGCGACTTGTATGCTCTAGTCGGCTGGCCCTCGCTACATATTCGTCGCCAGACCCACTGGCTCCAGGTCATCTACAAGTCCATGCTAGGTAAAGCTCCGCCTTATCTCAGTTCACTGGTTACGATGGCAACACCCATCCGTAGCACGCGCTCCAGCAGGTGTATCTCACTGATCATCCCTAAAGCCAACACCTCATTTGGCCGCCTTTCGTTCCAGTTCTCTGCTGCCTGTGATTGGAACGAATTGCAAAAATCGCTGAAGTTGGAGACTTTTATCTCCCTCACCAACTTCAAACATCTGCTATCTGAGCAGCTAACCGATCGCTGCAGCTGTACATAGTCTATTGGTAAATAGCCCACCCATTTTCACCTACCTCATCCCCATACTGTTTTTATTTATTTATTTTTCTGCTCTTTTGCACACCAATATCTCTATCTCTACCTTTACATAACCATCTGATCATTTATCACTCCAGTGTTAATCTGCATAATTGTAATTATTTGCCTACCTTCTCATGCCTTTTGCACACAATGTATATATAGACTCCCCTTTTTTCTACTGTGTTATTGACTTGTTAATTGTTTACTCCATGTGTAACTCTGTGTTGTCTGTTCACACTGCTATGCCTTATCTTGGCCAGGTCGCAGTTGCAAATGAGAACTTGTTCTCAACTAGCCTACCTGGTTAAATAAAGGTGAAAAAAAAAAAAAAAAAAAAAAAAAAAAACACGTAACAATACAAACAATCAGATTCTGTACTATAAATGCTATTTTCTCACTAGGCACATTAGCCATGATGACTCAAAATATGGCTTTTTACCAATTTGTATTCTTTATAATGCCTTTATAAATAATTCAAAATGTGTAAAAAGCCTCATCGTTGTTGGAGTTATAACATGGCTATAGGCAAATCATCTTATTTTATCTTTAAAAGACTACCTAGGTCTAAAGTTGAATGCAATGCACTAGCTAGGTAATGTTATCAATCATGCCACAAAAATCCCTTCCAAAAAAGGTCATGGAGCAATATGACTACTAGCCTAGCTAGCTAGCTAATTCACTGTTGAGAAACACTGACAGTTGTTGCACTGGTGTACATGATGTAGCAAACTACAGCTGCTGTTTACATTGCTATTAAAATGTTAACGTGGGTATCTTGATAACTCACTAGATGTAATCTGGAGTAACATCATGAGGTAGCTAGTAAATTGTCTCCTTGCTATGAATTTAGCCAGCTAGCTAACATTAGCTACAGAGGTAAAAAAATCTATATATATATTGGATATTCAGTGGATATTTGGTTCTCGCTCATCAATAGCTCTTAGACAAAGTGTGCCATGACTATTCAGAATCAGGAGAGGATGTGAAAAAAAAACTGCTCTTATTTTGGAAATCTCTTAATTTACATTTTTCAATCATCAATCGCCCTTACACAAATCATGCCATGACTATGACAATGTTACCAAAAACAACAAGAAAAACTAAGCAATGTAAATAAATATAAAGTGATTTTTTGTCCATCCTCCCGTGATTTAGAATATATAATTTGTCATAGTCATGGCATGCTTTGTCTAAGAGCTACTGAAGATTGAAAGACACCTACCAAAAAAAAAAGAACATCTAAATTGATTCAGAATATACCATCTTCATAGTCATGGCATGCTTGATTTAATAGCCATTGACCAGTGAACCGAATATCCAATATAAAACTAATTTTACCTCCTTACATTCGCTAGCTTCCATATTTGAATGCAGGACAGCAGCTTGAGCTGTCAAACGTCAACGCTGTAAGTGCCAATGTCCAAACATAATCTCAATGTTATTTGTGGAACGGGGAAATCATGGTCCGGGCAAGTAATTTGGACCAAATACTGCCATAATACGAAAACTACAGACGACTCAAATCTCGCTGTTTTTGGCTGAAAAGAAAGATGCATGTGTGAGCGAGCCCCGGCGAAGAAGCCGCAGTTAGCTAGTCAAGATAGCAGAAATGTGTTACCTTCAGCTGAATTCCAATGTCCACGCTGCTCCTTCCAATGACAGACGAAGCTCGTCTGAATATATTTAAACCTCTATTGATTGAATATTGCTAGTTTTGCTATATCTGTAAGATTTTCATGTGGGTGCATAGCATGGTTAATTTAATAATCTATCGCACAAATGCACCTCAATGACGTATAATCTCTACCAGCTACACTAAATTAGTACTTCCGGGTCACGGAATTTTGGATAAAAAAATAAATAAAAGTCACCACGTAATAGTAGAAAAGTGTCAACCTGTATTGATTCATGAAATATAAAAACATAATTGTCTAAACATTAACAATGACTCATATTTTATGACACGTGCATTAAATGTGGGTTTTAAAACACATTCAAGGTAAAATAAATGCCCCCAATGCAATACACTGTATAATAAAAGAGGCAATAAGCAGTTGCTGCAACCATATTTGGACTTAAAAATGCTTGATATGTACCCATTGATTATTGAAGACTAACTTATAAATGCCTCATGAGTTTAGTTCAATGGTTGTACCCCATCAAACCCCATCGTATAAGCTTGTTTTACTCTAAATGTTTATAAACAAAGTAAATGTAGCTTTATAACATGGTTAACACTATACTTTGTATATCATTGACAGTCAAATCCATGCATGTCTATGAATTTAAGAATAGTTCAATTTCTCCAGGCCCACACCTCTGCTTTTTCCCTAAACAATGGTGGGGTGCAGCTTTGTTATTGTATTAGCTACTGATTGCCACTTTAAATACATATTGGCTTATATAGAGCAAACTATTCTAGGTGCCGAAGTAAAAGTAGAGTTTGGATTACTCACTAGGGTCGGTAGAATCTATATATTGTGTTATTTCATGGGGGATTGAGGTCTAAATATCCAGCAACACTTTCTACTCCACCCATTCAATTGGTCCCAATGCAAGATCTCAGTCCCTCGTGAAATAACACCATATATAGATTCTACAGACCCTAGAGTATTCCCCACCACACTTTTGCATCAGCTCATAATAGTTTTTCTTAATAAGCCAATATGTAATTTATAGGCCTACACTACACTGTATTGCATTGGGACCAATGGAATATGTGGAGTAGAAAGTGCTGTTTGAAATGTAGACAGGAAATAACACCATATATAGACTCTAGTGCTAGATCAATAGGTTGTTAGAATATTATGTTCTTACATTAATTTATTGAAGATCCAACCATTTCTCAATGTGCTCCCCTTTATATTATTTATCTTATGTAAAGTAGTAATTATTTTTAGTTTTTTCACCAACGTAGTTATACTTTTGTAACCTAATTTTAACATTAGTCACTATGCAAAGCTGCAAAATTATTGATTTCATATCATAGCGTTGTACCACACTTTTACTTTGAAGCCACAATCGAAAAACCGGAAATCTTAATGTTGCTGCCAGGACGCTAATGTTGCTCGCTTGACGCTAATGTAATCTCTTTGCTTCCCCCTTCCGCATTACACAGCCCACGAGCATGCGTGGCGTGCACCCCTTCTTCCCTGACGACTGAGCAGCATCCTCATGAAGCAGGTGATGCGCTGGACCAATTGCTGGCCTGATGATGCTGGCAAGTAACAGTATGGCCACTTACAAAAATTCAACTTCTTTGTCAAATGGAATTTGACCTTGTGTATTGATCAAAATGCAATAACATAGCTACAACAGTTGAACAGTAAGTTACAGGCTGTTTAATGACATCTGTTCTGTAGCTTACCATAATTGCAGGTGTGCCGCCATTCAATCACCCCGTTGCCCTGTCAGGAAACCAAACATAGGCTCTCATGGAAGAGCATATTCATAGAATATGATTAGCCTACTGTGCGCATTGTGTATAATTGCATAGGCTTTTTTTGCTGTGTTGCATTTTCCCCATGCTGTATTAAGTTTAGTTTGCTACCATTACTATTATCTGTACTATTGATTGGATACATCTGACAATGCTCTTGGACACAGTGATGTAACTTGGGGTCATTCTGTGTTTCGGGTCTTTCAACATCAGGCCACCTCACCAAGGCGACCTAGGGAGAAGCTCAATTGGTTTTGCTCGACTCATATCGCCTCTCTCCTGCTTTGAAAAAGGTAATAGAGGAAACATGCTTGTATGAAATGAGACTCCTCCATTCCCACTCACCAGGCAAATTACTTTTACAGCAGTGGAATCCCAAAATAAAATGTGCAAAGCGATAAAAACTACATTTAGCTAGTTGTGCAAGACATTTTATAGATAAAATAATAAGTAGCTAAAACGCTAAAGTAATATGTTGTTTTGAAATATGTGCATGTTTTTTTCCTTCGAGAAAAAAGCTGTGGCGGATTTTTTTTAAACTTCCGTGCTAGATGTCATAAGGATACTCTTGATCATCAGGAAATGGAGGTGGTGAACAGGCTCCTCTGTTCATCTACTAACGAATTGATACTCACCTGGAGCACTCGACCACTTCTCGTTTCCGGGTCATGGAGGAGAAGACGACGGAGGAGTTGAGGACTGACTTTTCCCAATTGAGAATCTTCCCTTGCCTTACAGAGATGAAGGGTTGACGCCTTCTCAGTCCTCTCCTCTGTTGCAGTCTGGGGAAATGGGTCCTCTGCTGCAGTCTTCTGGTACCAACTACTGTTTTCAACGACAACATTACTCAAAACACTGTTAGACATCTCCATTTGTACAATTCTGAAAGAATTAAGCTGATTCTGTGGGAATATCATGTAATTTTTGGGGCCAGGATGTGCAGGATCTTTTAAATTCCTGCAGGATAAGGCCAATTAAGCAGGTGTCCTATCAAATAATTTATTCAATTATACAGGATTCCTGCAGGAATTGTTGCCTTTGTTTAGTAACTGTGTAAGTCTTTAGGACTTTTTTGCAAGGGTAGATAATCTTACCTTATCTGTAGAGGCAGTAGCGTCACTTGCTGTCTAATGATGATGGGTGGATCGTGGTCTGAGGGGAGGAGAAAAGGTACATGGCTTTGGGAAGAGTCTGTGTGTATGTATTTCTTAAAATTTTCCAGTTTTCCATGCCCTGCTATCCCAATTCCCAGTAGTGATGGATTATCAGCATTTGGCATTTTCTGTTTGCAAAACCATATTCAAAGTGAAAACAATTAGGTATAAATACACACACACACACACACACACACACACACACACACCTACAAATAGAAAACAATTGTTTTAAAACACACTAGTTTATTTCATACAAATCCACAAACAGCAAATTTAAAATTAAAAAAAGCGTAGTATTTCAAGAATTTGATGACCAACAAAGCTTCATGTTCATTAAAGCATTATACTCACAGAAAGCAAACATCACATCCCATTACTTACAGGAGAAAACAATAGGCCTATTTCCTGCATTCTACGTAATATTGCACACCAATTCATACAGACCTGCACAGCCGAGGCATACATGCGACAGTTTAAAGTGCTAGCTTGAACCATTTGATTGAGAGTCTGCAGAATATTTGGTCTAACGTACTACTGAAAGCCATACGATTCCCTTTTCTAAAATTAGCCGTGATATGTCGCTAAAATATGCACACTATATAGTAAACTTCTACCATACATCAACCCTGAAAGACACAGCTGCTGTGGCCACCAGTGACTTGACTCAAGATAAGCAAATTAACAAACACCTAATCTAAGAGACATTCAGTTTGTTCTGTATATAATAATGCATTCTGTGATGAATAAACAACCCTGAACCTGTTAATTAAGTGCATAGACTTTTTAAAGGTGTTTCAGTCATTCCAAAAGGAACAGCCCTAAAAGGAATGGTAGAGAATTACTCTAAATGATGCACACCAATTCTAAAGTAAATAGGAATTCAGTTTAAAACTACAGATTATGTTGTTACGCAACATGACCTTATAGGATTCAGATAAGCAACAAAATAACACCACATATTCTAGGAAACGGTACACTCAAATGGACCTAAACACATCAAAACACAGAAAGGGGGATGTGTATGTTCAGTTTTAAATTGCTCACTTCACAAATTCAGTCAGGCGTGATTACATCTCGGTCCAATTACAATTTTCCACCAACTGCCCAAATGTCTCAAGTTTCTATTAAGCCTTGAGAAACGTCACAGCAGATACAGATTGCAGATCTAGGTTTTATTTGACAGAAAATGTCACACTAGATATGTACATGGATGTTAAAATTAAGAAAAAAAATGTTAATTCCAGTTTATTATTGGATATGAACAATCTTAAAGGCTGATATATTACGGTATAATACAATTGTAATGTATTTATGGAAGCTGCAAAGGAAAGTTTAGTCCTGTTCCGAGTAGGAAGGTAGAGTTTTAAAGGGATTTCCAGGGCCGATAGGAGGTAGGTAGCATAAGGCCCACAGGCCACAAACCTGAGAAAACACAAACCGATTACCCTTACCCTCAACAAAACACAAACATGACGATCTACAGATAGTCCTGTCCAGAAACCCATGTAGGAAAGCCAGAGCTGACCAGGGGTGTATTCAGTACGGTGAAACGAGATAAAAGTAATGTATAGAGTCAAAATGACACCCTTTTCTAGAGGACAGAGAATTTGGTCCATTTGCATAATATATTTTCTATCTAAATGTTCTGAAACGCTGCACCCTCTTGATTCTCAAGAACCAAATCAACAACTTGTGTAACAACTGGCTGTAATTTTAACTTGAAATCGGCCTGTGTCAACTCACAATTCCAAAAGTAAACACCATGATTTACATGGGAAGTCTGAGTTGCACACGCAGAACTCAAGTTTGAATTCAACCCTGCATGTGAATGCCTAGTGTTTACAATTCAGATAAATGTGCTCTGCTTTGAAGTAGTCAGTAGGTTGTGAGAGAATATGTGAACGGTGCGGTAGTCTTTTAAATAAACACCTGTGAGAATGTGTCCAAATTCAAATGCGGTCTACCCAACTGGTGTTGACCGTGAGTCTTGTCAAAGGACATAGATTAGGTATACGTTTTGTCTCAGTTTTTGGTAGGGATGTTTCTCAACCGAGGGGTCCTTGCAACTTAGATACACTCTCTCACCTTTGTAACTGATGACTAACCTAGCCTGTTTTGCACAGTTATTATTAGACAAATTACAGCATTTGCTAGATTACCTATTTATCATGAAAGGCACAGGAGTGGGACTAGCTGCAAGGCTCTTCGGGTTTCACTTGGCTACATTTTACTGGACTTAGTAGTACAATATAAATAGCTGTTCATTAAAACAAAGAAATGGCATGATGATAATCAACTGAAATAGTGTGTACATACACACACAAACAAAATCACTACAAAAATATACCTGGCTGAAAGCAGAGAGAGAGAAACATGAGCTCAAAGGCAAGTGTTGAGAGTGCGAGAGAGACTTTAGTGTGTGGAAGGCCCAACATCTCACATATACGACAGTCGCTTTGCTGCGATGAACTCCTCTAGCTGGACCTTGCCACTACCCATGAGGCCAAACGCGGGATACATGGTACCGGTGCAGTCCACCTGCCGCTCGTAAAGGCATCTCATGGTGTTTGCATCGTAGAAGTAGACACGGCCCGCCTCGTAGTCCAGGTACACGCCAATGCGCTGGGGCATGGGCAGCACCCGGTTGCCGTGGTCATTGCCGGCGGTGGCGGAGGAGATGGATGCTTTGGGGATGAACACTTTGCCCATGCCCACGGTGAGCAGGGTGAAGGGCTGGGACAGGTCGTAGCACGTGTCCTCGCTGCCACTGTCGTGCCCACTGTCATGGTCGTACCTGGAGTTGGAAGAGATAAGAGAAATCAGCCTACAATTGCAACACATTCAACTATACTCTGACGCACCATCATTATCTGGAAGCCTGTTAAAATATACATAATAGTAAACCCACAAAGTAGGTAATAAATATTTTTATGAATTGTTGAAAAACTAAGGCCTGGTCCGTGAGTTAGCCCTTAACAGGTTAATGCTTTTTACAGCACAGGCTTCTTTGTTACTCAGGCCTGATCCTTAGTGAGTAATAGAGTAAGACTGAGGAAGTGGGGTTTACCTGGGGCTACTAGTGTCCCGGGGGTTGTGGATCCACTCCAGCAGCTTGGAATCAGAGGCCACGCCCACCTTGACTAAGTAGGAGTGGGGCTCCACGCGGAAGGCCCAGTAGTGTCTGCCCTGAGAGATGCCTGTGTCACCGATGATGTAGTCCAGGCCCATGTAGCTGCCTGTCTGCACGCGCTCAGCAGCCAGCAGGAAGGCCATGCCGGCCGCACTCTCCACCGAGTCACGCAGCTTACTCAATGTCAGCCGCTCCGAGCTGAAGCCGCACTTGTCATTGAACAGGAAGCCAAACACTACAGGTGAGAGAGAGCAATGATACAAAAGGAACAGCATCAGCCGCAGATAGGATTTCACATCATCTTTGGATGCCAGGGAAAAGGTGGGCTTTCATAAAGTGTCACATGGGGGCGCCATTATAAAGATGTTCAAGTAATGAAACAAACTTAAGGAATTTAACAAATTTCCAAAACGATAAATTTTCAGATGTGAAGATATACACAATGCTTGGTTTCTTATTTCTCAAATAAGGTCTATATAAATTATTTTCTAGGCCACATCTGCTGCTGAACATAAAAATATTCCAAAAATAGTTACAACGCCAAAGGCAATAATTACTATAAACTTAAGTAAAATAATTATGCCTGTGCATTGAACCATTGCATTTTGTCTCCATGGTATGAGATGACTTAATTTGCATTAATTCATGACGATCCCTTAAAAACAAGGGCAAAAATACTAGCCGATTTACCCCTTTAGCCTTTGTTGTGTGAACGGCACAAACTTAATTGAATGGAGTCATCCTAAAGATAAGCTTAATTAAAAAGGATAAGAAAAATGACAAATGTATGGTCATACAGCAATGATTCAAGTCTACGCCTACACTGACTGTTGTTGTGATAGGAGGCGTGTTGAAGCTACTGTAATGTCTGTCTGAGGCCAGCGTTGACCCAGAATTCCATCTCATTACTAACGCACTGTGCATCCCACTGCTACATGTGCCCACAGTCCGGGCAAAGGAATGTGGGCTCCCAGTCCCATCACTGGACTTCCATCTACAGTGGGCCCAGCCTCAGTTTACGGCAAACTAATGAGCCAGGGGAGGATAAACACTCAATGAAATCCTAATGGATCAGCCATTGTCTATATGCATGGGGGCTCCTCCAATTCAGTAGACTGTTGAGGAATTAAAGTGATATCGACCCCTAGAGTGCTCTACAGATGGCATGTGATTGCTATTCAGAGTGCTTAGAACCATCGGAGTCAGAAACAGAGGCTTTGAATATTGTAAACAGATGAACTGTAACTCTGGACCTCAGCTGTATCTCAACTCTGCCCAGTCGGTCTGAAGAAAAAAAAAAAAAACGATTTCAAAAAGGCAAGTGTTTCTGCGATTCAACAAAAGGAGATGGGTCGCAGAAATGATAAATGACTGACCGACCCACCGTCTCCTCCTAAGAGTCAACTGTATTTTATCCACACAGTTCACTTTGAAACAGTCGAGCGTCTGTCAATTTGTAATCTTCCGTGGATCCGACTGATAAATACCGACAGAAAAAAAAAGAAGCTTAACTTCAGCCCCGAAGCCCAACACAGGCGGGATGCCAACGTAAGACTGAAAATAAGACGTATTTCTTTGTAATTAGGATAATTAGCATGCAACTTTCAGGGCTGCCTAGTAGAGATTATTGCTATAGAGCCCAGTACAGTATACTAGTTTTTCCCAGTTCCTACATTTGAAAAATGGAATTGAATCATTGTTAAATTATTGCAGAGAATTTACTCCAGTAGAGCTTGAAATGATTAGTCTGTCACTGTTTTGGTTAAGGGCCTAGGGCCACCTCTCTCTTCATCAGTGCCAACCATACACATATGACATCATCATAATCAGTGTTTGGTGTGTGTATGACATCAGTGCCTGGTGCCTACCTGGAGCAGGTGGTGTGTGGAAGGTGACTTCTGGGCTGTAGGGGCTGTAGACGGAGTTGCGGCAGCTGCGTACTCTGAACGAGTAGAGGCTGTTGGCCTCCAGGTCGCACACTACTGTGCTGGGGCCGTACACCGGGACTGTGGGGCGCCAGCGGCTGCCGCCCTCCTCCTCGTCCTGCTCAACACCCAGCTTCCTGTACTCAAGCACCTGGTGGTCTGTGGCCAGGGTATCCTCAGCCAACTGCCAGCACACCAGGCCTTCGTTGTAGACGCGACTGCGGGACAGATCGATGATGGGAGGGTCAGGGACTGGAGAGCGAGGGGAGGAGAAAAAGGTAAATGGCAGAGGGCGGGGTCAGTTTAAAGTGTAATTTATCTGCAGCCAATTCATATGTTTTTCTCTAATCGACAAACTACTATGTATTGGTTATTCAGGAAATATAGAAAAATAAAATGATAAGAACCCTAAACTTGATTCAACACATTGGTTTATGTAATAGCATAAGTTTATTTAAGGGCATGGAGTCAACCAGCGATGAGACTGAACTCATAGACAGACAGTACAGAATATAGACAGACAATGGATAGGAAGAATAAGAGAAGCTCTTAAAAAAATTTCATTAATGCACAGACATTGCCAGGAAAAGCACTTTGCAAAACCCTCTCTCGCTCGCTCTCCCCCTCGCTCACTGCGGATAGCTTCCCGTCACAAACAGTAGCAGCCGGATCCAGCTAGGGTCCCATAGAATCGGATCAGGGCTGAGGAGGGTGTCGCAGATGGAACTGGGCAGCCTGCAAACCCAGCCCGAGAGCGCAGCTATTCTCAGAGAAACAACCTATTTTTCAGGCTACAGCCGGGACGGGAGGGAGAGACAGACTAAACAGAGACGTCAACTGTGAGTTCAGACCATACTGCAGTCTCTGGAGGGGCTGGTTTAGTAAGGGAGAACGCACACAACACAATGTCTTTATGGTTCAACTAGTGGGACACATTCAAATATGGAGCCATTGTGAGCGTAGAAGACTCCAGAATGCATTATAATGACAACTTGATGAGCAGGGTTGAAATTACACATCGACTCTTGGGGGGATATTTGTGGGAGGTGTCCTTGGTTGTCACTGTCCCATCCTCAGATCCCCACCCTACAGGCACTGTGAACCTTGTTGATGAGGACTGCCAGACATTTGTTAAATGGGAGACAGTTTTGCATCCTCTGCTCTTTTCATGTCTACCGTCAATTCAATTACTGCTGGGCATCAATTCTTAGAGCTTCCTCCTCTCAGACAGAGTGCATCATTACCCTCCTGTCCCTCCCCTGCCATTTAGATTAACCACATCAATCAATGGCCTTCCTTTCAAGGGCTTTCAAGCAGCTTTCCCCGCAAGAGAGGGAAAATGTATTACTTGGACGCATTTCTAATATGTAAGCAACATAGTTGTTTCATATGACCCTTTCATGACCCACTATGGCTCGACAGAGCAGAGCCCTTTATGGTCAGTAATACTTCTAGCAGGAGGGAGAATGGCTGGAGCTCATTCTAAGGACACAGCCACAGGTAGATGACAGTCTATGAATACCCTTCTGCTTACTTCCTGGGTTACACTCCTACTTAATATGCAGAAAATCAAATCAGTTCCTTTTCATGGCAGACAATTACATCCAGCCCGCCTCACAGTGCCCTTTTCTTTAAATCGGGGCAAAGGGACGTGAGAGTATGCAAAGCAGTGGACCAGAAAAAGCCCTGCAATGCTCTCAGTGCCAAAATCCCTGCGTGTATATCAGGAGTGTAACTGGCTTATTCAATTAAAGGGCTTCTGGTGGCCGGCATCTAAACAGAGAGCAGAGCTCAGACGGAGGTGTATGTGACCAACAGGTTGAGGTGACTAAGTGTGGGACAGATGAGGATTGTGTCAACAAATTGAGTTTTAGGAGTTCATTACATTGTTATGGGGGGGTGTCTTACCTCCACCAAAACAAAGCTCCTTCAGCAGGGTCTCCTCTCTGGAAGTGTCCAGCACAAACTCATCAAAGGAGGGGTCGGCCACAGGGTGGAATGTCCTCAGAGACTCGGTGGATTTCGCAATCCTGGGAGTGAAAGGACACAAAATGGTGAACACTACCAAGAAGCCATTCCATCAGAGCAGAATGGATAATCAAGTGTGGGAAACATGTGTGTGTATTAATGTAACAGCGTTCCTAAAAGTAAAAGCGTGAATAAAGTCCTCAAGCTGCTTTTTGACTAATGGAGATCAATAAGCAGGATTATAGAGCTAGAGCGGGACATGGGGAAAGTAAACAAGGCTTTGTCGTTCCAATCTCTCACTTGGAAAAGGTACCTGGCCAGCCACACCAATGGCTGACCGGATCTCTGGCACACTCACCACACCCACATAAGCTGATTGAATTCTCCAGCACTAAAATAACAGGGGCCAAATCCCCATCACAAACCTAGAGGTCCAGAGTTGCCACAGGGAAATGACCATGGCAATAGTCACCATGATCAAATAGCCGTTATGGCCTGTAATAAAAAGGTTGAAAATGGGCCCTTTGTTTATTAAGAATGGAGGCCAATCGAATTACTTCCCTTTTATAAACAATGGTATTATATCACCATTAGACAATAGCCTTTACCCACAACTGATGACGGGAACCTTTGGGTGACAGTGTCTACTGTATACTATCCAGAAAAGAGGGAAATGTGCTGGGACTGGGAGTGGCAGACACAGCTGGAGAGAGGCTGACCTGGTGTGCAGCTGCTTGGCAGTCTGAACAAAGCAGGACTGGTCCGTCTCCTTGAGAACCTCCTGGGCATAACCCACCAGGCCGCTGTTCTCCAACATGCCCTGGTACTCGTCCACCTGGCCCCGAAGCTGGTCCAGACGCCGCGTCCTCGACTGCTCGATGGACCGCAGCATCTCAAACTTCCTCTCCTGGAGGGTCTCGAACAGTCGCTCAAAGTTCTCGTCGGTCCGACGCTCCGCCAACTGGCCTTTCTCCTGTAAAAGTAAGAGAAATGTTGCACGACAATTAATTGAAACCTACAACTGCATAGAAGTAGCCTATGGACCAGTGTTTGTGCAATCATGGCACATCATGCCGAAGAGTTTGACATGACAAGGAGTTGTAATAGCACAAACGGATCTGGGACAAGTTAAATGAAGACAAGACAGGGACAAAAGACATAACACAGTACAGATGAGCAAACGCTTCTGCAGTGGAATTCATGTGAATTAGTATACGTTCCTTTGTTTATGCCTTTATATGCATTTGAATAAGTGACCTTCCTTCTCAGGGCAGACAGAATGTCCCTTTGTTATTGGACATAACAGACAACACAGGACTAGTTTAACTCTGTCAGCACAGCTACTTGCCTCGGTTTCATTGATCAACACCTCCAGGTGGGAAATCTGAGTCTTCACTTGGTCCTCTTTGCTGATTAAGTAATGGATAGCCTTTGATAGCTTCTCCTGTTGGTATAATAACAACAAAGAAGATTAGCAGAAATGCTCAATAGATAGAACATAAGATACAAATGATTGCATTAAATATGGATGAGTCTGGCCCGGTGCCTGTGTCCACATGCCTGTTAGATTACAGCCAGAGGACACGGAGTCCTCTGTCCCTATGCTTTCAGTGGCTGATTGACCTCGGTCTCGGCGGGGTAGACAAGGTTCGCTTGTTGTGGATGACCACACGTGTCGATTATACTGCTCACAAAGGAAAACTGATCATGTGGACGCGTGCCACTTAGTACAGGTAACTGATCAATATTTCATTAGGGGGCTGAGAAACAACGGCGTCACTGGCCAGTTGGGTAAACAACTTCCAAACTATAACACTCTTTTTGTCCTGGGTTGTATTCATTAGTACACACCGTAGCAAAACATTTTGCAACAGAAAACATTTTGCAGTGGAAAAACAAATGTATTTTTTGGGACAAATTCAGGTAGTTCACTCCCCGTTTGCTTCCTGGTAAATACATCAGATTGTTCTGCTCAGGTCAAGTGAATGGTTGGAGACATCGTTATTGTCAAAAAGTACCTTGAGGATCTTGTAGGCGCTGCTCATGGTTGTGACTTTGTGGTTGGCGTGGGAGCCTCCCAGCTTGCACAGGTGACAGACTGGACGCCGGCACACCTCGCAGTACATGTTGACCTTCTCCATCTCATGCTCCGGACACATCAGCACCTGGATGGCCATGAGCACACATTGGATTAGTGGTCATTTTAAAAATCGCAAACTCGTCACACCACATATGCAAAATGTCACAAAGGGGTAGCCCCAAAAAAAAGTTTGTCAATACATTCTCTCTCTTTCAATCCTCTTTCTATTTATTAGCACTGAACAGGTATCTCCCACAACCAGCAAGTTTCACTGGATTGCAGAAGCACAAAGAAAAGCAGAGGTAATTAAACCAACATCTCTGAAGGCAGCATCATTAACGCAATCAACACCATCAATGACATGAGCTGATCCCTGCAATCTAAAATCAACAGCAGAGCAACATGGTCGAGATCAACAACACAATGAACCCCCCCCCCCCCCCCCCCGAGGTGGTAAATTGTGTCTACCTTGGGCCTAAAGTTCATGGTGGGACCCACGTATTCGTGCTGGGCTTTGGGGGTGCCCCAGGGGTGGTGGAACTTGAAGCACTCATTGCAGTAGCTGGCCTTGCAATCCATGCAGCTCTTGGTAGCCTCCTGCTGGGGCGGCTTGCACATGTTGCACATGATCGCAACAGCAGCGCGGGCCGCCTGCCGGTAGCGCTCCACGATGCTCTCCAGGGTGAAGTTCCGGAAGAGCATGCTCATGCCCCGCTCGCCCAGGTCCACGTCGTGTTGGCAACCCGGGCATGGGAAAGTGGTGATGCGGGGGGTCACAGAGCCACGCCTCCATCCTGGTGAGGACATAGAGCCTGATACAACAGACAGAACGGCCATTAGAGTGCTAATCACACAAACTAAGGGTGGGCCTGCACAGACAAGCACACACACACACACACAGTGTCCTACAGAAAAAATCACGGGTCCTTCTCGGAAAGCTCATACTACTTGGTCTCTCACACAATATGGATGGATAACACAAGAGATAGGAAGAGCGTGTTTACAGTGACCTGGACACATAACAGATTCACGTTAAATTAATTTCAAATCAGGTGCAAAGTAAAAGGTGGGAAACCTACTAATGGAACCGAAATATCAACTCAAATCAACTTAAGGGTAAGAGAGAGTAATATCTATTTCCAGCAAAATGGCTACCTGCAGAGGAAATATTTTTTTTTAATGATTTGTCCAGTTCAATATATCCTAACACTCTCACAAACACACACGATGGAGGCAAGCAGCAGAACATTGTGCACTGAATGTAGGAAAATGGCAAGCACACAGACATGCGGTGGGCACAAAGCAAGCGTGTGTGACAAACATGTCTGTCAATGTGTGTGACGGCATATAGCGATGGGAGACTGAGGGTGCTGATGGAGTAGTGAGTGAGCAGGCTTGGCGTTTTGGACGGTCTTGGGATG
Source organism: Oncorhynchus clarkii lewisi (assembly GCF_045791955.1). Classification (NCBI taxonomy): domain Eukaryota; kingdom Metazoa; phylum Chordata; class Actinopteri; order Salmoniformes; family Salmonidae; genus Oncorhynchus; species Oncorhynchus clarkii. The sequence continues at coordinate 1,335,704 of NC_092176.1, read as the reverse complement.
GAAGTTGATGAGGTGGGGGCCAAGTGTCCAGGCCTGAAGCGGATGGGAGAGGTCAGGGATTAAAAAGGACAGTGTACTTAGGCTAGGTGGGTGTTGCAGCGTGTCTGCAGCAAGGTGTACGGTAGCAGGCTGAGGCACGTTGCCTGCTGCTGCAGTGGAAAGAGCTCAGGGCAGAAACTGACAAGTCATCGCAAGGCCATTCTGGCAGGGGGTACGCTTCCTACAGAACCACATCATTAACAACATGGTTTGAGTCATCACAATGCGACACAGCCCAATCGCCATAACCAGGACTGCATTAAAAAATGGATGCAGGCTATCTTGCCAGGAGTATGTGAATAAACCAAATGCTGTACAAGGTAAGAATATACATTTAAAGAGTGGAGTTAAATCTTCCCAACACGTTTTTAACTCCTTTATCTTTTTACTTGAAAAATATACTGTCAAGATTAATGGCTTTTAGACTGAAAGCCTTAGGGTGCAAGACTTGACCTCTACGAAAGGGACACAACTGTTTTGTATCCCGACTTAAATAATTCTGGTGCCATTTTAAGGAGTTGTTCAGATACATAATTATCATGGCATACCATTTTTTCAAACATCTACTGAGCACTTCAATGTAAAATAAATAAATAAATAAATAAATGTCTGCTAAAGCATTGTGCTCTATGGTCTTCTCCCATCAAATGATAAGAACATTGGCATGTGCGCCATGAGCATTCTCTACAAACACATGCGCGTCTAAAGCATTTTCTATAACTGAAATGTGGTGCAAAAAATGTTTCTGGAGCAAGCCTGTCAGTAGGAGTGAGACTGAAGTTTGAGGCAGTATAGTCTAGACAATCTTGGAATGTCTAAACAAAATATAATATTTTGTTTTGTAACATAGAAATAGGTTCCCTGCCTCTTCTAAAAGTACATTTTTTATTTCTTTATTATTATTTAACTAGGCAAGTCAGTAAAGAACAAATTCTTATTTACAATGATGGCCTAGGAACAGTGGTTAACTACCTTGTTCAGGGGCAGAACGACAGATTTTTACTGGCCCAACTAGGCTACCTGCCGCCCCGACAAGGTACTTCTCCACAAGGTACTGGATATTTCCGAGGCTACAGGGAGGCTATTCATTTGTCCAGGCATTAAGAAATTCCACTTTAAACCCAACTCCTAGGTAACTTCCTGAGCCATTTAATTTCTCTCCTCTCCACTCTCTGACTCACATCCCGCCCAGAGCTGTAGCTCACACACTCATTCTCCAACCTACTTTGTAAGACATGCACGTGTTGAAAGCAGAGCACAAAAGCCTGAAAGCACCAGGCTTGAAAAATGGAACAAAACACCAAATGCAGACATAAATTGGTGGGACATACTATACATTTGCGACTTTGCTCAGTAGACTTTTTAAAAAGCTAGAATGCCACGTCTACCAAATCGGCTACATAAAGGCAACAGGGGCCTATTGTCAGTTGTGTGGTTACATACAGTAGAGTAACAGTTAAGTCGGGGATCTAGTAACACTGTACTCACTACTACAGCTATTCAAAAAATGGAACGAGTGTCTACCTCTCCTCCCAAACGACCTTCTCTGCAGTGTGGCTGCAAGCAATGGACAAAGAAGTGAAGTGAGACCAACAATTAACATGTACAGTATGTTAACAGAAGTGGAGTTAAACCTGATGCACAACCAATTACAGTGGACAAGTGCTAACACACAATAACATGGCGCTTAAAAGAAATGGCCTTCTTGAAAAAGGTTTTGGTGGAAACATATGTGAATTCACAGATTTCAAAACGTATATATGTACAGCACCAGTCAAGTTTGGACACACCTACTCATTCAAGAGTTTTTTTATTTTTTTATTACTATTTTCTATATTGTAGTATAATTAGTGAAGACATCACAACTAAGAAATAACACATATGGAATCATGTAGTAACCAAAAACAGTGGAAAACAAATGCTGCAGAATACTGTGATAACCAGCATGGCTAAGTGTGCCTTGAATTCAAAATAAATCACAGACAGTGTCACAAGCAAAGCAGCACCACACCTCCATGCTTCATGGTGGGAACTACACATGTGGAGATCATCCGTTCACCTACTCTGCGTCTCACAAAGACACGGCAGTTGGAACCAAAGACCTCAAATTTGGACTTATCAAATCAAAGGACAAATTTCCACCGGTCTAATGTCCATTGCTCATGTTTCTTGGCCCAAGCAAGTCTCTTATTGGTGTCCTTCAGTAGTGTTTTTTTTTGCAGTAATTCAACAATGAAGGCCTGATTCATGCAGTCTCCTTTGAACAGTGAGATGAGATGTGTCTGTTACTTGAACTCTGAAGCATTTATTTGGGCTGCAATTTCTGGTCCTCATGAGAGCCAGTTTCATCATAGTGCTTGATGGTTTCTACCGATATTACATTTTTTGTCCGATACCAATATTTTCCTTGCCCAAAAAAAACCTGATAACAATATTTCAAATTTTAGCAGCCTTTTAAGCATTCTAGTACAGTTAAATAGTTTACACACACACACGGATACAGTGGTCCAAGGCACTGCATTTCAGTGCAAGAGGCATCACTACAGTCCCTGGTTCGAATCCAGGCTGTAATCACATCAGGCCGTGACTGGGAGTCCCATAGCGCAGCGCACAATTGGCCCAGTGTCGTCCGGGTTTGGCCGGGGTAGGCCGTCATTGTAAAGAAGAATTTGTTCTTAACTGACTTGCCTAGTTAAATAAAAAGGTCTCTCACACACACACACACACCTGACCAAAAAGCTATTTTGTTGGCATTTACGCATGTCCCCATTACCAGTAAAACATAATCAAAACCTATATTTCTTACACTTACTTCCTGTGCTGTTTCATTGTTCATTTGTTCAGTCGTTCAGTCGTTTCATTCTCAACCAGGATTTCATTATGCATGTCAAGCAGTGAAGTTTCAGCTCTGTCTATCCGTGGCCTCTCTTCCTCGGTGTGCACGGTCACTGTGTCCGTTTACATCTTGTCCAGCTATGCATGTAACATTCCACGTAAACCCTGTTTGTCTGCGCCGAAGTAGCGGTCCTTGTACCTAGCATCAAGCATGGTGGCGACACAGTAAAGAGGCTCAGAGAGAAAGCCACCGTAGTGCTTGTTCAAAGTCTTGAGTACTTTTGTAAGTTTTAACCCCACGATCGGTCGGCAGTTTTGTTGAGCAGCCGTTTCATTGCCATGACAGTGTATCATGTCTGCTGCAGACGCAGTTGAGCTTATTTTTCCGAGTCAGTTGTTCGAATGGAGCTAGGAGTGTTCCTGTTTCATATGCCAATGCCATTGAAATGGCAGCAGCGGTATGTGTCAGGACATTACATTTTTGAGCATGTAATATGGCTTTCCTTAGTACGAAATCCTTGTCGACCCACTGTGCTGTCACACTCATAATGGTTATGGGGCTGACATTGCAGGTCCAAATGTCAGTTGTGAAGCTCATGGATGTGAGTTTCAACAATACTGTGTAACTCCGGTAGGGCAACATCTGAAAAATCGTGTGTACCGGGGCTCGATCAGTCGGCAAAAACCAACATCATCCACGACAGAGCACAGTTGATTGTCAAGGGCAATGAATTCCATTATCTTGGCGTTAAGAGATTTCGCCTTGGAGTTGTCTCGCTGAGTTGTCTCGCTGAAATGTTCTTATTCTTTCAAAATGACTGCTCGACTTTTACATGTTTAGTATTTTTCGGCTTTTGTTCTGTGTAGCGCTGTGTTTTTCGTGGCTTCATCATGTCATCTACTTACGTTATATAGGTATGCACGTCAGCTTTGACATCGGTTTTGCACATCTGCGTTAAACTAGACATCGGGCCGATGCTGGCATTTGTAGCTAATGTTGGCCGATTCCGATATGCTCACCGATATATTGTGCGTTCCTAGTTTTTGCAACTCCACTTGAAGAAACTTTCAAAGTGCTTGAAATTTTCCAGATTGACTGACCTTCATGTTTTAAAGTAATGATGGACTGTTGTTTCTCTTTGCTTATTTGAGCTGTTCTTGCCATCATATGGACATGGTCTTTTACCAAAGAGGGCTATCTTCTGTATACCACCCCTACCTTGTCACAACACAACTGATTGGTTCAAACGCATTAAGAAGGAAAGAAATTCCACAAATTTACTTTGAACAAGGCACACCTGTTCAAAGGTGAAATGCTTTCCAGTGGATTTCCTCATGAAGCTGGTTGAGGGAATGCCAAGAGTGAGCAAAGCTGTCATCAAGGCAAAGGGTGGCTACTTTGAAGAATCACAAATATAAATTATATTTTGATTTCTTTAACACTTTTTTGCTTACTACATGATTCCATAAGTGTTATTTCATAGTTTTGATGTCTTCACTATTATTCTACAACATAGAACATAGTAAAAATAAAGAAAAACACTTGAATTAGTAAGTGTGTCCAAACTTGACTGGTACTGTACAGAGTATAACATTCTAAAACAACAAAAATGTGTCTAGTCCAAATCCTAATAAAACAAGAAAACATTGAGGAGTTTCCACAAAACCTGTTAGCTTTTACAGCACTTGACTGATAAATATAGCCCTGGGCTCAGTTCATTTAATCCCTCATTCATTCCCCGCAGGCAGGTTGTCACCATGATCACCACTGGTCTGACATCCATTCAGCAGAGGTGAAACCTTTAGTGAAATGCTGTCAGAGATTTAAGACTTTTACTGAAAGTATGTTAATAATGTCCTTTAAGATTTCTTCAAATGTACTTATAAGAAAACTGTTTACTAAATCAGCTGCAAAAGTACCATGGTTACTAATGCCAAAGGGATTTAAATTAAGTACATGATGCTTAAGATGACTAAGGATATATTAGTTTATTACCAGTTCTAAATATTTTTCTAAACAGCATTGAATGTTTCCACTGTGTTAATAGATGCGGACCTGGATATGAAGAATGGCCACATTCAGGTTCGGGCAAATGTGAATTGGTTGGGCTGTGGGTTCCGCAGCTGTGTTTTTGGAGTGTCCAGGGACTAGTTCATGATTAAGTAAAAGACTGCCTTGTCTCACTCTATGCTGTTTGCGCCTTGGATTTAGACATTGACCTCTCAGCTTCCCTTAGCTTCCCCCAAAATAAAGAATGTGACAACCTCCCCCCTCCCACCATCAAGTTATTTCATAAGCGTTTTAAATGCTTTAGTGGGACAGTCGTGCTTTGTTTCGACATGTGTTCATAAATCAAGCCTGTCATCCTATCAAGGTGGTGTAAATGATAGGCATTCCGTGTTAAGAAATTGCTTGGCATTACAAAATCAAAATAGCCACAATACACCTATCATTTAACGTTTTTGGGAAGTGCATGCTTTAAGGGCATGGAACTTGACAGAACAAAAGTGATGAATTGAATAAGCTTGTCGAGTCTCTATACTCTGTTCAAGAAACTTAAGACCCATCTCAAAACTTTATGAGATTAAAGGAAATAGTATGAACAGCCAACATTATGATTTTAAACAGGGTGGGGTCAGTGGTGTCGTCTTTCATTCTACAACCCAGAGAATAACTAGGAAAATACAGATTAAACTGGGTATGGCATGTCCATAAAACTTTACTCCAAATTGCATGTAATGTTGCCAGATTTGCCTCACTTGTCACAATTTAGGCTTGATGAAGAATGGCCAAACCCAAACGCACCTGATCTTGCAAGCCTATCCAGCCTCTCCATGCTTGGCGAGGGCACTCTGGATCGGGGCCCTGGGCTCCCAGGGAGGGAACACTCCGAGCCTGCATCGAAAGAATCCTCATGGTTCAATAGCAGCAGCTCTCGGACACACTTGTGACAAACGCTGTGCTGACAGGGCAAGATGAGGGGGTGTGTAAACAGCTCCTTGCAGATCGGACAAATTAGTTCGCGCTCAATATTCTTGATAGGGACCTGGTGTGGACACAAACATTAATATTAGGTCTACAGTAAACTTATCCCCAGGCTAATTGCTTCCGCATACCAGTTCAACAGAGATGGATCCAGCTGGTAGACGAGACTAGCAAAAACAGCGTTTTCCAAACTCGGTCCTGGGGACTCCAAGGGGTACACAGTTTGGTTTGATGAGGAGTTTATTTTTTTTGAGTCAGCTGTGTATTGCTAAAGGACAAATTTGAAATGTGCACCCCTTTGTGTCCCCGGGACAGAGTTTGGGAAACGCTGGTCAACAGTAACATACTTAGGCTTAGGTAAACACTTTTTAAACATTTCATTTGAAAGAGGCCAGTTTTGATACCGAGACTGGGCATACACGTAACATTTGTAAATGTAAGCTCTACCCTGGTAGGCCATGCGCATAGTTAAAGTTCATGCATCAGCTTGTTGGTTAGCTGAGGCAAAAATGGTTAGAGCAAGCAATTCCTTAAAGGGGAAAGCTATATGGACACATCTGGTGCCCAAAATGATGACGTATGTTGCGCAGCGAGAGTTGAGTGGAGAAGAACGGAGTCGGTTTCGGTCATCCTGATGAGCCCTTCCCAGCTATCTAGTTTATAGATGTGGCTAGAAACTTCGAGAGAATTAGGAACGTGTCTGACGAAGTTGGGCCTTGGGAGCATATTCAGAAATTATTTTAAATTGGAGTTATTGTTTTTTTTAAATAAAAATGTGGACATTAGTTGTATATTTTTGGTGGAAATCACTATAATAAATGTGCTGTAGATGTCTTCCTGGCCTGATATTGGCTACACTATCAAGCTACTTCCCTCACTTTACTGTTGCAAGCCAGCTTGCAGCGCAAACTCTCCTCCATTGAGCAGTAAACTGTATCACGGTGACAATTATTTTTTACATTTTATTTCACCTTTATTTAACCAGGTAGGCTAGTTGAGAACAAGTTCTCATTTACAACTGCGACCTGGCCAAGATAAAGCAAAGCAGTGTGACACAAACAAGAGTTACACATGGAATAAACAAGCATACAGTCAATAACACAATAGAAAAAAAGAAAGTCTACATACAGTGTGTGTAAATGGCATGAGGTAGGCAATAAATAGGCCATAGTAGCAAAGTAATTGCAATTTAGCAGGTTAACACTGGATTGATAGATGAGCAGATGATGGTGTATAAGTAGTGATACTGGTGTGCAAAAGAGCAGCAAGGTAAATAAAAACAATATGGGGATGAGGTAGGTAGATTGGGTGGGCTATTTACAAATGGACTATGTACAGCTGCAGCGATCCGTTAGCTGCTCAGATAACTGATGTTTAAAGTTTGTGAGGGAAATGTAATTATCCAGCGATTTTTGCAATTCATTCCAGTCACTGGCAGCAGAGAACTGGAAGGAAAGGCAGCCAAAGGTGTTGGCTTTGGGGATGACCAGTGAGATATACCTGCTGGAGCGCGTACTACAGGTGGGTGTTGTTATCGTGACCAGTGAGCTGAGATAAGGCAGAGCTTTACCTAGCATAGACTAGTAGAGGACCTAGATGGTTACTGGTACCAAATACCAATATTAAAAGTGATTTATTGTGTAGGCTGTTATCCTTCTCTAAATAAAAATCAAGTGGGATGAGCAAAACATTTATAGATATATATAACTAGGCAAAAAAATAAACGTCCTCTCACTGTCAACAGCGTTTGTTTTCGGAAAACTTAACATGCATGTATGAACATAAAATTCAACAACTGAGACACAAAATGAACAAGTTCCACAGACATGTGACTAACAAATGGAATAATTTGTCCAAATCATAAGTCAGTAAGTATCTGGTCACCAGCTGCATTAAGTACTGCAGTGCATCTCCTCCTCATGGACTACACCAGATTTGCCAGTTGTTGCTGTAAGATGTTACCCCACTCTTCCACCAAGGCACCTGCAAGTTCCCAGACATTTCTGGGGGGAATGAGATTGAGATCCGGGCTCCTCACTGGCCATGGCATAACATTGGCATTCCTGTCTTGCAGGAAATCACACACAGAACGAGCAGTATAGCTGGTGGCATTGTCATGCTGGAGGGTCATGTCAGGATGAGTCTGCAGGAAGGGTACCACATGAGGGAGGAGGATGTCTTCCCTGTAATGCACAGCATTGAGATTGCCTGCAATGACAACAAGCCTCAGTCCAAATTATGCTGTGACACACCGCCCCAGACCATGACGGAACCTCCACCTCCAAAATCGATCCCGCTCCAGAGTACAGGCCTCGGTGTAACACTCATTCCTTCGACAATAAACGCGAATCCGACTATCACCCCTGGAGAGACACAACCGCGACTCGTCAGTGAAGAGCACTTTTTGCCAGTCCTGTCTGGTCCAGCGACAGTGGGTTTGTGCCCATAGGCGACATTGTTGCTGGTGATGTCTGGTGAGGACCTGCCTTACAACAGGCCTACAAGCCCTCAGTCCAGCCTCTCTCAGCCTATTGCGGGCAGTCTGAGCACTGATGAAGGGATTGTGCGCTCCTGGTGTAACTCAGGCAGTTGTTGTTGCCATCCTGTACCTGTCCCGCAAGTGTGATGTTCAGATGTACCGACACTGTGCAGGTGTTGTTACACGTGGTCTGCCACTGCGAGGACGATCAGCTGTCCGTCCTGTCTACTTGTAGCGCTGTCTTATGCGTCTCACAGTACGGACATTGCAGTTTATTGCCCTGGCCACATCTGCAGTCCTCATGCCTCCTTGCAGCATGCCTAAGGCACATTCACACAGATGAGCAGGGACCCTGGGCATCTTTCTTTTGGTGTTTTTCAGAGTCAGTAGAACATCCTCTTTCTTGTCCTAAGTTTTGGTAACTGTGACCTTAATTGCCTACTGTCTGTAAGCTGTTAGTGTCTTAACGACCTTTCCACAGGTGCATGTTCATTAATTGTTTATGGTTCATTGAACAAGCATGGGAAACAGTGTTTAAACCCTTTACAATGAAGATCTGTTTAGTTATTTGGATTTGTATTAATTATCTTTGAAAGACAAGGTCCTGAGAAAGGTATATGTTTATTTTTTAGCTGAGATATAGAGATATATATATATATATATATAGAGTAATGCTCTACTTGTCAGTGTTCCAAATGGGACACTATTTACCTAATAAATGTTTTTTTTTACCTAAACACTCAAACACCAGATACAATTCATAGCTAGCAGTGCACTGGAATGACATTCAGTTGAAGTGGAATGACATTCACTCATGGGATGGGTGGCCAAAAATAACTACTTGAAAGCCACACTCCCTTTGGAAAGTATTCAGACCCTTTGACTTTTTCCACATTTCGTTAACAGCCTTTTTCTAAAATGGATTCAATTGTCGTCGCCCCCCCCCTCAATCTACACACAATACCCCATAATGACAAAGCAATACGTTTGTTTTTTTTTGCAAATCTATTTTAAAATACAAACTTTAATATAATTTACATAAGTATTCAGACCCTTTACTCTGTACTTTCTTGATGCACCTTTGGCAGCGTTTACAGCCTCAAGCCATTTTATGTATGACAAGCTTGGCACACCTGTATTTGGGGAGTTTGTCAGGTTGGATGGGGAGCGTTGCTGCACAGCTATTTTCAGGTCTCTCCAGAGATGTTCGATCGGGTTCATGTCCGCGCTCTGGCTGGGCCACTCAAGGACATTCAGAGACTTGTCCCGAAACCACTCCTGCATTGTCTTGGCTGTGTGTTTAGGGTCGTTTTCCTGTTGGAAGGTGAACCGTCACCCCAGTCTAAGGTCCCGAGCACTCTGGAGCAGGTTTTCATCAAGGATCTCTCTGTACTTTGCTTCGTTCATCTTTCCCTCGATCCGGACTAGTCTCACAGTCTCTGCCGCTGAAAAACATCCCTACAGTAAGATGCTGCCACCAACATGCTCCGTCTGGCCACTCTACCAGAAAGGCTTGATTGGTGGAGTGCTCCTTCTGGAAGGTTCTTCCACCTCCAAAGAGGAACTCTGGAACTCTTTCAGAGTGACCATTGGGTTCTTGGTCACCTCCCTGACCCTGGCCCTTCTCCCCCATTTTGCTAAGTTTGGCCAGATAGCCAGCTCTAGGAAGAGTCTTGGTGATTCCAAACAATCTTGGAGCTCTATGGACAATTCCTTCGACCTCATGGCTTGGTTTTTGCTCTGACATGCACTGTCAACAGTGGGACCTTAGGCACAGGTGTGTGCCTTTCCAAATCATGTCCAATCAATGGAATTTACCACAGGTGAACTCCAATCAAGTTGTAGAAACATCTCAAGGATGATCAATAGAAACAGGATGCACTTGAGCTCAACTTCGAGTATCACAGCAAAGGGTCTGAATACTTATGTAAATAAGGTATTTTTGGTTTAAATTTTTTTTTGGCAAAAATATTTCAAAAAACCTCTTTTCGCTTTGTCATTATGGGGTATTGTGTGTAGATTGATAAAAACTAAAATATTTAAGCAATTTTAGAATAAGGCTGTAACTTAACAAAATGTGGAAAAGGGGAAGGGGGTCATAAACTTTCCGAGTGCACTGTATGTCTCTGTGCTTCTATGGCTATGTGTACAATGCCACTGCCTACTTCATTTGGTCATTTAGGTTTTGGCCTTTCTAGGGAGTTTTTCCTAGCCACCGTGCTTCGACACCTGCATTGCTTGCTGTTTGGGGTTTTAGGCTGGGTTTCTGTACAGCACTTTGAGATATCAGCTGATGTACGAAGGGCTATATAAATTGATTTGATTTAACAAGACAGCTCATAATCCAGTGCCCTTATCACAGTCAACACCTATATTTTAGCTTAAAACAAAAGAAACATTCTCAGCCTCATGGCCAAACTAGCTTGCTGGGAAGGGCTCATCAGGATGAATGACAAACGAATCCATTCGTCTCCACTCAACTCTTTGCTGCGCGACATACTTCATCAATGTGTGCACCAGTCGGTATAGCCTCTCCCTCAAAAATAGGCAGCACAGAAACTTCAAATGCCTTATTTTATAGTTAATTATTACTGTAAAATTAGCCTATATAATTTCGACAACGCCATTTGAAATGGGAAAGGCAATGATGAATCATTAACGTTCCACGAGGACATTTCATATATTTTTGTATTATTAAAACTAGTACACAGACTTGTCACTTACCGGCAAAATTGAGTTACGTCGCGAGACTGCAGACATGATGAATTAATATATATATTTTTTAGCGTCGTTTAGCTTGTTAGAACTTATCCAGCGTATGTTGAAGTTGCCGACTCCTGCAATCACGTTGTCGAGTCGACAATGAATTCTAACACCGTGAAAAGACGCTATGGATGGGACCGAGTGTCGTGAATCAGCAACAGTCTAAAGGCTGCTGCATTTCAAGTACTGACGGACAGCAAAACTGTGTGGGGCGGGGTGGAGACACTGAAATCACCATAGTAACAATGCGGCAGCCCAGAGTATTCAAAAGACCGGGAGGGCAGCAGGATCAGGTTTCACTGGACCAAAACTCGAAGCTTGCAGTGAGAGTCGTTAGATTATTGCACTCCCACAATTGTTACTGTTAGGCCTACTATTTGTATACTGAACAAAATTATACATGCAACATTATCAAAGATTTTTCTGAGTTTATAGTTCATATAAAAGGAAATTGGTCAATTTTAAATAATTTCATCGGCCCTAATCTATGGATTTCACATGACTGGGAATACAGATATGCATCTGTTGGTCACAGATATCTTAAAAAAAGGTAGGGGCGTGGATCAGAAAACCTGTCCGTATCTGGATTGACCACTATTTGCCAACTTTGCATAGAGTTGATCAGGCTGTTGGTTGTGGCCTGTGGGATGTTGTCCTACTCCCCTTCAATGACTATGCAAAGTTGCTGGATATTGGCTGGAACTGTAACACGCTGTCATACGCAAATCCAGAGCATTCTAAACATGCTCAATGGGTGACATGTCTGGTGAGTATGTAGGGACATTTTCAGTTTCCACGAATTGTGTAGAGATCCTTGCGACATGCATGATCATGTTGAAACAGAAGGTTATGGTGGAGGATGAATGGGCATCAAGATCTCATTACGGTATCTCCGTGCGTTCAAATTTAACATTGATAAAAACTCAATTGTGTTCATTCTCAGTAGCTTATGCCTTCCCACTCTGTTCAAAACAGCAAACAGCTTGTCCACACGACACCATACACGTGGTGGTGAGGCCAGTTGGACATACTGCCAAATTCTCTAAAACGACGTTGTTTTACGGCTTATGGTAGAGAAATAAACATTCAGTTATTTAGCAACAGCTCTGGTGGACATTGCCAATTGAACACTTCCTCAAAACTTGAGACATCTGTGTAGATTGTGCATTCAGTCATAGCACTACTATTTTTAGAGAATTAATATGGCACTTCATGGACTATGAGTGGCTTGAACAGTAGGCATAAGCTAATTTGTGTAAATAGCCTAAAGCTTACCCTACCAGTTTAGCAGTGAAACATGTTTGCACAAGATGTTTGCACATGGATGGTGCATCCAAATAAAGTTCTCCCCAAATGCAAATATTACATGGGTAGGAGTAGGCTGTTTACATAAATTATAGTCATTAATAATGTATGTTCATAGGCCTGGTCTATTCCCCTACTCATCTTGTTCAAAAGGCTACAATATTTGTAATGACTGCAATTTAGCATGCTTTTGCATTCTATTCTTTATGCAACCCCTTGGTATCCTGCAAAGCCTAATTAATATATTTAAATTCAATATCTTGATTTATGAGTTACATAATCTTACTATAAGAGATCAGGGCATTTGTTTGCAGCCTATAAAGGGGATACACTAAAATATAGGACTTCATGAAGATTACATGGAGAGAAAAAAACACATTTGTGAATCTCCCCACACGAACTGCTCAAATCACACTTTCAGATAGCGTAGATAAAACATTTATTTTACATCTTTATGTCCCTGATCCCGTTCCAAGGACGACACAAAACCTTGAGCATCCTTCCTCTCCACCTAGATTACACACCTTGATCTAGTTGATACCATACTGAAAATGTCAGCGTGGCTTCAATAGGCTACAGATGTTTCATTTCCATAAATCATATTCACTTACCTCTCCGGCTGTTATTCGCTGGACTATCTGGTCGACCAAACTCGGTAACATACCCTGATTTTCTTCGGTATCCGCAGTATCCGACATAATGATGTATAATGTCGACAAAATGCAGGGATTATAATTAACAAAATTGGTCAATAACAAATAAATAGCCTAACAAATACTGTAAAAATCGATTGGCTTCCCAAAGAGAGAACGTAACATTCGGAGAAATATGGTTGTATCTTCATCCTCAATACATCGAGCAGCCTAAGTAGCATACAATTCATTCCCCAGCTGCTTGAGGAGAACATTTTGCAAGATTTATCAAGAGAAATAATCTTTGACGCGTAACCCCGCCCTCACTGTACATCTCAGGCGTGCATTTACCCGCACAGTTAGACATCAGCAGCATCATCGGCGATGTCTTCAACTGAGCCCTTTGTATTTCACCCAACAAATGAAGACTATGGCTATTTTGAAATTACAGATAAATATCATGATGTTTGCGAATATAATGGATTTTACTGAGATAAAATTAAAGGAATTAAATTGGAGTCACCTGATTATGCATTCAACAGGGCGTTCATGTATGCATGATAGGCCTATAAAGAGTTGTTTAGCCGGCATGTTAGTTCATTACAATCTGAAAACACATAGGCTAGCCTGTTTGCCTAATGGTTTACGCGTTCTTTTGTTCAATTTGTTTAACAATTTTAGCAACAATAGTCTTTAGAGGCTAAAGCCTATTGTGGTCTTCCCAGCATATCCCTTCAAATAAATGATTTCCTGCTGTAACGAAAACAACAATTTAAGACTAGCGTTTTATGATAAACCTGTTAATTATATTGAATAGGTCAGCAATTTATGATAAACCTGTTAATTATTTTGAATAGGTCAGCGATTGAGAGGATTAAATTGGGCATAACTGCTGCGATGCCACTAGTTCCACGCAACGCGACGGCGTCACCAGATGGCTGCTTCAGGCGGATGGTTAAAAAAAACAACAACAAAAAACAACAACAAAAAACAAGCGGAGGTCTTTGAAAGCCCATGTCACGTCTTACAACCAATATCAGTGCACCATATAAAGCCACATAATGGACCCCACGCGGCACTGGCTTGTGTGATTGAGTCATTCAATTATTGAGTCATTATTTACCTACTGGTTTAAAAGGGCTTAAGAAATGCGTTACTCGTACAATTATGTAACTTTTAGGTAAATTCGTCCTTGGCTTCGAGATGGCGTGTCATGTCACATGCAAGGTCAGATGCTGTATACTTTTTATTTGTATCAGAGAAAATGACATTTTCCTTAGTCTTCATAAGGACTGCAGCCTTAATTAAGAGTGCATAGCTGAGACCAGGGCAATGTTGTACTACTGATAAAGTACTTCTGTTTTATACTCTGTCATCGTGCTGATTTTGTTGGCACACCTTCACTTTGCAGTAAAAATCAAGATAGGGGAGGGATGCTGGATTTCATGAGATGCTGATTAAAGTGGTGAGTGGATAAACTAACTGATGACTGGCAAACCAGCAAACTGCAGACCCCAAGGACAATCTCCTTGATTAGATCCAAGACTAAACAACCTCTGATGACAATTTACTGTTTCTTTAAACTGAAACATAAACAGGCTTCTTTCTAACTCGCACTCTGCACAAATGAAAAGGCAGGCATGTTTCACATAAATATGCACTTCCAAGACAGTTTTAGCACAAGTTTAGTTGATTTGACATGATACAGAGAATATGCTATTATTTATTTCACATAACATTGCATATCAAATCCACCTACCTCACTGAAATAGCAGTGATATGATTGAGCACTTGCATGATAAAGGTGACATTTACATAATATCTACACTCAATATTTCTATAATGTATAAACAAAATTATTTCAATGTAACTTTTTTCTGTATAGTTCATGTCAAGACAAACATTCATGTGTCTTTTGACCCAATAACACATCTGCAGCGACAGGCAAATCCATACTGTAAAGGCCCCTCAGGTTAGAGAGCCCAGTTTTTGCTGTGTGAAGAACATTTCAGAGAAAGGAATGAAGTTTGAGGGAGTGGTCTCATGACTTGTCAGCCTAGGAGTACAGAAAACTGCCATAGCCCCAAAATATTACTGGAGCCAGCTACACAGGTTAACAAAATACACAGATACTAAAAAACAACTTATCCTGGACAAACACAAGAGGCTTGATCGGTGTAGTGACCATGTTGGTTTCTGACAAAAACATTTTGACCAAAAAACAACAACACCCAATACAAGGCAAAAAGTCTTAAAGATCTTTTGAGAATGTAGCAGAGAACCTACAGTGTTTCTAGCAGCTAGAATTTCAGTCTTTTAAAGAGCATGTGTCTCAGAGGAACGGAAATAAATACAGTATCTACAAAGCATTTCATTGTAACACTGAATCTGTCTCGAAAGACACTAAGCAGAATTAGCGCTCGCCCGGCCTGAGCATCTACTCCGCCAGTTTGCGCTCAATTATTGATGGGCCCAATAAATGATTTATTCACCTTTCCCCCCTGTTTCAGTGAGACCCACTATCGTTTCTATTTCTAAGGTAACAGAACTGCTGCACATGGCTTAGGGAGTATGGTGGCAGTACTTGGAGGCTCGGGTGTGGTTGTGGGAGGCCTGCTGCTGTCAGCTTCAGGCGTCTCTCCACGTCTGGTGCAGATGCTGCAGATACTCGCTCACGTTCAGGGCGGTGTGAACTTGCTGCAGGTTGGCCTCCCCTATCAACGACAGGCCGCAGATCCCAAAGTAGGCGTGCAGCGGGTCTGGAACAGAGACGAGGACCAGAAGAGAGAGGAAGGTAGGTCAGCCAAGTGACATGCCCCAGCACCCACACTGAAAGGGCACTGTGGCTTCGGTCAC
This sequence comes from Oncorhynchus clarkii lewisi, assembly GCF_045791955.1. Lineage (NCBI taxonomy): Eukaryota > Metazoa > Chordata > Actinopteri > Salmoniformes > Salmonidae > Oncorhynchus > Oncorhynchus clarkii. The sequence continues at coordinate 1,319,809 of NC_092176.1, read as the reverse complement.
ATTCCACGTTCGATTGCATTGCTGACGTTGCTTTAAATCAACTAATGGTTGGACGCTATGTCATCAACTGCGCAGTCAGGCGTCCGATTGCTATAGCATAAGATGTGGTTAGCTGTATGTTTGTAAATAACAGGAAGGCCCGCACACTGTTTATGCTCCAAATTCACCGCTTTGACAATGCTTCGATCCCAAACGGATCTTCGTCAGTTTTAACACCTTTGTGAGATCTAGCAGGTGTCTGCAATGTAGTCAGACTGAAATGTGACTAGGGGACTTTTAAAAATCATATAGAAGACAAGGTTCACAGCTCCTTTAACAACCTCACATTTGCCCGACATGAATTAGTGGCTCCACCTGATGGCTGTACAGTTCCCCCAAAAATATAATGAAATAACTAAGATATGGTTTTAAGAGAGAGCAACTCTAAGGTGCTGCCAAAACAGGATTAAATTGCATGCATCAATAACTGTCACTATGGACCACTTGTTATGAATAAATGTCACGACTTCCACCGAAGTCGGTCCCTCTCCTTGTTCCGGTTGGGAAGTCGACGTCACCGGTCTTCTAGCCATCGCCGATCCACCTTTCACTTTCCATTTGTTTTGTCTTGTCTTCCCCCCCCCCCCCCCCAATTTGTTGTAGGCATGGACTGTGGTGGACCATTCTTGAAACACACAGAAAACTGTTGAGTATGAAAAACCCAGCTGCGTTACAGTTCTTGACACCTACTACCATACACTGTTCAGAGCCAGTTAAATCTTTTGTCTTGCCCATTCACCCTCTGAACGGCACACACACACACACACAGTTTCAAGGCTTAAAAATCCTTCCTGTCGCCTCTCCTTCATCGACACTGATTAAAGTGGATTTCACAAGTGACATCAATAAGGGATCATAGCTTTCACCCGGTCAGTCTGTCATGGAAAGAACAGTCGTTCATAATGTTTTGTACATTCAGTGCATGTCTTCCATGATGACATACATTCTTTTAACTGCAATATTTAACTGAAATATTACACAAAATAATTTTAAAACAACTATTACACTTCACTGCATGCACTCTAACAATACTTTTGTGTGATAGTTCTCTCATATTGTTCCTTCTTTATTCTCATTCCCCTCCATCTAAATGACCTGAGAACCAATTCAACCAAACAGTTCCATTAACGTGAGGCCTGTTCCTTCCCCTGTGTCCTCATAAATTAGACATCCCTGCCCCTGGCTGTTGGCTTACTGGGCGTTTTCCATTGACAAAGGCCAACACTCCCTCCCACCCCATCTACACCTGTACAGAGCCAGAGTAACTTTACCTGGATGACTGTCTGGTCATTTAGTGAAGCCGCCCACCAAATGGCCCTGAGTGGACAGGATGTAGTTCCAGGTTCATCTCAAAATTAGTATACCGAAAGACGTCTAGGAGCTGAAAATAGGAGAGGTTAGAATTAGGCCAGGAGGGAGGGAGGAAGGGGAGGGGAGGGGGTGAAATCACTGTGACACCTTAGAGCTAGAGCACACCAGCTTTGACTAAATAAAAAAAGTTTTAAGTGAGGAGGAGGGGTTGGTCTGAAACCGAAAAATAAAGAAATTCAAGAGCGCCGCAATGCCTACACCACCCATGCTCTACCAAGGTTTTCCAGCGCACAGCTTTGACCTACTACAGCTATGTTGGTCTATTGTACTTCAAACAATGTGTATGCAGGATGCTTAGGATTCAAACATTTTCAAACAGCCTATGAATGCAAATCCCGCCTTCATTCCGCTTTGATCAACCTTTTCTCGACACTGTGTGAATCCGGGCTGATAATAGGTCACTTTGTTTTGTGGAGGAGCTGCAATGCAGTTCCTTGAAAATTTGAAGTGGGCTCTCCGGACAGGGCTCGCCGGACAGCTCCGGCCCAAGTTGAGCACTGATCTTAAGGCAAAGTTTATCGTCAGAACATTCATAGGCGCATCGTTAATCTCTGAGCTGTTTCCCAAAACCATCGTCACTACAGTTACACTTGAAAACACTTGTCATTCACCGACTGCCTCAGACCCCTCGTAGAACGCTAACTGGGTCGTTAAATGCTTTTTGCGCTTTATACACAGAAGATCTCAGCGAAACATAGAATCAAGTTGCTGATCTGCATCTGTGACCGCCGATAAATTCAGAACAAAGTTGACTACAATACAAAGTTGCCAATGTCTTTGCCATCGTTATAAACAAGCAAAGGGTAAAAATATGCTTCAAATGAAAACCGAGATGACTGCATTAAAATGTAAATATAAATGTACATAGCCTAAGCATTAGAATAAGCCGCCTCAATATTTGTAGCCATAGGTGATAATGTCTCTCTAGGAGCTGATTTGTCGTCAGTACCTAATGTTAAGGTAAGATTTTAATGCCGTTCTTTCGATCCCATCAGTATCGACACATGCTCTAACGAAGCACTTATTTAAAGCTCTCCCTACGTGGTGTTTTGGGAAACACCACTCTGAATTCTTCAGCCGTTTTAGAAACGATGCATCGTTAAAAACCATCATAAGCTTATGTTTCATGGTCCAGCACTCTGTCAACCAGCTGCTGTTTGCATTTCTCCATGACAGGAACATGCCCAAAATACCATAGGGCATGCATCTCACAGATGAGACCAACAACCCTTTCCTTGAGTGTCTAATCTCTCCTCTAGCAACACACGCAGTAGTAACATGTTTTGGGGTCATTTAGCAGTCACTCTTCTACAGAGCAACTTACAGTAGTGAGGACATACATTTACATACATACATACTTTGCTACTGTCCCCCATGGGAATCGAACCCACAACCCTGGCTTAGCAAGTGCCATACTCTACCAACTGAGCTACACAGGAGCTACACACCACACTCAATGCCACTTGCCTGCTTCTCCACGAACCCTAAGGCTATTTTAAAAACCACCTAATAAATGAAAATAAGTGTCTGTTGCGAGGGGGCTGACAAAAGTATAAACAAACAAAAAATGTCAAAATGTGTCCTCTGAGGCAAACCCGCAATCTTCAGATGCACAGGTGGTAACTAACCATTACACTAACACATGGACCTAGAAAGACAATTTTACAATGGACAGTCTGGAAGCGTTCGTTCATATAACGCTATCAATATCCACTTGTGTATCTAGGGATCAATTCTCAAGACTCCTGTATATTCTCCGGTTCCATAATCTCCATTGCACAGTGACCGCTGTGCAGTTGGCTAAACATGAGTGGTCAGGCAGCAAAGGTTACCATCTCGATTACAAACCCCTTTAGTAAGAGCTCCTATACCGTAAGATCATGCCACCCAGTCCCATTAAATGCACAGTGTTATGAATTTCCCTGCCGAAGGCGCTGTAGGACTATTTTCCAGAGTGTGTGTTTGTTTATGTCTGGCTGGCGCCACCTAGTCTAGTTCTCCCCCTCACGTGAGAGTTATCGATCACTCCCAGCTTCAGCCAATCAGGCTGTCCCCACTCTGTTAACGCACTGATCACGCATTCTCTGACCTGTTCACAGGACGTGCTACCTTGTCCCTGACCTGCTCTTTCGCTGTCTTCATCTCCCTCCCTCTCATACCTGCTGTCTCGACCTCTGAATGTTTGGCTATGAAAAGCCAACTTACAACTTCCTCTCTAGGAACCAAGGTTTCTTCCTAGGTTTCTGCCTTTCTACAGAGTATTTTCTAGCTACTTTGCTACTACATTTGCATTGCTTGCTCTTTGGGGGGCTGGGCTTCGGTATAAGTGTAATGGGTTGAAGTACGGCCTGGGGAAGTATGGCCTGCTAAATGAAAGTCAATGCATACTACGAACATATTTGATTCATTTACTGGACCTTTCGCAAATAAAGCAGCATTAATGAACCATAAAGTGAGTGTACGCTGAAATATCCGCGGAGGTTCCAGCCCAGTTCCCGTTACCTAGAGTGTGGCGCCCACCCAGAAGGAGTAGCACGTGTCGATGGGCTTGTTGGGGCGGCCGTGGAAGCCGTTCTGCTGTCTCATGCACCAGCGGCATATCCTGTTCAGCTCACTCTTGCTGAACATCTCCTCTAATTTGCCCATCAGACACAGGGCGGCGACGGCACAGAATGTGGACCCACCTGACAGACAGACAGACAGACAGACAGACAGACAGACAGACAGACAGACTGCTTAATGACAGGGGTTATCAGCCACCGGCACAGCACCACTATCAATCACCAGTTTTCCTTTTCAACTGTCCCAACATTAGCATCAGAGCTTTTGGATCACTTCCCAACTGCAGAGGTGTACTTGTGGGGGAAGATGAGGAGGTGGCGTATAAATCTGCCACGGCAGCAGCTCTGTGTGGAGGCCGCTAACAATGAGGGAGAACCTTGCACTCGGCAGATAGTTAGGTGTATGTACCTACCTATTTGAGATAATATTAATAATCAAGCCCCCCCCCCCCCCCCAAGGGTTAAATAAAGGTTATAATTTCCACATTTTTATCTTAACTTGAATATAAATGCTTTGTGTAACGTCCCATGGTTTCATTACACAAATCTCTCTATGCAGTAGTTTAGCTAACCCCGGGGGATTCCCTGGAATAATAAGGGCTTAATTGGAAGGAATTAAGAGGATATTTGTTCTAGTAAGGTTTTGGGCTAATGGCTAATCCCGCTCTAGACCCATAATATCAATCAATCCCGGGTGCTGCCTGCCATACTCGCCATGCGATTCCAATCCAGCCTCCTGGCCAATGCCATTGTCATATGACTGAGGAAGCAAAAACAACATTCAGATTATTAGGCAAACATAGGACCATGTGAGGGATAGATACCCATCACTGAAACCGTATAATAACTTGAAGATGGGGTGACATATGTGATCTATGAGGAAAGGCGAGATCGGAACACAAGCTGCTCAATCAATGCCCACGTGGAGCAATCCACGGCCACGTGTCCGCAGTGCTGCTTGCTAACTATACTAAACCACACTTCATACACACGCTTGATGAGGCAGACCAAAATTGGCGACAATAACAATGAGAAGTAACAATGTTGAAAGTAGTAATGTTTACTGTAGTGCCCCGCCCCAGGGGGTTCAAAGCCCACCAAATTTGGCAGCAAGAGGATTAGAGGCCTTCCCTCCCGTCTGGATCATATCCTCGATTTATAGGCGTCTGAGAAAATCCCCAGAGCTTAGGACCAGCGCTGCATGGGCTTCTTGACTGCCTCCGTGTCTCCATGTCACACCAGCCAACTGCATGGCCCCAAAACACACACACAGCTCAATGTAATCCATTACAGCCATCCAGACAGGAATACCGCTGCCTGTCCTCCAGACTGTACTATATATATGTTTTTGTTAGATTACAGAGATGGGAAAGCAGGGGATATCACAGAGGAAACAATCACTATTATGAGGCCCAGCAGGACACAATGGTGCCTGGTCTCTTCACCTCCATCTCACCATCCCCTTGTGACTTGGAGGAGAGGATAAAGTGAGAATGTAATAAAACTCAGGACTTGTGTAAACCGTTTCTCTCTGAAGGCCCTTGTAGAAAAGACTGAGGAGGCTCAGTGCAACAGGCTGCTTAATGAAAGAGACAAAGTAAAACAACAAATTTACCATACTTCTCTTGATGTAGTCGATGGCCTTCTTGATGTCCATGCCCGACCAGTCATCGAGCATGTAGCAGATGCATGCTGCGCAGTACACAAACCTCAAGTCATTTTCCCTTCCAGTCTTTTCTACAAGGGTTCAGCCCTCAACCACTACTTGCTAGAGTGTAAAACTGGGGTTTAAACCAACATTGGTTTAACCCAGTGTTTATTTCTGTTGTAGTCAACACGTCATAGAGATAGACCTATATCAAGCATCTGTGTCAGTGGTGGCCTTCTTTTGAAGGTGCATTGGATTTTTTATTTATTTTACCTTTATTTAATTAGGCAAGTCAGTTAAGAAAAAAATATTATTTTCAATGACGGCCTAGGAACAGTGGGTTAACTGCCTGTTCAGGGACAGAACGACAGATTTGTACCTTGTCAGCTTGCCATGGCATAGAAACTTAAAGCAGACATTAAAGGCCTTTTTTGTACGTGTAAGGACGAGGTTTGCTGTGTCAAAGGGTTTTACTGGTTAAATCAGGACGCAGTGATCTCTGACAGTGGTCTCAACGCTGACATTGTTAAACAGGTTTCCCTTCACATAAAGCACAAAAAAACTATAAAGTACCAAACACTAACATTAGAAGAAAATAATACTTTATTGTCCATCAACCTAAAGACAACGGAAACATGTCTTTATGCTCACAACCCGACTCCCCCGAGGGATTGGAAGCAAATGGGTCAGCCGCAGTGCAGCGGCCCAGTAACAAGTGTAGATGGTTTAGTGCTTTGCTCAAGGCACTACCATAGAACGTAACAGTAACTGATTGTAAGTACAGCTGGTAAATGAACTGCAGTGGAGAGTGACTAGGTGTTCACCTCCCGTCCTCTAGCTGCAGGGCTTTCAGGCTCATTAGACAGGCCTCCTTATTGACACGACTCAGGTCGTCGCCCAGTATGACCAGGCAGGCCAGGCCAGTGTACGACATGGCCACTGTCATACAGGTGGGATACTCCTAGGTCCTGAGGAGGCAATCCAATGCATTCTGAATAGGACTGCAATATGACGTCTGACTCCATGACTATTTTTTTTTTTAAATCCCCAACTGATTCAGCTGGCTTATAGACACTTATAAGCAGGCAGTTAATAATTATGTTTAACAAGGATGTGTATCCAATGTGTCGAGGTATGAAATTAGGTCAATAGCTTTAAAGTGTTGTATGGAAGTCCGATGTGTGATGGCCCGCGAAACCCACAACGTCCTAAATTGGATTCTAGGCTGGTATGTGAAATGTACGTAATGGCCACAGCCATAAAGGGATATGTAGAAGGAAATTAAAAACTTTACATTCACATTTAATGCTTACATACACTATATATACAAAAGTATGTGGACACCACTTCAAATTAGTGGATTTGGCTATTGCTGACAGATGTATAAAACTCGAGCACAGCCATGCAATCTCCATAGACAAACAATGGCAGTAGAATGGCCTTACTGAAGAGCTCTGTGACTTTGAAAGTGGTTTGGGCTGGGCCCATTAGTTCCAGTGAAGGAAAATCTTTATGCTACAGCATACAATGAAATTCTAGACTATTCTGAGCTTCCAACTTTGTGGCAAAAGTTTGGGGAAGGCCCTTTCCTGTTTCAGCATGACATAAAAAATGATTTATCAAGAACATGTGTGGAAGAACTTGACTGGCCTGCACAGAGCACTGATCTCAACTCCATCAAAAACCTTTGGGATGAATTGGAACACCGACTGTCATTCAGGCCTAATAGCCCAACCTCACTAATGCTCGTGACTGAATGGAAGCAAGTCCCCGCAGCAATGTTCCAACATCTAGTGGAAAGTCTGTTAACGCAGCAAGGGGGGGCCAATTCCATATTAATGCCGATGATTTTGGAATGAGATGTTCGACATCCACATACTTTTGGTCATGTAGTGTAGTTCTCTGTGTACAGTCCTCAGTTCAGGGCTCGTATTCATAAAACATCTCAGTTGGCGTGCTGATCTAGGATCAGATCCCTACTCTTATTGATTATGATTTAAAGTGACAAAACTGATCATAGATCAGTACTACTTTGAGACTATAATATAATAAGAGTGTAGCCCAGGGATAGGCCACCCTGTCCCTGGAGTGCCGCAGGTACTGCAGGATTTTGTTCCAAATAGGCACCACACCAGACCAACTGATCAGTTCAGTGATTGCCTAAATTCTAATCACCGGAGGCCTCATTTATAAATATTGAGTAGAAATTATTTTAAAATACTACTTCCAAACGGAATTTAGAATGGTCGTATGCATAGTAATAGTCTGATTTATCAAACAATCCTACCAACGTCATACACACACCGGTAGGAATGAACTGTAACTCAGTAAAATGAACTGGAACTCCAGTAAAATCAAATTAAATTGTTACATTTATACTTTTGTTCAGTAACACATTTATAAAAATGCTGTACCATGAAATAAAAATTGCAAGGCTTAAATATAGGTGCTGGTTTCAGAGATTGATAGCCAGCAGCATACCACCCTGCATCCCACTGCTGGCTTGCTTCTGAAGCTAAGCAGGGTTGGTCCCTGGATGGGAGGCTAGATGCTGCTGGAAGTGGTGTTGGTGGGCCAGTAGGAGGCACGCTTTCCTCAAGTCTAAAAAAAAATACCCCTGTGTAGGGTGCTGTTGTCCCGATCGGATGTTAAATGTGTGTCCTAACTCTCTGTGGTCACTACAGATCACATGGCACTTATTGTAGGGGTGTTAACCCTGGTGTCCTGTCTAAATTCCCAAGCTGTCACTCATACCATAATCCACAGTTTATAATTGACTCATTCATCCCCCTCTCCCCAGGTTGTTGCTGTAAATGAAAATGTGTTCTCAGTCAACAGACTTGGTAAAAAGTTAAGAGGTGTGACCAGTAAAAACAAGAACATAGCTACAAAAGAGAGGACAATTAAGTATACTTGAAATGAGTAGGAAACACTGGTCAAAAATACATATATCCTCAACAGTTCCCTCATGTATGTGTATAGGCCATCATTGCTGCTCTACTGAATGAGTTGTGCGTGCCAGCAAAATCAACACTTGGTTATATGAGGTTGTTCTCTCTTTTCCAAGTTTACAAATTAAACTCTGGGCAGTGAGAGAATAAGCTCATGGAAGCAATTGAACATGTTTAAGTATTGACTATTTTAAACCCAAGAACATGTTTTAGAACCGTAATCTCAGTAGGAAATATACAAACATGATTGCCATTGCTAGCTAGATAGCTATCTAAATCGATTGCCTAGCAACAAACATTTTAGGATGATTTGAGAAGATGGATATTTGAGGACATAAAATCTTAAGATATTGTTGAGGAATTGCACTCATTAACTTTTTTTCTTTTCTTAATAAGCAGCTTAAGTTTTTGCGTAAGAAGTGTTTTGTGAATCTGGGCCCAGGGTTGCCTACCCCTGGTCTAGCCTATATAAACACAAGCCAAGACATTATCCATTGCTGTCAGGCAACTCAACAGGTTGCAATGCTGCCATCTAGTGGTTAGCTTTGTCAGAATGGGAGTGTCCCTGACTACTTAAACAGAACTGAAAATCAGCAGCTGAAACCATTTATTTTTGACTAGGCAAGTCAGTTAAGAACAAATTCTTATTTACAATGACGGCCTACACTGGACGAAACTATTGTATAATAATAAAAACGTCTAGACGTAGACGTGTAAAAGACAGAAAGGGAAAGGGGTAAGAACAGAGAAGACAGCATATGATTAATGAATCACTGTGCTACCCTAATATTCTCCCAGTTCATCACAATTACACAATAGTGTCTCCAGTGGTGTCTCCTAACCAGCCTTGGGCTCCCATCCGAAAGATGGCACCCTGGGGCATTGGGATATTCTTTAGACCAGAGGAAAGTGTGCCTCCTACTGGCCCTCGAACACCATTTCCAGCAGCATCTGGTCTCCCATCCAGGAACTGACCAGGACCCAACGCTGTTTAGCTTCAGAAGCAAGCCAGCAGTGATGACAGGACTGGGGGTTGGCATCCTCTTTCACATCAAAACATAACTGCAGATGAGACAGACAGCTTGCATGTTTAAGCCTTGTGTTTTTTAAATGTATTCTTACTGGCAGTCATCATAATCATCTGGAGGTGAATTGCAAAACATACCTTGGATCATTAATTCTGGGACTACTACATCTCTATTTCAATGTAAAGCATCTCTTTAATAATAGTTCCTGTTGACCCGACCAAGTGACCTCAACTCTGATCATGCTGTGCCTTCTGTGTAGCCAATTCAGATGCGGGAAGGGTTCACAGACACAGCTGATATCACTTAGAGGATTTAGGGAGAAGGGGGAGAGAGGGATGAAGTGAAGGGGAAAGACTTATTGAGAAAATAAGGTAGTTAAAGAGACAGCGTTCAACAGGAATCTGTGTGTGAGGCCTCACCAGGTGTCCACACTAAGTGGCTGCAGAGTACTTTATGCTGAAAAACATGCACATGTAACCGATGTGAAATGGCTAGCTAGTTAGCGGTGGTGCGCGCTAATAGCGTTTCAATCGGTGACATCACTTGCTCTGAGACCTTGAAGTAGTGGTTCCCTTTGCTCTACAAGGGCCGCGGCTTTTGTGAAGCGATGGGTAACGATGCTTCGAGGGTGACTGTTGATGTGTGCAGAGGGTCCCTGGTTTGAGCCCAGGTTGGGGGCGAGGAGAGGGATGGGAAGCTATACTGTTACACACAGACACACGAGGACAAACAATATTGCGTAGTTATAGAAATAAGGAAGTGTCTTACTATTCTCCATGGTTGGCTCTCTTACCTATTATTTGAAGGTGGAAGGAGCCAGGTATACACCTGAGCCTGCTTACTGCACAACACAATCCATCAATCAGATTGATACATGAGTGTGTAGGTGTGGGTTATAGGGTGTCTAATTGTTCTAATTTTTTTCAATATGGGTGACTTAAAATAGCCTTTTTTTTTGTTTTGGCATTACACCCTTACCTAAACAGCATCCACACCTGAGAAGTAGAAATCAAAGGGAGAGAAACTGGGAATGTAATAACTGCAGTTGACATCGCTAAGTAAATGGAAGAATACTCTTATTGTAATGTGGATGGCTCTTAAAAGAGCCTTTGGTTGTGCATAGTGTAGTCTATAGTGTTGCCAAGGAACAGCACCCTCTTCGAAGAAGTAGGAGGTGAAGATCTCCCGCACACGGATTGCCTCTTGCTGCGTTGTTGGACCCCATCCTTGAAACATCCTGCAGAGCAGTAGACATCTCCTCTGGCACACAGCGGCGAGCTGCAGATCCCCTCCTGGTCCACGTGTCCATTCTCATGAAGTTATGCAGGACAGCACAGTTAGCCTTCACACACCTGAATTCCTCCAGGAGGCAGTCCCAGGTGGCCCTATTCACCCAACCTTGCAGTGCCCTACATCTTAACTGTAGGCAATCGTTACAAGGTATCGTAGAATTATGGAAGAATACATCATGATTAGACTTTTACATCAGCAGGTAAAGTGTGGATTACTAAAGTATAATATCCCTTCTATCAATCAAATGTTATCATGATTTGTTATGTGCATGTGTAGCATGTGACAATAACAGGATCACATCAAGGTTAGCATCACAAATGAATACATAAATACCACTTGAAGCTTGATGAAGAGTTGATCATTTGTATCAGCAAAACGTGCACCCCTTTGAGTCCCCAGGGCCAGGACTTTGAACCGCTGCCCTTCATTGGGACATCTTCATCTCTAGACAGGCTTTCATAGCTCTCTTTATCTGAGGACAGAAAGCCTCACAAGAAACAGACTTCATTACACTGCACTGAATATTATGTTACTATTATCTCCAGCCTCACTTCTAGGGACTGGAACTACACAAGTACCTTCCCTATCCAGAATAGCCTACTCTCTCGCTTTGAGTTGGGGCTGCTATCTTTTCACCCACCTCCATGGTTGTTAGCTAGCTTACCTACAAATGCATTTGGAGTTTGTGTTTTTACAGTGATGAATACATCAAGATAGCTAGCTGATATGAAGTTAGGTAGCTGGTGATATTTAATTCACTTAGCTAGTCATCTATACATTATGTCAAGTTGGCTAGCTCATTTAGCAGCTTATGAGTTAGCCTGCACTGTAGCTAGCTAATAATAAATCGTTTTTTTTTTTACATTTTCGAAATGTATTTAACGTTACTTACTTGAATAGGTTCTCCCATCCATGTGGACAATTGGAAACAGAGAAGCAAAGTGTGTTCGTCACCAGAGCGTCTTAAAGCATATTACTATTGAACAATTTAGGAATTTAATAACCAGACCTTCATACATACTTCATATGTTGAATTATTGACGCTCAATCAAAAAGGTATTATATGCTGCCAGCACGCCCACAAGCGATTCACAATGGGCGGCCTAAGAGGCAAAGGGCAATTTACTGCTTGCTCGTGAACATGCCAGTCAAACTGGGCTCCATCACTGGATGTAAAAATGTGAAGCATCCGCTTGAAGTCTCCTTCACTACCAAATATGGTAGTGAGAGGATGCCCCACTGGCCGGAACTGAGAGATGAAACTAGATTGATTTTGGCCGATATTCTTCAAATTCTCATCTGTGAAACATTTGATTTCAATACAGTGTTATGTTCCCAAATGTAGAATATGTTATGAACAGAGTGGACTAAGTTTTGTAGACTTTACTCTTTTTTAAATCGCGTTGTTTTGGAGTGCAATGGCAAATTGAGTTTATGCCCACGCGCACTTCGCAGAGTAGGCGTTCCCTAACGGAAATATGCAGATATCTGCTAGCACGCGCCAATAGGATCTCGCTAGCTCGTGCTTGGCGCTGTCCACCTCCTTGCTTGTTCTGCCCACTTTGACTCATAGATTCACATTGGAAATTACAGGCTGTGTTCTATCTTGGTTCAATTGTAAAAAAAAGAAATTGGTAATGGACTCCTGAAACCGGAACTAGCAAGATGTCAGCCCCCACGAATCGGCGTATTCGACAGTGAGTAGATTACGTTGGAAACAACGGTCAGCCATCTTGGAGGCTGTCTCTAGTTCTTATTATAGCCAAATATTATGGATATACTGACAAGAAACACGTCTCTCTGCCCTAACAATGGGAGTCGTTGTCCACAAAGCATCACTGCGGGCTGTCTAGCTCCCTCCTAAGCTTTCTTTGGATTGGTTGTACATCTCATTATTGTAATCCATTTTTGAATATTCGATCAGGGTTGTTGAAGTCCACCGCCGGTATTCAATAGAGAGATGCTATGCTACTAGCCCCATGACATGAATATGCTTAGCCATCTCGAGAAAACTCTTATATAAAAATGTTTTTGTCTAAACGTTGCCAGGATGACGCGTGTGTCCTAAATATGTATATATATATATATATATAATATATATATATATACACACACAACTTAGGCATTATGAAACGTATATTAGATCTAATATACATCACGTAACAAATAAGCTATTTATCTTTTTATTGGCCAAATTCGACACTCATTGACCTCCATACAAAAACTTCTTGCTTGGTGGGTGAAACAACGACACGTGCTGTAGGGAGACAGATTTTCCGCTGAGTTTTGGGGCTCTCTTCCCCTCTGTTATAGCTCAATCACAGATAGAACATTGAGCCAGATATTTCACTGGATATATAAATGTGACGCATCCGGTTGGAGTTTCCACTCACTACCAAATATGTTGATGAGAAGGAAGCCCAGTGGCCGGCAGTGAGAGAAACTGGAGCGAGATGGGTTTTGGCCGACATTCTGCACATTTTCTCATCAATGGAACATTTGATCTCCGTACAGATTTGTGCGTCCAAAACTAGAATCTTTAACAAACAGAGTGGATTGCGTTTTGTAGACTACCCTTTGCAAAATATTCCAACAAATTGTTTGTTTAGAAGGAGTACACGGGTGAATTGAGTTATTGCACACGCACAAAGTAGGCGTTCCCTAACTGAAATGTGCAAATAACTGCTAGAACGCGCCAATGGGATATCACGAGCTCGTGCTTGGCTCTGCCCACCTTGATTGTTCTGCTTACTAGGATCAATTTGCTCCCATTGTGAACGACAGGCTCTGGTCTATCTTGGGTTAGTTAAACAAATCTTTGGCTCAATGGTCGGAAGGGGAGGCAAGATCAGGTGGGACCATTATTGCCAATGAGAGTACAACAGGCAGAACTGTTTCCACTACTTACCACAGCCACAAACACATTAATTGGCAATATTGTAAAAATGCATGAAAACCGACATTTGGTTTTGGTTATAATTTAAGGTTAGGTTAGCTGTGTGGTTAGGGTTAAAATCACATTTTATGAAAATAAATTGTAAAACTGGGCGGAGTTCAGGACTTTGTGGCTGCGGTAACTAGCGACGACCAGGCATAACATCGATATACGTCGTTTTTCCTCGAAGTTGGGGGGTTTTCACGAGTCGTACTTATAATAAGTACTCTTAACCTAATCATTCCAAAACGTCTATTCGAGCAAATAAGCCATTCAATGGTGACACTGTCATTGGTTCCCATACAAAAACTAAAAAAAGTGAAAATAAAATGATCCCTGTCGCTTCCTCTCTGGTTTAAGCACCTTTGGGGTCTCTGCTCACCCCATTGCCTCCTTGCTCTGTTTTATTTTGTGATGTATGAGTTATTTTGTCATTTGCAGGAAAGTACCATGACTCATGGTAAGTGTTTGTAATGCATCAGTCCAGTAGTCTACTTGCAAGTCGGTTTCTGCTCTCCTGCTAAATCCTAATTAGAAATTAATAAAACATGTAATTAGTAGTAGTTTATTTTTATTATTACATGTAGGCAGTTCTTGGCAGCTAAAAGCTGAATTGCAGTTCACAGCACATCTCAGGGACCACGCTCACATGTGAAGAGGTTGACAGCCTAAAAAGGCCCTGTTAAAAAAGGCAAACGGGGTGGTTATAGGAACATGATGGCAGGCTGAGGACTGGAGGCAGTCCTTGTGGTATCAGCTGCAATGTAGAGACTAATCAAGGGTAATGCATACCACCGCATAAATCCAGGGGATTGAGCGTCCTTGGCAGGCAAGTGAACTGGGCCTAAGCAGATAGCAAAAAGTCCTCCCCATGCTAAGCTAACAGCTGCTTCCCCTTATCACTGTAGGCACAAGTGAGACCCATCTCTCAGATCAGTGAGAGGTAAACACAACTCATCACAGCACAGTGACTGGGGCTTTACTTATTATATGCTCTGCTCTCCTGTTCTGGATTCTCACTGGATCAAAGCATATGACTCACAGTACTGTAAAAGACAAACTAGGGCATCAGTGTGTGTAAGTGTAACCACCCAGACAACCTTTGGATCATAAACGTTTTTAGATCAGTCTTTCATTATATGATGGAGGATTAAATAACAGGCTTGTCCCTCTAAGGCTGTGGTGTAAAGCACTTAGGTAAAAATATTTTAAAGTACTACTAAAGTATATATTTTTTTGTACAGTATCTGTACTATACTATATTTATTTTTGAAAACTTTTACTTCACTACATTCCCAAAGAAAAATGTACTTTTTACACGATACATTTTCCCTGACACCCAAAAGTACTTGTTACATTTTTAATGCTTAGCAGGACAGGAAAACGGTCCAATTTACACACTTATCAAGAGAACATCCTCGGTCATCCCTATTACCTGATCTGGGGGATTCACTAAACACAGATGCTTTGTTTGTAAATTATGTCTGAGTGTTGGCGCGTGCCTCTGGCTAGCCGTAAATTTAAAACACATGAATATTGTGCCGTCTGGTTTGCTTAATATAAAGGAATTAGAAAATATTTATATTTTTACTTTTGACACTTAATTAAGTACATTTGATCAATTATGTTTACTTTTGATACTGAAGTATATTTAAAACCAAATACTTTTACTCAAGTAGTATTTTACTGGGTGATTTTCAACTTTTACTTGAGTCATTTACTATTAAAGGATCTTTACTTTTACTCAAGTATGACAATTGGGTACTTTTTCCACTACGGCTCTAAGGCTTGTCCTTCAGGTAACCACAATAAATGGATTTCAAGTTCTAGGGAATGTGCAAAATGAAGTCAAATGAAACCGTTTAATAGTACATGTAAATCAGTCATTTTACACAGAAATCTGATAGCAGGGTGTAATGGTGTCAGTTTGTGTGATGATAAATCTGTTTAATAGTGTCGCAGCACTAGGACAAATAAAATCATCCCTGACTAACACTGTAAAAGAACTGGCAAGGGCACTGCCTTACCACTTGCTTCCCAGAGGAAGACTAGGAGACTAAAATAGCTCTGAAATGGCATTGCTATAATCATGCCACCTCTCCCTATAAATATGCCCCGTTGTTTTCACTGTTGACTCAGTGGGGTAAGCCATGGCACAGTGGTGGTTAGGAAGATTGGTGCCTGCCTGCTCAAGTATCCCCTGGGCCTCTATTTACCAGTGAAAGCTTAGCTGAGGTCTCACTTAAAGGACCTGTTGAAATTGTTCCACATGTGACCCTCATACCAGATTTAGACCCAGAGTTCCCCATGTTGTTACCTATTTTAACCAAGCTCTTGGGGGGGGGGATCTTATGTAAGATGTCATGCTTTCTTCGTCTGGTGGTTCTGTGTCTTATTACAGCCTCGAGTCATCTTGGGTATGACGCTACAAGCTTGGCAAATCTGTATTTGGGGAGTTTCTCCCATTCTTCTCTGTAGAGCCTCTCAAACTCTGTCAGGTTGGATGAGGAGCGTTGCTGCACAGCTATTTTCAGGTCTCTCCAGAGATATTCGATCGAGTTCAAGTCCAGGCTCTGGCCAGGCTATTCAAGGACATTCAGAGACTGATCCTGAAGCCACTCCTGCGTTGTATTGGCTGTGTGCTTAGGATCATTGTCCTGTTGGAAGGTGAATCGCCACACCAGCCTGAGGTCCTGAGCAGGTTATCAAATATCGCTCTGTACTTTGCTCCGTTCATCTTTACCTCATTCCTGACTAGTTTCCCAGTCTCCTAGAGTTTCCCATTCCTAACTAGAGTTTCCCAGCTCTAAAAATATCCTCATAGCATGCTGCTGCCACCACCATGCTTCACCGTAAGGACGGTGACAGGTTTCCTCCAGAAGTGACGATTGGAATTCAGGCCAAAGAGTTCAATCTTGGTTTCATCCGACCAGGGAATCTTGTTTCTCATGGGCTGAGTGTCATTTAAGTGCCTTTTGGCAAACTCCAAGCGGGCTGGTCATGTGCCTTTTACTGAGGAGTAGCTTCTGTCTGGCCACTCTACCATAAAAGCCTGATTGGTGGAGTGCTGCAGAGATGGTTGTCCTTCTGGAGGCTTCTCCCATCTCCACAGCGGAACTCTGTAGCTCTGTCAGAGTGACCATCGGGTTCTTGGTCACCTCCCTGACCAAGGCCCTTCTCCACCGATTGCTCAGTTTGGCCAGGCGGCCAGCTCAGGTAAGAGCTGAGTGGTCTTAGTGGTTCCAAACTTCTTCCATTTAAGAATGATGGAGGCCACTGTGTTCTTAGGGACTTTCAATGCTGCAGAAATGTTTGTGCACCTTTCCCCAGATCTGTGCCTCGACAAAATCCTGTCTCGGAGCTCTACGGACAACTCCTTCGACCTCATGGCTTGGTTTTTGCTCTGACTTGTACTGTCAACTATGGGACCTTATATAGACAGGTATGTGCCTTTCCAAATCATGTCCAATGAATTGAATTTACCACAGGTGGACTCCAATCAAGTTGTAGAAACATCTCAAGGATGATCAATGGAGCTCAATTTTGAGTCTCATAGCAAAGGGTCTGAATACTTATGTAAATAAGGTATTTCTGTTTTTTATTTGTAATACATTTGCAAAAATGTCAAACCCGTTTTCGCTTTGTCATTATGGGGTATTGTGTGTAGATTGCTGAAAAAATATATATTTAACACATTTTAGAATAAGGCTGTAACTTAACAAAACCTGGAAAAAGTCAAGGGGTCTGAATACTTTGCCATCTTTCACGCTGGAGACGAATCTCTCACACCGGCCACTACTAATGGAAAATCCCAACAATTTACCAAATAAGTAAAGAGCTCCCATAAGAGGGGATTTTTATTTGCTTATGCATGGCATGTGGACCTGGCTGCTATAAGACTTTGCACTGGTCTCAGTCAAGGTGTGCCATCGTCCTTTAGTCTATTTTATGGGCATTGTGCTGACTGAAACACCTGCAGGGAGACACTGGAGTGAGCCCTTATGTAGGACACCTTTTTCGTGGAGCATTATTCAGGGTTATTTTAAGACACGGCAGAAGGTCAGAAAGGCCAGAAATGAGGAATGATACTATAATGTGAGTAGACCAGTGAGGAAAACAGTTCTACAAAATGTGAGTTTCCATAGTCCATTAAGGTATACAATTTATTTTTTTTATGTTTTTAAACAACCACCATATGGAAAAATGTGACCTATTGCACGGCTATAAAACTATTTATCCACTGAAACAATGAAATTGTTTCCTGCGGCCTTGTGAATGTTGACCTGCTTGAAGGTCTTACTCACATCGGCTATGGAGAGCGTGATCACACAGTCGTCCGGAACAGCTGATGCTCTCATGCATGTTCGAGGCAAGTAATACTGAAACATGCACGAGAGCATCAGCTGTTCCAGACTGTGTGATCACACTCTCCGTAGCCGATGTGAGTAAGGCCTTCAAACAGGCCAACATTCACAAGGCTGCAGGGCCAGACAAATTACCAGGACGTGTACTCCGAGCATGCGCTGACCAACTGGCCAGTGTCTTTACTGACATTTTCAACCTGTCCCTGCCTGAGTCTGTAAATCCAACATGTTTCAAGCAGACCACCATAGTCCCTGTGCCCAAGAACACTAAGTTAACCTGCATAAATGACTACCGACCCATAGCTCTCACATCTGTAGCCATGAAGAGTTTTGAAAAGCCGGTCATGGCTCACAACACCATTATCCCAGAAACCCTAGACCCACTGCAATTTGCATACCACCCCAAGAAATCCACAGATGATGCAATCTCTATTGCACTCCACACTGCCCTTTCCAACCTGGATAAAAGGAACAGCTATGTGAAAATGCTATTCATTGAAGACAGCTCAACGTTCAACACCATAGTGCACTCGAAGCTCATCACAAAGCTAAGGACCCTGGGACTAAACACCTCCCTCTGCAACTGGATCCTGGACTTCCTGACGGGCCGCCCGCAGGTAGTAAGGGTAGGTAACAACACATCCGCCACACTGATCCTCAACACGAGGGCCCCTCAGGGGTGCGTGCTCAGTCCCCTCCTGTACTCCCTGTTCACCCATGACTGCATGACCAAGCACGACTCCAACACCATCATTAAGTTTGCTGATGACACAACAGTGATAGGCCTGATCACCAACAACGATGAGACAGCCTATAGGGAGGTGGTCAGAGACCTGGCTGTGTGGTGCCAGGATAACAACCTTTCCCTCAACAAAGTCTATTCCCCCTCAGGAGACTGAAAATATGTTGCATGGGTCCTCAGATCCTCAAAAAGTTATACAGCTGCACCATCGAGAGCATCCTGAATGGTTGCATCACTGCCTGGTATGGCAACTGCTCGGCCTCTGACCGTAAGGCGCTACAGAGGTTAGTGCGTACGGCCCAGTACATCACTGGGGCAAAGCTTCCTGCCATCCAGATCTCGTACAATGCTGTGTACTACTCCCTTCACAGAACAGCTTAAACTGGCTCTAACCAGAATAGAAAGAAGAGTGGGAAGCCCCGATGCATAACTGAGCAAGAGGACAGGTACAATAGAAGGCCAGCATCCCGGAGTCGCTTCTTCACTGTAGCTGTTGAAGCTGGTGTTTTGCGAGTACTATTTAATGAAGCTGCCAGTTGAGGACTTGTGAGGCATCTGTTTTTCAAACTAGACACTCTAATGTACTTGTCCTCTTGCTCAGTTGTGCACCGGGGCCTCCCACTCTCTATTCTTGTAAGGGCCAGTTTGCTCTGTTCTGTGAAGGGAGTAGTACACAGCGCTGTACGAGATCTTCAGTTTCTTTGCCATTTCTCGCATGGAATAGCCTTAATTTCTCTGAACAAGTATAGACTGACGCATTTCAGAAGAAAGTTATTTGTTTCTGGCCATTTTGAGCCTGTAATTGAACCCACAAATGCTGGTGCTTCAGATACTCAACTAGTCTAAATAAGGCCAGTTTTGTTGCTTCTTTAATAAGGACAGCAGTTTTCAGCTGTGCTAACATAATTGCAAAAGGGTTTTCTAATGATCAATTAGCCTTTTAAAATTATAGACTTGGATTAGCGAACACAATGTGCCATTGGAACACAGGAGTGATGGTTGCTGATAATGGGCCTCGGTACGCCGATGTCGATATTCCATTAAAAATATGCCGTTTCCTGCTACAATAGTCATTTTCAACATTAACAATGTTTACACTGTATTTCTGATCAATTTGATGTTATTTTAGTGGACATTTTTGGGGGGCTTTTCTTTCAAAAACTAGGACATTTCAAAGTGACCCATAACTTTTGAACGGTACTGTACATGTTACCTCAACTAACCGGTGACCCTGCACATTGACTCTGTACTGGTATCCTGTATATAGCCTTGCTGTTGTTATTTTTCTGCTGGTCTTTCATTATTTGTAACCATTATTATTGACTTAAAACATATTTTTCTTAACTGCATTGCTTGTTAAGGGCTTGTAAGTAATTATTTCACTGTGTTCAGCGCATGTGACAAATACAATTTGATTTACTTCCACACTTGACAGACTACAGCTACGAACATGCGCAAATCAACCAGACATAGAAAACAACCTTGTTTCAGTTTTAAATTAGCACTTGAGAACATTCCAGAGAAGAATTAGGCTACTGTTCAGCAGAGTTGACAAAAGTTGAAGAGATCAAACATATGACAAAGAACCCCTAGTTGACACTTAACCCATGTTTTACACAAATAAGATAGACAAGTTAAACAGTGAGAAAAACAATAACATAACCAACCATGGCCAGCTAGAGGCCTACTGTGGTCATAGAGCAACACCCTACCTGCTACATGCATTACTCACCATGACTCATCAAAAGAACATCCAGTAACTGTGCAATATGTTTAACGTGCTGGGAAAAGAAAATTAGGTGTGTGCAGGGAAGTCACCACAAAAGTTTCATCCTGTTGCATAGCTATCTGGGGCTGATTCATAACACTGGGGCAATGAGGACAAGTGCAATATGGGTTTATTGTCAAATCGGTTCTTAAAATATGAACTTGATATATGTCACTTTGTCATATGAAGTCTTAAAGTCTGTTGTAATAAAGTGCAGAATTAAAGCAAGTTCCCTGGTGGAACTGTACATTTGTATGGTTCGGTGAAATGTATTTCTAAAAATATGAAAAGCCCTTTAACCACACGAATAAAGCTAATGTGCAAGGTTATTTCACAAAGCTCAGCCCCACTGTACAAGGCCTCCCCTCTTTTCAATTAGAATACAATTTGATAAATATAAAGGTTTCACGTTTGGGTTAGTCAGAGCTCTGAAGAGTTTATACGATAATTGATATGTCGTACAAAGCTCAATGTCAATGAATTTCCTGTAAACTCAAACTACATGCACGGCCATACTAGTATCCAACTAACCTGTGTCTATTGTTTTTGTGCTCAGCTCACCATAGAACAAATCAGGCTTAAAGATCAATAACATGAAGCATATGGGCTGCATACACTCCTACTCAAAACCTGCACACAATTACCTTTTACAGTTAACACATGAAACCACGCAACACTACCAATCGAACAGTATTCAGCAATTGTCACATCCCTCTTTGCTTAGTGTAACAAATTATGGAAACAAAGGAACAGGCAGTCACCACATATGATGCTAAATATTGCACAGACAAGTGCTAACACAGAACAGTCGCATATCATAGCCTGTGCATAGGAGGAATAAAGCACTTATGGTATTTGCAAACATTACCACTTCATAAAGCTTCATGGTTTTGATAGAGAAATTAGTTAATTCCATTACACTCAACTACGCCGACACAAAACCATGACAACATAACCATTGAATGAGAGCATAAAGAATTTATGATTAAAGTTAAGAGTCCATATATTGGCAACATAGTAATGGAAAAAAGTCTCAGCATTCCACCATCTTTGCATAGATAGAAAGAAACAAAGAGATGGGGGCATGGAGAAATCTCTCAATGATATCTTAATAAATAGCATGGAAAATGTAGAAATTAGTAAGCTAAAAATATTGTGCATGCGCATATTTTAAAAATCCCTATCAGTTTGCCACAGAGCTATAAAGGGGGGCTGCACTTCCTGATTTGGCCTATTTTCTTCAGCCATGTACATTGTGTAATTTGCTGATGGTCCCTAACTAGCCCCAAAGAAATATCTAATGTCAAACCAAATTGGCCATGGGAACTACTATGGTTGCGTGCAGCTCTGCTCCAAATTGATGATTACTTGGGTGCTGTCAGCTGTGGGCAGGATTGAAATAAATAAATGTTAGGGTACTTTTTTTCCCTATCATCTCGCAGACTATGACCAAAATTATCCTATTTACACTTTGTAGTCAATTTTGACACTATAATAAATGTTTGACTCATATCGATAGGCTGTTTTCAAAACAAGAAGCAAGAAGTTGCTTTTAGGGACAGTTGCTTTTTAATTCTTGCTTCGCAAGGGAGGGGGGGGGGGAGTTCACACAATGTTCATCATGGACTCCAATACAATCAAAAAGAGTGCACGTGGGGCAAGGAGAATGGTGGCGCACATCTTTCATAGTCATTATCTGTGGAGAAGCACAAAGGCCTCCAGCTTCTCTGGGATGTTTCCTCTGTAGCAGAGGCTGTGCTTGATGATAGCCCGTGCAGCCAGACACTGCAGGGTGGTGTGGTTGATGGGCTGGATCAGGTTCTTGGCCATCTCCTTCTCGTCCAGCAGGTCGCAGGCCGTCTTCTTCAGGGAGTTGGTGCTGTCAAAGTGCGTGCCGCAGGCGATCAGCAGGTTCATGATGTCCGGGTGATTGTTGGCGGCGGCCACATGCAGGGGGCTGTTGTTGTCCTCGTCGCGGCAATTGACGTCCGCCCCACACTCCAGTAGGATAGAGGTGACCTGGAAAGAGGGGAACTTACAGACAGGATAGCGGCCCACGCAGGTGGTGTTCCTGTCCACGGCCAAGTGGAGCGGGCTGTAGCCATTCTTCCCACAGGGCTGCAGCTTGAGGAACCTGTAGATGGTCTCCTTCTTGAAATGGTCCTGCTCCACGGTACAGGGGACCTTCTCCAGCAGGCAGATGAGATGCAGGATGATGGAGAGGGCCTTGCTGAGCTGGGCCGGGTCAGGCTGGGTTTGTTTCCCTGCACGTTCAATCTCCAGCACGCTCTTACTGAGGATGCCCATGAGGTCGTTGAAGGAGACTGAGGTGCCCAGAAGGCCTTTAGCACGGTCCTGGAGCATGAAGGAGAATAGTTCAGCGAAGGACAGCAGGCTGCTGGCTGTCATGGGGCTGAGGGGGTCCAAGTTGCTCTGCTGCATGTCAAGCGCATACTTCCAAAGGTTGATGCAGCGCTCAAAATTCCCAGAGTCAGCGTATACAGCTCCCCGGTAGCGGATGTAGTAAGAGGTGTCGGGGTGGGAGGGGCCCAGGATGCGCTCTCTAATGAGCAGGGCCTGCATCCTCATCTCATCGGGGTCTGAGATCAGGCTGTCTAGCTCCTCCCCATTACTTACTTCCCTGGCATAGTCATAGGCCATGATCAACTGCTTTGGCTCAGCTTTGTTAAGAACATTTTTGCTGTCACTGTATCTCAGGTCCATGGCCCTCTTCCAGTACTTTAATGCCCCAAGAAGATCTCTCTTTTTGTCCACAAAAGTAGCACCAAGCAGTTCGAGGGCGTTTATCCTCTCCATGTGGTTTGTTTGCTGGTGTTGTGTCAGATAGTCAACAATGTTAGTGTGGCCAGTCACACTAGCAGACAGCAGTGGGGTCATTCCATAACCATCCCTCTCCATGGTGGCACCATATTTTAGCAGCATCTTCATTATCTCCAAGCTGCCAGATTCAGCACAGTCATGTAATGCTGTGTTACCTGTGAAGAAAGAAATACTAATACATGTTTTGCAAACTGGAAACCATTTTTGCAGACATTCTAGCAATAAATAAATATATATTCAAATTCATTGAAAGTAGATGTTTAAGTGAAGAGACAAAAAGGTTAAATTTTCTACATTTCATAACTAAATATGTTTGTCAAATAACTTGGTAAGCAAATGTCTTCCCACATGCTTGCCTTTAACCCTTTCCCTCTAGGAGTAGACCAGTGATGTAAGCAATGTGCAAATCTAAGCACCTGCCAAGGAGGTAAAATTCTCATGGATTGGGACAGATCACAGCTATTGCAAGGCTTACATTTAGAACAGGCCTGAGTGGTATCATGTCCCCTAATTGGTTTAAACACAAATTTCTCCATCTTGTTATTTGACCCGATTAGATGTCCAAATGGAGGATTTACCTCAAGACTGTCTGAAAAACATGCACAGGTTTGGGAAATTGTATCAGACAAATGTGATCTGCGTTTAACAGCAAATTACTTAATGTTTAATCATTTTGGTTTTGATCTGTCATGACATAACAGAGCAAAGCACCTGCCAGGAACTAGGCCTTATATCGTTGCTCAGGTAGACCCAGGGATATAAAATACAGGGAAATAAACATTTGAATGTGTGACCTCACCTTTAACACTTTTCCTGTTAACATCAGCGTCTTTCTCCAATAGATACTGGGCAATTTCCTTGTGTCCTTTGTAACACGAGATCATGAGGCATGTGTGACCATGTCTGTTTGCTACTTCCAGGTCTGCCTTGTGCTCTACCAGGTATTTTACAATGTCCAGATGCCCATCGAAGCAGGCTGCTCTCAGGGGGGTGGAATTGGTGAGTGTTGTATTGTTCACAGAGGCACCGTGGCCAAGTAAAGACTGCACGACTTTCAGGTGTCCTGCTGCTGAGGCAGCCCATAGAGGGGGGGCACCTTCGATAGTCTCTCCATCAAAATTCACTGACCCCCCAACCTCAACGGGTGCGCAGCAACACTCCAAAAGATATTCCACTAAATCCAGGTGTCCGTATCTTGCAGCCATAAGCAAAGAGGTCGCACCGTTGGTTTTCTCTGCCATTAATTTGGTAACCTCTAGGCCAGTTTTGTTCTCCAAAAGTTTCTGAAGCAACCGTAGCTTGCCATCTCTGGCTGCATTGAACACCGCCGTTTGTAAATCCATTTATGCAGCTTTGTTCACGGACACAGTTGATTAAGACACGAGCGTCTTAAAGTATGTGGCAGGTGTTGAGCAGAAGCCTTTGTTTGTGGCGCTAGCTAGCCTTGAATAGGTTGGCACTCGATACTAGGGGACTAGCTAACTACGTATTGCTAAATTAGCCAAACGGGAGGCAGAAATCAGCCAGCTAGCGACTGAAAAACGTATTTGTTAACATTGGCATGCTCTGCTTTGCCCTCTTCCCTATTGAAAGTTTGCTGGCGACGGAAATATAGCTAACTTAATAAAATTGGCTGGGTAGCTAGTTACGGCACTGTTCAACCAAATAGCATGGGTGTAATCATTACGCAAAATCTGTTGCCAACCCGATAACTCCAAACGGGAAACGATAGTTTACTGGGCACATCCAGGTAGGTCCCGCCCTGTTTCGTTCCGTTTGGTTGTTAAACGGTAAAAAGTTTGCGTAATGAATATATCCCATGGGTGTAATCATTAGCAAAACAGTTGAAAAACATTACGTTTTGCAACTAAAACGAGTTTCTATTGGACAAATGCAGATAGATCCCTCCCTGTTTCGTCCCGTTCGCTTCCGTCTGAGAAACGTTTTGCAAAAGAATCGGCGTAATGAATTACGCCCCAGCTAGGCGTGTTCAGTCTACGCTGTCCGACGTCCTTTTCAATTTCATCAAGCAATTTTTTAGCCTTAATTCTGCATGTCATTTTCCGAAAGAACCATGTGTAAATCTAGATGTTTTATCCAGTTTAAATATCAAGAAATACGGTGAGGCCAGAGAACATCCTCCCCGCTTGGTATTTAATGTACAGCTACGCTAGCTAGCCAACATTGTCCAGCAGCCGAAGTCGATTGCGATGCCTTCTTTTTCTTCGTTGATCAGCTTGTTGTGTTGTAGATGTTCCCGCCCGTTAAATCTATCCCAGAGGAAATAACACAAGAAAAACTAGCTAGTATGGCAATTTTTCTATAATGTTCTTTGAGGGGGGCGGGCAAATTTGTCGACCCACCACACTGGTTAGATCATCACGACTCAATGGGCGGATTCGATTATGCTGGGGTGTGGGACACGTGACACGAACGGGCAAAAACGGCGAGGGAGGAGCACTATATAAATCGAGAAGTAATCTGCACCGCTCTGTCATGTTGTCAAAAATTAGGCAGCGTAGTGCATCGTCCCGAAACGATAGCGCCCTGGACTTCGGGCTAGAAGGTCGAGGGTTCGAGACCAGCTCTCCCAGCCTGTTTCATTACAATATGTTTGCATTTTCAAATTACTTTTCATTGTGTGTATATTAACCGTTTTTATCAAAATAAATCACTATTGCCTGTGAAAACTCAGAATCCTACTCATTACTCCAAGTGCTTGGTTTACGTGACATTTGTTTTGAGCGGTCTGCTCCGTTTGGCTTTGAACGGGGCACCTGTGGCTCACGCCCGGAAGCAGCCCTGTTCCAAAACAAATGTAATCAACTGTAACTCAGTGCACAACACGCCTACCCGGACAGATTAATCGAGTCCCCTCATTACCCACAGTACACTGCTGTCAATTCGAAAACAATGCGTTTTTTAAAATTCCTATTTATTGAAAAGGAAACCATCCAATCACAGAGCTGATATTCGCTTACGCAATAGCAGTTAAAGGCAAATACCCGACTCCATCATTTTAGGAGGTTGAGTAAGATGTCATTCGTTTTTGGGGTTTGTTGTGAATAAAGTTGGCATCTGCGCATATAACTGTATTAAACGAATAATAACATATTTGCATGTCCTTACAAGCAGATGGCGATTGCATTGCATATATTTTGTTGGCTACTACCACCTCCTGGAGGTTGAGTGAACAATGTACAGAGGATGTTTTTTTTTCCTGTGATCAATTATTTGATCAACAAGCACCAAGTGTACATAGAATCAAGATTCATTTGAGAAAAAGTTTAATGCTTTCTGCAGTTCTTGAAATCATCACAACAATGTAATCATAAAATGTTTCAGTACACATTTCTCGGTGTTGTATACAACCGCACCTTTCATGATGTTCACAAGTGTACATGGCCCACAAGCTGCGTCCTTTGTAAAGAACCAAATGAAATACTTGATCATTAGCAACCTGAGCAGTGAGTGGATTTTTATGTATCAGCTATTCCTGATGATACTGATATTCTGCATCACAATATAGAGGTAATTGTCAAAATAATGGAAACACGAGTAAATGAGGGATATTGAAAGCAAGCACGTCCACACAGGTGTGGTTCTTGAGTTAATTAAGCAAATAACATCCCATCATGCTTAGTATCATCTTAAAAAATGCTGGGCAGACCATTATTTTTCCCCATAGGATGACAATGCACCCATCCACAGGGCACTGAATGATTTGATGAGCATGAAAACCATATGCCATGGCCGTCTGTCACCCAATTGAACACTTGTGGGAGATTCTGGAGCGGCATCTGAGAAAGCATTTCCACCACCAACAAAACACTAAATTATGGAATTTCTCATGGAAAAATGGTGTCGCATCCCTCCAATAAGGTTCCAGACACTTGTAGAATCTGTGCCAAGGTGCATTGAAGCTGTTCTAGCTTGTGGTGGCCCAATGCTCTATTAAGACACTTCAAGACACTTGTCTCCTTTATATTGGCAGTTACCTGTAAATGCTATCTATTTATATGGCTCAGGTTATATATTGATTCAATATTGAAGGTCTGACAATGGGTTTACCAGAATGTTTATTAAGCTATGCAAATAAGCAAACAATTCCTTGGACTGCCAACAAGCTGATGACTGTGCAGAAACAATCATGAACAGTACGCAAACATATGACCACACACATGCCTAATATGAAATAAATTAAATCATTTTGTGCTTACACCAGCTTCATATTTATGTTTTAAACATAAACCAACAACAAAACACCAGTTACAATAAAGAGATGGTTAAACTCCTAGTCAAGTTCCATCCACCCAAAACACAACCTCTGCTTGCCACAAGCCTGTTGAGTGGAATCTCACATTAAAAACAAACCAATTGTTTACAACAGAGTACTTTTGATTTGTTTGACATCACAACTTGAATCTAACAACCAAGTTTGAATTGTCATTGCTAAGGAAGTGAGAACTGTGCACAAATTAAATTATGAAACTACGATTTAATGTATCAAGAAGGTGTCAAATTAGAACTGCAAGACGGGCTACCAGTTTGTTCACATTATTCTGGTAAACAGTGTTGTAAAAAACAATGACAATATGCACCCACATGATAAATATGTTGTTGCATTTCCAACATTATTTGCTAGATTTTATTTAGATAATCCAGTTGGTTTTTAAAAGTAACTTCAAAGCCTGAACGTACCTTAAAAATTCTAATTCTATGAATGGCATCTATAAAAAAAATATTCTGCCGTGAACTGTTGTTGGTGGCGTTGGATCTGAAGTCCCTTGTGGAGGTGACCGGGATGAGATGCTGTGGGATGTTAGGATCCAACACGCGTGGTGGTGGTCTTCCTGTCAGAAAAGAAGCTTCTCAGCAAGACCACCTGGCTGATGCTGACTACCAGCAAAATTAAGGCCTCCCCAATGGACCAGAAAGCCACTCTTGTGTTAAGGTCCTCGGCACGGCTGCGTCCCTGAGCCTCCCGTAGACGGAAATGTGTCTGATAGTCAATGACCGATTTCAGGGCCTCATGAATAGACACGCAGGCAGACTCCATCTGAAACAGGTATTTACAGACTTTAAAAAAGGCATACAAGATCCCTATATGGTTTGACATGCAAATAACCAGAAATGTATGCCTATGCACACAGTTCTTTCCATTAGGTTTTTGCCAAATGGGGCAAACTGCATTTAATTCTGTTGCAGAGGATTAACAGATTGTTTTGATTGAACTGCCATATTGAAAATTGCACAGAAAAACACCTCTCAGCAATAGTCATCAACAACAGATCTACCTGGGTTAAAGCAGTGACCCTGTTCTCATTGGGGAAAAGTGGGGGATCCTCTCCAACTTGGAAATCGAAGTAGACGGTCTTATGCGTGAAGGTGGAAAACTCATTGCTGAAGCAGAACTTATATGTTCCGTTCTTGGCAGCAGTGAATGTAAAGCTGTCATACTGCTTCTTCATTTCTTTGTAAAGAACAGTACCATCTGCATCCTCTAGACGACAGTCAACATCGTAATGCCCGCCAGTGACAACCTGGAGAGAAAATATTTTGTTTAAAATACAGCCTAGCAATTTAGCTATAGTTATTCCCATAACTCCATGTCATAATGTGAGGGCCTCAATCAACTTACCTGGAACTCAAGTGTGCACTTGGTACCAATTGTAATATCTTCATAGAAACACTGTTTTGCGTTATCTGGAAGCTCAAACGTAAGCTCGGAGCCAAACGTCCAACCACAGAGCAGGTAGGCCCAAAGAACCTGCACCAAGACTCTGATGGTACCATGATAGCTGTACATCTTGGCTGGTGGAAGAGTGGTAATCTGATATTGCTGTGAACCTGCAAACCAATACTATTTCTAGATAACATCAAACAAATACCTAAATAAGAAAAACGTATACATTGACATGTGAACTAATAACATATGACTGAAATGGAATGGTCTACAAACCAAACCCGAAATTCACAATTGACTAACGTTAGCTTGATACGCTAATTTAGCTCTAGCTAGCTGACACGGCCGATTCACATGCAATCTGTTTTTATTAGAATTTGAGTTGGCAAGATTAACTAGGTTTACAATGAACATTACAATAATTTATTGTACACACATTTTAAGTCATCGTTGAATAGCATGCTATTTTAGTTCAATATTGTGGTTAATTCAAGCTACTCACTTTAAATCCCTCATCCGGATGAAAGTAGCTACTAGGAGACGTAGCATCAACGAATCACCTCATTGGCTAACATGAAATGGCCACGCCTCCGTTCTTCTACTATTGGTCAGAATGATCGGAGGAAGCGCTCTAACAGGAGGTTGTTCAGTTCACTTGAACGTTTGCTACCGTGCGAAACGGTTTGTACTGTACGACACGTTTCCCCCAATACGTTATTGAACAGGATTTGACGTATGTTTGCTGGGTGTGGCTTGAAGCAATGAGTGACATTTAAAGGGCAGTTGCCACGCTGACAGCGTTGCCCAATCCCTCCTCGTTTTGCAACTGGTCGTTCGTTACAGCACCGTTTCCGTTCAATAAAACGTTCCAGAACGTGAACAATTAAGGAACGCAGCCAGGGTCATGGCTAGAAGCTTTTGTCAAGTTAATGTCAAGTTTTTTTTGCCCTTTAGCTAACCCTAACCCCTTTCCTAACCTTAACATAATTCTCCTAACCTGCTGGGGAAGTTCTCCTAACCTGCTATGAAAAGTCAAATCTGACATTAATTTGACAAAAGCTGTAGCACTTCTAGCACTGCTATGACCCCCCCACAGAGATGATATTAACCAGGAGGAAATTTTGATTTTTGTCTCTGGTCTCCAGTCTTGTTACTGTTGAATATGTCAATATCACTGCGCTTGCAAATACTTGTCAATGTTTGTCAGATTTTTGTAACCCCCACCACACTATCATTTGAATAAACCATGTAATCCCTTGTGGTGTCACTTACCATAGGCCTGCCTAAGGCCCAAAGGGAATTTGACTAACAACTGATACCAGGGTCATATTATTCTTCCAATCTACCTACAGCTACATACCTCGGCTACTAAACACATAATTTGACCACACATCCATAGCAACAGGAAGTAGGGGTTTTTATGGTGCTGCAGCACCCCCTGAAAAAAATCAGTATAAAAAAAACATTCATCAAAGTAATAGACTGGCCCTTTACCAGTCCTGTCCTAGCAGACAGATATAGCCATCTGTAGCTCTGGCCAACATTTGTTTGTTGTTAAAAAAGAAAAGAAAAAATAAGCCGTCCCTCTTAACAGGACTGGCCCTGTCAATCACCCTTCACAACTCTGTTCATCCAAACAATCAGGGCGCTTGGACACACTCCAGGGCTCAGCCACACACCTCAAGTTAGAGAGCATGTTCACCTCAGGCCCAGCTCCACAAGGGGGCAAAGGGGGGCTTAGCCCTTCATTTGAAACTTTTGCCCCATCAGTTTTAGTTTCATGTCCCTATATAAAAATAGCAAAAAAGTTCAAATGATTGAGTGACAGGTTGGTGTGAAATTTGTGTCTCTGCATCAGCACAATAGGAGTGCTATGGAAGTGGCAGTTAGGTATTTTTTTATTTAGTCAGTTAAGAACAAATTCTTATTTTACAATGACAGCCTACCCCAGCAACACCGGGCCCATTGTGCGCCGTCCTATGGGACTTCCGATCTCAGCCGGTTGTGAGACAGCCTGGGATTGAACCAGGGTCTAGGGACACCTCAAGCACTGAGATGTTGTGCCTTAGACCGCTGCGCCACTCGGGAGTAAAGGTATGACTTTGTAGGGTTTCCATAAACGCGGGAAACGCCTCTGCCTGTAATATTATATTATTTATAAGGGCGGGGTCAAGTTTATAGTTGAAGCTGCTTCACTCAACTCTGCCTCATGCCACATCACTATCGAGTTTAGTTAGCTTAGCTATCAAAAGTGTTGGTGTTATTAGCCTTCACCTATTTAGCTAGCACAAACCAGCTAAGCTGCCATGATGTGTATCAGAAATGAGCATTTGCCAAAGTACCCAAACAAAGTCTAAGGAGAAGGGGACACCTGGCTACTGTGTCAGTGGTTGTTGAAAGTGTGACAGCATTGTGAAGTTCCTATTTGACATCAAATGCACGTGTTTGTACAACACAGAAGAAGAGTCACTCGAGGCTACAGGGCCGCTCCTGGCTTTGTTTACAGCCACCACGGTGCACAGAATCCTCAGTCTTCTCGATCCTCCAAACAAATGACTCCAGGCAAAAGCAACCGATCATTGCGTTGGAGTGCATTGAGAAGCTGAGGCACAGTGCAGTGGCACCACCAGCTCCAAGCAAACTACAACGTTATCTAAGTAAAATCTCCAGCAATACATAGTGGACAGTACAGTAGGCCAGCAGGAAAGAGGAGAAGAGACAGTGTAAAAGACTGTTCTTCAGCACGTTTGATGGTCATTGTCAGAACACAACAGCCAATTGGTGGAGGCCCTGTTTGCCCCTTGACCCAGAGAGCCATGACTTTCTAGATGTGAAAAAGGTGAAACCAGTGCTGGATCTCAGCAAACAGATTTGGTGGAAGCTGAGTTTAGTGTTGCTTGCCAGTTTTTGCAGACTGAAATCGGCAGCTCCAATGAGGACAAATGGACCCCACTTGATATCCTGCAACAATTCTCTGGGCCTCTCTCCGCTATGCAGACCATGCTTACGGCACTGAAACATGTATTGACTTTTGGGGCGTCCACAGCTACATGCGAGAACTAACTTTCCACTTTGACAAACGTGTTCAGTCAGCACAGAAGAAGCATGCTCAACTAATCCAATTGAATTTGAGGGAAATCTGGAACTCAGGAAGTTCCACAGAGCATCAAGGAAGCTGCAACTCTTCTGAAAAGGTAAGAAACAATCTAGCTGGTTGGTTTTCCTCTAAATCTTGGTGGTATAGCCAGTGGTGTCATTTCAATAAAACCTATGGTATGGAATGGCAAAATAACTTCTCTAGCCAGCCTATGTTTAAAACGGCTTTGCTTTACTGTGTAGGGCACTGTCCATGGTGCTGATAGAGCACAATGGAGATTTCACGCCAACCTGTCACTTCTTGGTCAAAAGCAGTCAATGGTCTCAGCATTTTAACTTTTATGTTTATTGTGGTATAGTGTGATATAAGCAGAATTCAAAATAATTACAATACAAGAACCCAAATGACACCCCTGGGTATAGCGACATCATAGAAATAGATACCATCTATTAGGGTTCTCTTGGAAGCCTATTCGTTTTTGTGGTTATAAATGGAACTGTACGTATTTGAAACGTGCTTATGGTAGGCTGGCATTGCTTAATTAATTACGTAGGATGAATTTGATCCCCAGAAGTGTATTGTGCCATATCACAACGTTGCTGTACTCATGAGTGGCGTGATTTTTCATGTTTGAATCGGGCCTAAAGGCCTACTTTTTTGGCAAGACAGCTGTGCATGGCTGCATCTCACAGTAGTAGGCTGTAGGCTGTTTTGGTTATTTGAATCGCCATTCGCCTTTTCTTTAATGTATTTGTTTACTGTTAATGTAACAAGCCTAAATATAGATTGTGTCACCGATAAAAACATTTGCTTACCCAGGCCTACGTGGTACTGGTGTTCTGTGCTGTTCGCATTCGTTCATTTGCAGTCGGGTCGGTATTCTAAGCCTAGACTAAGATAAACTGCTATTCAGTATTTTTGTTTGTACGCATGAATAAGTAGGCTACTACTTTCAGCATTTAGTTTGCATTATTTTAGTAAGACTGCAGTACGGTACAGGAGGTTGGTGGCACCTTATTGGGGAGAACAGGCTTGTGGTATTGACTGGAGTGGAATGGGTGGAATGACGTCAAATATATCAAACACATGGTTTCCAGGTGTTTGATGCCATTCCATTTGCTCTGCTCCGGCCATTATAATGAGCCATTTTCCCCTCAGCAGCTTCCTGAAGTTACGGCTGCATTCACGTACACTGTTTGTAGTAGGTGATTTACACCATCTGTGTTGTAGCCTATATTCATTACCAAAAGTGTGTAGAGCGCTGTCCATTGTGCTGATACAACACAGCGGAGATAGGCAACAGATTTCGTGCCAACCTGTTACTTCAAAAGCACTCAATCAATGGTCTCGGAGTCTCTGCATTTGAACTTTGTTTATTGTGGTACTGTGTGATATACAGTGCCTTTGGAAAGTATTTGGTCCTGATTTGGTCCTGCCGTACATACCTACACGCACGCTACGGTCACAAGACGCAGGCCTCCTAATTGTCCCTAGAATTTCTAAGCAAACAGCTGGAGGCAGGGCTTTCTCCTATAGAGCTCAATTTTTATGGAATGGTCTGCCTACCTATGTGAGAGACGCAGACTCGGTCTCAACTTTTAAGTCTTTACTAAAGACTCATCTCTTCAGTGGGCCACATGATTGATTGTAGTCTGGCCCAGGAGTGTGAAGGTGAACGGAAAGGCTCTGGAGCAACGAACCGCCCTTGCTGTCTCTGCCTGGCCGGTTCCACTATCTCCACTGGGATTCTCGCCTCTAACCCAATTACAGGGGCTGAGTCACTGGCTTACTGGTGCTCTTTCATGCTGTCCCTAGGAGGGGTGCGTCACTTGAGTGGGTTGAGTCACTGACGTGATCTTCCTGTCTGGATTGGCGCACCCCCTTGGGTTGTGCCGTGGCGGAGATATTTGTGGGCTATACTCAGCCTTGTCTCAGGATTGTAAGTTGGTGGTTGAAGATATCCCTCTAGTGGTGTGGGGGCTGTGCTTTGGCAAAGTGGGTGGGGTTATATCCTTCCTGTTTGGCCCTGTCCGGGGGTATCATCGGATGTGGCCACAGTGTCTCCTGACCTTTCCTGTCTCAGCCTCCAGTATTTATGCTGCAGTAGTTTATGTGTCGGGGGGCTAGGGTCAGTTTGTTATATCTGGAGTGCTTCTCCTGTCTTATCCGGTGTCCTGTGTGAATTTAAGTATACTCTCTCTAATTATCTCTTTCTCTATTTCTCTCTGAGGACCTGAGCCCTAGGACCATGCCTCAGGACTACCTGGCATGATGATTCCTTGCTGTCCCCAGTCCACCTGGCCGTGCTGCTGCTCCAGTTTCAACTGTTCTGCCTGTGGCTATGGAATCCTGACTTGTTCACCGGACTTGCTACCTGTCCCAGACCTGCTGTTTTCAACTCTCTAGAGACAGCAGGAGTGGTAGAGATACTCTTAATGATAGGCTTTGAAAAGCCAACTGACATTTACTCCTGAGGTGCTGACTTGCTGCACCCTCGACAACTACTGTGATTATTATTATTTGACCATGCTGGTCATTTATGAACATTTGAACATCTTGGCCATGTTCTGTTATAATCTCCACCCGGCACAGCCAGAAGAGGACTGGCCACCCTTCATAGCCTGGCATTTCTATGGAGTTTTTCCTAGCCACCGTGCTTCTACACCTGCATTGCTTGCTGTTTGGGGTTTTAGGCTGAGTTTCTGTACAGCACTTTGAGATATCAGCTGATGTACAAAGGGCTATATAAATAAATTTGATTTGATTTGATATTCAGACCCCTTGACTTTTTCCAGATTTTGTTAGGTTACAGCCTTGTTTTAAAATTGATTGAATTATTTCCCCCCCCTCGTCAATTTACACACAGTACCCCATAATGACAAAGCAAAAACAGGTTTTAAGAAATGTTTGCTAATTTATAAAACTTTTAAAAAATCTCACATTTACCAGCATTCAGACCCTTTACTCACTACTTTATTGAAGCACCTTTGGCAGCAATTACAGCCTCGAGTCTTCTTGGGTAGGATGCTACAAGCTTGGCACACCTGTATTTGGGGAGTTTCTCCCAGTCATCTCTGCAGATCCTCTCAAGCTCTGTCAGGTTGGATGGCGAGCGTGGCTGGACAGCTATTTTCAGGTCTCTCCAGAAATGTTAGATTGTGTTTATGTCCGAGCTCCGGCTGGGCCACTCAAGGACATTCAGAGACTTGTCCCGAAGCCACTCCTGCGTTGTCTTGGCTGTGTGCTTAGGGTTGTCGTCATGTTGGAAGGTGAGGTCCTGAGCGCTCTGGAGCAGGTTATCATCAAATATCTCTCTGTACTTTGCTCCGTTCAACATTCCCTCGATCCTGACTAGTCTCCCAGTCCATGCCGCTGAAAAACATCCCCACAGCATGATGCTGCCACCACCATGCTTCACTGTAGGGATGATGCCAGGTTTTCTCCAGAAGTGATATTAGGCATTCAGGCCAAAGAGTTCAATCTTCGTTTCATCAGACCAGAGAATCTTGTTTCTCATGGTCTGAGAGTCCTTTAGGTGCCTTCTGGCAAACACCAAGCTGTCTGGCCACTACCATAAAGGCCTGATTGGTGGAGTGCTGCAGAGATGGTTGTCCTTCTGTAAGGTTCTCCCATCTCCACAGGAACTCTGGAGCTCTGTCAGAGTGACAATAGGGTTCTTTGCTCATATCCCTGACCAAGGCCCTTCTCCCCCGATTGCTCAGTTTGGCCAGGCGGCCAGCTCAGATAAGAGTCTTGGTGGTTCCAGACTTGGAGGGAACTGTGTTGTTGGGGACTTTCAATGCTGCAGAAATGTTTTGGTACCTTTCCCCAGATCTGTGCCTCGAAACAATTCCTTCGACCTCATGGCTTGGTTTTTACTCTGACATGCACTGTCAACTGTGGGAACTTTTTAGACAGGTGTGTGCCTATCAAAATCATGTTCAATCAATTGAATTTACCACAGGTGGACTCCAATCAAGTTGTAGAAGCATCTCAAGGATGATCAATGGAAACAGGATTCCCAGAGCTCAATTTCGAGTCTCATAGCAAAGGGTCTGAATAGTAATGTAAATGAGGTATTTCTGTTTTTTATTGTTAATACATTTGCAAACATTTCTAATATCCTGTTTTTGCTTTGTCATTATGGTGTGTAGATTGCTGAGTTGGTATTTTTTATTTCAGCGATTTTAGAATAAGGCTGTAACGTAACAACATTTGAAAAAGTCAAAGGGTCTGAATAGTTTCCGAAGGCACTGTATAAGCAGAATTCAATATAATTCCAATGCAAGAACCCCCCAAAACTGTCTCCCCTCACCCTCGCCTTCTTAGTCACTTTATCCTGGTGCTGGTTTTATGTAGTGACGGACTCCCACATGCTGTTTTCCTGTTTAGAAGTGTTGTACGTCCATCGAACATAACCACACAACAGTATAAAGAACTTTAATGGAATCAGCTGTGTCTGTGTGTGCGTATGGTGTTGACCAACACTGTGTAAAATGGCCTGTTTCCGAGCATGTACATGTAAGTCAGAATGGCCTGTCTTTAATGATTAGAAGTAGAAGCTCAGTATTGAGAAGTCAGACTAAAAACAGAGCTTGACCAGTATTGATTAGTCAGCTCTGGAATGTAATGAATCTTTACACATGACAATAGCTAGGGCTGTTGTGGTCATGACATTTTGTCTGCCGATGATTGTCAAGCAAATAACTGCCGGTCTCATGGTAATTGACCGTCAATGAACATAAACACATTTCGCATCTTCTGGCTTCCAGGCATAGCCTACTGTAATAGGGTTAGGAGGCAGAGAATCCCAGTGAAGAGAGGGGAACTGGCCAGGAAGAGACAGCAAGGGTGGTTCGTTGCTCCAGTGCCTTTCCGTTCACCCTCCCACTCCTGGGCCAGACTACACTCAATCATAGGACCTACTGAAGAGATGAGTCTTCAATAAAAACTTAAAGGTTGAGACAGAGTCTGCATCTCTCACATGGGTAGATAGACCATTCCATAAAGCTTGAGCTCTATAGGAGAAAGCCCTGCCTCCAGCTGTTTGCTTAGAAATTCTAGGGACAGTTAGGAGTCCTGCATCTTGTGACCGTAGCATACGTGTAGGTATGTACGGCAGGACCAAATGGGAAAGATAGGTAGGAGCAAGCCCATGTAATGCTTTGTAGGTTAGCAGTAAAACCTTGAAATCAGCCCTTGCATTAACAGGAACCCAGTGTAGAGAGGCTAGCACTTGAATAATATGATCATTTTTTTTGGCTCTAGTCAAGATTCTAGCAGCTTTAGCACTAACTGAAGTTTATTTGGTGCTTTATCCGGGTAGCCGGAAAGTAGAGCATTGCAGTCGTCTAACCTAGAAGTGACAAAAGCATGGATACATTTTTCTGCATCATTTTTGGACAGAAAGTTTCTGATTTTTGCAATGTTACGTAGATGGAAAAAAGCTGTCCTTGAAGCAGTCTTGATATGTTCGTCAAAAGAGAGATCAGGGTCCAGAGTCATGCCGAGGTCCTTCCCAGTTTTATTTCAGACAATTGTATAACCATCAATATGAATTGTCAGATTCAACAGAAGATCTCTTTGTTTCTTGGGACCTAGAGCAAGCATCTCTGTTTTGTCCGAGTTTAAAAGTAGAACATTTGCAGCCATCCACTTCCTTATGTCTGAAACACAGGCTTCCAGCGAGGGCAATTTTGGGGCTTCACCATGTTTCATCGAAATGTACAGCTGTGTGTCATCTGCATAGCAGTGAAAGTTAACATTATGTTTCCAAATGACATCACCAAGAGGTAAAATATATAGTGAAAACAATAATGGTCCTAAAACGGAACCCTGAGGAACACCGGAATTTACAGTTGATTTGTCAAAGCACAAACCCTCCACAGAGACAAACTGATATCTTTCCGACAGATTCGACCTAAACCAGGCCAGAACTTGTCCCTGTAGACCAATTTGGGTTTCCAATCTCTCCAAAATAATGTGGTGATCGATGGCATCAAAAGCAGCACTAAGGTCTAGGAACACGAGGACAGATGCAGAGCCTCGGTCTGACGCCATTAAAAGGTAATTTACCACCTTCACAAGTGCAGTCTCAGTGCTATGATGGGGTCTAAAACCAGACTGAAGCATTTTGTATACATTGTTTGTCTTCAGGAAGGCAGTGAGTTGCTGCGCAACAGCTTTTTCATTTTTTTTTGAGAGGAATGGGAGATTCGATATAGGCCGATAGTTATTTATATTTTCTGGGTCAAGGTTTGGCTTTTTCCTCAGAGGCTTTATTACTGCCACTTTTAGTGAGTTTGGTCCACATCCGGTGGATAGAGAGCCATTTATTATGTTTAACATAGGAGGGCCAAGCAGAGGAAGCAGCACTTTCAGTAGTTTAGTTGGAATAGGGTCCAGTATGCAGCTTGAAGGTTTAGAGGCCATGATTATTTTCATCATTGTGTCAAGAGATATAATACTTAAACACTTCAGTGTCTCCCTTGATCCTAGGTCCTGGCAGAGTTGTGCAGACTCAGGACAACTGAGCTTTGGAGGAATACACAGATTTAGTAGAGGAGTCCGTAATTTGCTTTCTAATCTTTCTAATTTGCCATCCTCTCTTGGGGAATGCTGATTATTTTTTTTATTTTTTTTTTATTTTACCCCTTTTCTCCCCAATTTCGTGGTATCCAATTGTTGTAGTAGCTACTATCTTGTCTCATTGCTACAACTCCCGTACGGGCTCGGGAGAGACGAAGGTTGAATGTCATGCGTCCTCCGATACACAACCCAACCAGCCGTACTGCTTCTTAACACAGCGGGCATCCAACCCGGAAGCCAGCCGCACCAATGTGTCGGAGGCTAGCCTCCTTGGCTAGCGCGCACTGCGCCCGGCCCGCCACAGGAGTCGCTGGTGCGCGATGAGACAAGGAGATCCCTACCGACCAATCCCTCCCTAACCCGGACGACGCTAGGCCAATTGTGCGTCGCCCCACGGACCTCCCGGTCGCGGCCGGTTACGACAGAGCCTGGGCGCCAACCCAGGGACTCTGATGGCACAGCTGCAGTACAGCGCCCTTAACCACTGCGCCACCCTCCCTGTCACCATCGTTATGCGCATCAGCGCGTTATGACACTAACCTGGACTCCATCACCTCCTTGATTAAATCAAATCAAATGTATTTGTCACATACACATGGTTAGCAGATGTTAATGCAAGTGTAGCGAAATGCTTGTGCTTCTAGTTCCGACCATGCAGTAATATCTAACATGTAATATAACCTAACAATTTCACAACAACTACCTTATACACACAAGTGTCAAGGAATGAATACGAATATGTACATAAAAATATATATATATATATGAGTGATGGCCGAACTGCATAGGCAAGATGCAGTAGATGGTATAGAGTTAAGTATATACATATGAGATGAGTAATGTAGGGTATGAAAACATATAAAGCGGCATTGTTTAAAGTGGCTAGTGATACATTACATCAAGATGGCAAGATGCGGTAGATGGTATAGAGTACAGTATATACACTGTACATATGAGATGAGTAATGTAGGGTATGTAAACATTATATAATATAAAGTGGCTAGTGATTAGTTGATTACATAAATTTTTCCATTATTAAAGTGGCTGAGTCAGTATGTTGGCAGCAGCCACTCAATGTTAGTGATGGCTGTTTAACAGTCTGATGGCGTTGAGATAGAAGCTGTTTTTCAGTCTCTCGGTCCCCGCTTTGATGCACCTGTACTGACCTCGCCTTCTGGATGATAGCGGGGTGAACAGGCAGTGGCTCTGGTGGTTGTTGTCCTTGATGATCTTTTTGGCCTTCCTGTGACATCGGGTGCCGTAGGTGTCCTGGAGGGCAGGTAGTTTTCCCCTGGTGATGCATTCTGCAGACCGCACCGCCCTCTGGAGGACCTTGCGGTCCGTACAAGTCGGTGATAACACACAGACATTATTTTAACAGTTTTAGAAACTTCAGAGTGTTTTCTATCCAATGCTACCAAGTATTTGCATATCCTAGCTTCTGGTCCTGAGTAACAGGCAGTTTACTTTGGGACTGTCAATCATATGAAATTCCGGACAAAAACCAGTATGCTAATGCTGTTAAGGCTCCATTGAAATTGATGAGGAATTAAAAAACTGTATGGTTGAAAGAAATGGGGCAAAAGAAGTCCCTGTCAGCACATTCCTGCAGCTGCTGTTGAACGTGATGGCATTCTAAATAAGGCAGCAATGCTCGTGCACACAC
Organism: Oncorhynchus clarkii lewisi; assembly: GCF_045791955.1. Lineage (NCBI taxonomy): Eukaryota > Metazoa > Chordata > Actinopteri > Salmoniformes > Salmonidae > Oncorhynchus > Oncorhynchus clarkii. The sequence goes on along the minus strand of NC_092176.1, from coordinate 1,279,231 downwards.
TTGGTTTCTGACTCTACTAGACCTGTAGGGTACAGCTGATCATTTAGGGCGTTTAAGGTTTCAAAATACTATTTTAATTTGTTTTCTTTTTGTTTTAGTAAATTGTTGGATTCAGTGGTTAAAATGGGTATTTTTGTACAAATGGTTTAAATTGCTGTCTACATGGGTTAGGGCTCATTGCATAGTCTCACTTATCAAAAACAATCTCATCTCCTTACCCCAGAGATACCGCTAAATGCTACTTTGATTGATGGTATAGCAGCTGTAGTCTTTCAGAGGGATCCGATTGTGTTACCATTTGACTCCTACTGTGACATGGTCATAACAATTTCTCATCTACAGGGTTTGGTCTGGCTAAAAACTGTGTTTGTTGTATCATATGACTGTAGTTTGGATTAGTTTAAATCATCTAAGTGCAGAGAGATTTTAGGAAGCAACAAATCAAGGTGTTTCATTATTCTTCTGCTTTTGGTGTCAGGAAACATTCACCCAAACCCAGGCTCATTGGCTATGGATTAACTAACAACTCCAAATGATTTAAAAACTAGATCAGGGTTGGGACTGATGCATATTAATGTGAGGAGTCTGTTGCCGAAAATGGACATGATAAAAGTCTGCAGACCCAGATGTCTTAGTTCTGTCCGAGACTGTCGCCCTGACCTAAGAGAGACTTTTTATTTCTCTATTTGGTTAGGTCGGGGTGTGATTTGGCTGGGCATTCTAGTTTTTCTATTTCTTTGTTGGCCAGGTATGGTTCCCAATCAGAGGCAAGCTGTCTATCGTTGTCTCTGATTGGGGATCATACTTAGGCAGCCTTTTTTCCACCTTTAGTTGTGGGATCTTGTTTGTGTGTAGTTGCTTTCTGCACTGCATGTAGCTTTACGTTCGTTTTTGTATATTTTTTTTGTGAGTCATTTAATAAAAATAAGATGTACGCCTACCACACTGCACCTTGGTCCAATCATCTCTAAACAATCTGTCTTTGAGACCTGTCTTTGAGACTAGGGGGCAGTATTTTGATGTTTGGAGGAAAAATGTACCCAAATGAAACTGCCTATTTCTCAGGCCCAGAAGCTAGAATATGCATATCATTGGCAGATTAGGATAGAAAACACTCTAAAGTTTCCAAAACGGTCAAAATATTGTCTGTGAGTATAACAGAACTGATATTGCAGGCGAAAACCTGAGGGAAAATCCAACCAGGAAATGCTGTTATTTTGAAGCCTCTCTGTTCCATTGCAAGCCTGTCCTCCATTTAAAGGGATATCAACCAGATTCCTTTCCCTATAGCTTCCACAAGGTGTGAACAGTCTTTAGACATAGTTTCAGGCTTTTATTCTGAAAAATGAGCGAGAATGATCACATCGCGTCAGTGGATAGCTGTGTGTCCCCAGAGTTTTGCATGCGCGAGCAGCTTGGAGCAGACCTTTTCTCTCTCTCTCCTATTGAAAAGGCTACCCCCCGGTTGAAATATTATCGATTATTTATTGTAAAAACAACCTGAGGATTGATTATAAAAAACGTTTGACATGTTTCTACGAACTTTACGGATACTATTTGGAATTTTCGTCTGCCCGTCGTGACCTGCACGAGCCTGTGGATAACAAAATGCGCCAACCAAATGGAGGTTTTTGGTTATAAAAGTAATCTTTATCGAACAAAACAAACATTTTTGTCCGAAGATCATCAAAGGTAAGCGATTCATTTTATTGATTTTCTGACTTTCGTGACCAATCTACTTTGCTGCTAGCTGTTTGTAATGTTTTGTCTGCTGTGAGAGCTGTCCTAACAGAAACGCTTGGTTTGCTTTCGCTGTAAAGCTTTTTTGAAATCTGACACGCCAGGTGGATTAACAACAAGTTAAACTGTGTTTTTATATATTGCACTTGTGATTTCATGAACATTTTATATTGAATTAATTTAAATTTGGCGCTCTGCAATTCAGCGGATGTTGACGAAAATGATTCCAATAAAGGGATCGGTGCGCCAAGAGGTTAAGAAATCTGTTCTAAATAAGTCTATAGGCTTGCATGGTTACCGACGAAGTAAGGGGGAGGCATAGCCATCTACATTAAAGACAGAGATGTGGTTACTGAACTAAGGTCCAAACCAAAACAGTTTGAGTTTTTAGCATTGAAACTGCAGTTATCGAAAGCTGTGAACTTAGATTTAATAGGATGTTATAGACCTCCATCTGCAAAAGTATAATCCCTGGATGCTCTGGCTGAACTGATGCAGGGTTGGGGGGGAAATGAAATGGTCCTCATAGGCGATTTAAACTGGGACTGGTTATCTCCAAACTCTGAGGCCAGAAGAGGACTACATTACACTGAATTTTCCTCAAATTATAAATGCAGTCTCAATCCAAAAGACATCTCTAAATCAACACTTATTGATGTTATTCTAACTAACAATCTGCATAAATACTCTGCCTTTGGTATTTTCCCTAATGATTTAAGTGATCATTGTGAAGTTGCTTGCATAACAGACACTAAAATCTCCAAAGTGCCCACTCCATTCATAGTCAAACAAAATTTTACGCAGTTCTGTGAGCAGTCATTCCTGCATGAACTTTGTGCAAGCAACTGGGATAGGATTGTGCTTATTCCAGACATCGAAGAGGCATTCTCCTATTTTCATTCCATGTTTTCTACTATCTGTGACGCCCCTCTCAAAAAACACAGAGTAAGAGGTAGAGACAATCCCTGGTTTACAGGGGAATTATCTGATTTGTTCAGAGTTTTTAAGGTAGTTGTCACGTTCTGACCTTAGTTCTTTTGTTATGTCTTTGTTTTAGTATGGTCAGGGTGTGAGTTGGGTGGGCAGTCTGTTCTTTTTTCTATGTTGTGGTTTTGTGTTTGGCCTGGTATGGTTCTCAGTCAGGGGCAGGTGTCGTTCGTTGTCTCTGATTGAGAATCATACTTAGGTAGCCTTTTTCCACATGTGTGGGGTGGGTGATTGTTTTCTGTTTTGTGTATTCACCGTACAAGACTGTTTCGTTTCGTGTCATTCTCTTTGTTATTTTTGTTTAGTGTTCTGAGTTTAATAAATATCATCAGGAACACGTACCACGCTGCGCATTGGTCCTCCGATCCTTCATACTCCTCAGACGAGGACGATGAACGTTACAGAATCACCGACCAACCAAGGACCAAGCAGCGTGGTATCGGGTAGCAGCAGAAATCTCTGGACTCATGTATGTGGGAGGAGATTCTGGAGGGAGAAGGACCCTGGGCACAGGCCGGGGAATAACGCCGCCCCAAGGCAGAGTTGGAGGCAGCGAAAGCTGAGAGGCGGCGATATGAGGAAGCAGCACGGCAGCGCGGCTGGGACGAGAGGCAGCCCCAAAAATTAATTGTGGGGGGCACACGGGGAGTGTGGCTAAGTCAGGTAGGAGACCTGAGCCAACTCCTCGCGCTTACCGTGGAGAGAGGTGGTCCGGGCAGGCACCGTGTTATGCCGTGAGGCGCACGGTGTCCCCAGTGCGCAGGAATAGCCCGGTGCGTTACATCGCAGCGCCTCGTATCGGCCGGGCTAGAGTGGGCATCGAGCCAGGTGCCATGAAGCCGGCTCAGCGCATCTGGTCTCCAGTGCATCTCCTCGGCCCGGGGTGCATGGCACCAGCCCTACGCTACGGGCTACGGGGATTATCCAGCCAGGTAGGGTTGTGCAGGCTCGGTGCTCAAGACCTCCATGGTCCGATCTATCCGGTGCCTCCTCCACGCACCAGCACTCCGGTGGCAGCCCCACACACCAGCCTGTCTCTCCGTCTCCTTCCTCCAGGTGCTCCCTCCTGTCCAGCGCTGCCAGATTATCCCTCCAGTCCAGCGCTGCCAGAGTCTCCCTCCTGTCCAGCGCTGCCAGAGTCTCCCTCCTGTCCAGCGCTGCCAGAGTCTCCCTCCTGTCCTGAGCTGCCAGAGTCTCCCGTCTGTCCTGAGCTGCCAGAGTCTCCCGTCTGTCCTGAGCTGCCAGAGTCTCCCGTCTGTCCTGAGCTGCCAGAGTCTCCCGTCTGTCCTGAGCTGCCAGAGTCGCCCGTCTGTCCAGAGCTGCCAGAGTCGCCCGTCTGTCCTGAGCTGCCAGAGTCGCCAGTCTGTCCTGAGCTGCCAGAGTCGCCCGTCTGTCCTGAGCTGCCAGAGTCGCCCGTTTGTCCTGAGCTGCCAGAGTCGCCCGTCTGTCCTGAGCTGCCAGAGTCGCCCGTCTGTCCTGAGCTGCCAGAGTCGCCCGTCTGTCCTGAGCTGCCAGAGTCGCCCGTCTGTCCTGACCTGCCAGAGTCGCCCGTCTGTCCGAAGCTGCCAGAGTCGCCCATCTGTCCTGAGCTGCCAGAGTCGCCCGTCTGTCCTGAGCTGCCATTCGCCCGTCTGTCCTGAGCTGCCAGAGTCGTCCATCTGTCCTGAGCTGCCAGAGCCGCCCGTTAGTCAGGAGTTGCCAGAGCCGCCCGCAAGTCAAGTTATAAGATTTGCAAAAGTTTAAGCAAATCAACCATCACCGAGAATGGCTCAGAGTTGAAAGCTTAACAAACATAGCCGGGTCTCTGCTACAACCCCTTTCTGTATACGTGGCAGTCAGCAGATAGTGTGTAAAAGGTAATTAGTTGTATGTGCAGACTTAAGATAGCACAAGGTTGATAGCCCGAGGGCTCAACCGTCTAACTGCAATCACAACAGCAAAACACTATATTGTACTCCTTTCTGCAAGTTTCCATACGTGACTTTCTGTAGATAGTAAACCCATGGGATGTCACATACTGTGGCCGCACCCAAGCAGACCTTAGCTATAGGCCCAGTCTTATGACTAAGTCCCACAAAGACAAGTTTGTATCAGGATAGAAAAAACACTAGCATATAACAAGAGACAATTCTTTAAACAGTAAAACACGGGATGGCATGACTAATTATGTAATTTTCCATGATATGTCCTCCATTTTGAGACTAACTCTCAACCTAATATAAAATGACTTACAGGCATCTCCATTAAACAAGCATTAACATGAGGAAAAGGAGGGAAAAGGAAAGACTTTCTTACACTTAGTACATTACAATTGTAAATGACCTCCGTTGTCATTGGGTTTCAAGCCCTTCACATAGTGCAATTCATTCTCAGAAGGGGGAAAGGAACATATGAATTTAAACATCAGTGCATACTTTATCATCACACACAAGGCAATAGCTTTGTTGAGACTATCCATATTGCCACAGGGTCCCCATGACGGTAGGCCCTTAACCCTACCTCGGGAGAACCATTCATATAACCCTTGCTGTGAGCATGGCCTATGGACACCTTTAACTCAATGTTTTACTTCTGTGTTATGGATTATCATAGTCTTCATCAGACATGTAATCAGGCATAGGAAATAAATCAGGTAAATAGGGTTCTGAAGCGTCTCTTTCAGGGGTCAGTAATGACATGGCAAGAATAGTCTCAACGGCTTTGCTGTACAATTTCTTAACACAAGTTATAATGTATTAATTGTTATAATTGTAAAAAAGATAACTAAGCCATAAATCAACCAATGAAATATTGTAGCTCCCATAACACCAAATAATGACTGAACCCATTCAAATGGATTCCAATCACCACTGAGCTCTTTCAGATGTTCCACTACAAAAGAAAGTTACCCTAAGCTGGGGTATGAATGCCCAGCAATGGTCACCTATCATTTGGCACACACTAATGCAAACATTCTGACCCCGTATGTACTTAGCCTCTGGCTACGAATGCATTTTGCACAATGAATCCTTCTATCTAACCCATAACATAGTGATAAACATACTAACACATGCTCAAGTCAATTGTACTGTATCATCCAGAAAGCCATATGTATTGATGCACTTTAAAATGAGAATTCTGATAATATGTTAAAATAAAACCCCTACTATCAATTCCAGTCTTCAATACTCCACGTTGAGTCTATCACTCAAATTCAACTTAGCACATACCAACACAGTTAGAATGTGTATTTACAAACAAGGGACCATATCTACAGTCCCTGGTTCGAATCCAGGCTGTATCACATCCAGCTGTGATTGGGAGTCCCATAGGGGGGCACACAGTTGGCCCAGCGTCGTCCGGGTTTGGCTGGGGTAGGCTGTCATTGTAAATAATAATTTGTTCTTAACTGACTTGCCTAGTTAAATAAAGGTTCAATTTAAAAAATGACAGTTTGAACTATTTATTACCAGCATTAACTATTTTCATTACAGCCCCCATTTATCCCTGTCTCACATTGTCGTGAGTGGCATGTTAATGACAGGTATCTCAGTGCATTCTTTGTCTAAATTACTGTACATTTCACAGTGTGCAGACCTCCACAATCAACCTAATACCCCAAATAATTAATTACGGGCACTGTTGACCACCCCCTCCTCCCAGCACTCCTCCTTCTGGCATGTCTTCATGTTCTTCTTCATATGTTCAAAGTGGATGGCCCTTGATAATGCCTCTCACCTGACCTTTACTGTCTATTATGTCTTGTCCATTTTTCCTACCAGTACATCAGCAGCATGAAAGAAGTTGACAGGATTTCTCTCCATGCTCACTCCACGTGGACTTATGTCGCACTCCTGAGAGAAAAGGCATGAGAGAAAAGGCAGTTGATAGCTTCGACTGGATGCTGTGTGCAGGTTGCTGGCTTGGACTCAGGTCTCAAGGTAGGAGTGGTGAAGGACAAGGTCATAGTAAACGCCATTTCTTCAGCTGGTTAGGGGGGTAGAGGTCCACACTGTTTGGTCAAATGATCCTTTTCCATGCATCTAGATACCATCTGTAGTCACCTTCGCCATAATCTCAAAAGAGGACAGATCAGAACAACAGTTTAGTTCAGTTAATTTCTGTTTCAGGAAATCCCGTCAAGCATTGACTGTATGACAAATTACCTATGCCAATTATTCTTAATACAAAACTCTTTGTAAGACAAATGTCAGAAAGAAAAACAACACATTCTGTTGAAACAATTGTTCAAATTGTCTTATCACATTGTCGACCTCATCGCAGACTCGCAGGGTCAGGAAGTTAGAGGATTAATCCTGAGGGAGTAATCTCGATCATCCAGCAGAACCAATCTGGTAAGATTTGTATAAAAACAAAACAAATAAACAACGCAACAATACACTCGTTCATATATCACTCGATACACTTCTATATATCACTCGAGGTGTGTAAATTTCAATCCCAAAACCTCAAATGATGGTAATTGCCCATTTTGACACGATTCACAACGTGATTAATGTGTAAAACAAACAACACAGCAAATACAATTATGATTACTACCCTTAATAACTCAATGAAGAGAAAATTGTCCTCATAACTTAATTCAAGGATTAGAAAGATTGACTAGAGACAGGTCTATCCTTCTCGTGGTCTGAATCACACATATAACTATTCATTTTACACTTCTCCGTAATGATCAGTATTACAAATAACCTTCAATTCAGTATTACATATGACCTTTAAATCATCATCCAATGACTCTCAGCCTTCCAGTGAGGGTGATCAAACCACACTAGAAAGTCAAGACAGAGGTCTAATGACATCTAATGTTGGTCATTCAAACCCGTCAAGTGTTTATTTCTCTATTAGATTAATTATGTAAAAACAGTCAAACATTTCATACATTTCGTATCCCAGGTTACAGTAAGATTCTTCAGTACATTTCTTATCAAAATAATTCACGTGTTCAATTAAAACTCAGAAAATAAAAATGGCAAAATTTTAAATTTGTAATACATTCTCTAACCCATGAAAAACCCACTAAAACCAAATGAAATAGACCACGAATCAGACATGGTATTAAAAACTCTTAACAAATATGTCATAATGTAGGGTAAAAACAAACAGAATTTGCCAGGCCTTATTTCATTTGGGAGCTCCCTTAACATACATACTGTAGTGGACTTCGAAGAAAGAATCCCACATAAGACACATCAGATAATACAGTGTTCCATTAAGTGGAATAGACACCTTCTAAAATAAATAATCCCAGAGCCCCTTTCTGGTAATCCTGTAATTTTAACCTGTTGCATTTAGTCAAAATATAAAACCTGTTTTAACTGGGAGAGGAGGTGTGTCCCTCTGATGAATGGGCATGTGCATGAACTCAATTTTATACACTGATTGTAGTCTCACCCATTCATTTCTAATGACCGGTCACCACATAAAACACCCAAAATTTAATGAAATTCATCAACAACAATCAGAAACGGTCAAAGAACGTTTCCAATTCAACTATTCAGACCTCTGCTTCAAATGTCCCACTGCGTCCCTTACAACCTAATATAGCCCAGCGAGCACGACTCACTTTCACCCGCATACTAAAACATGGTATTATTAGAGTTTATCCAAAAACCACTAATAACTAATAACATATTTCTATTCACCTTATTAGAAGGCATTGTTTTCATTTCAGTCTACCCAAACAATATAACTCTATATTTTTAATACCAACCTCTATAGGATATTCCCTTTCTGCTTCACACTTCTTAAGCATGTATGAGATGAACATGTAATGCGCCAAATCCACAAAATACATCAGCCAATTCTTAAGGGAAAAGATACATTTCGATGGGAGTTAAAATCGTTCACAATACTTGAGCCTCTCTCTGCCCACAACTTAAATTCAGTCAGTAACACAGACCCAATGCTATTAAAATTACCAGTATATCCCGCAAATAACCAAATTATAATGGTTTGTAGTCTTAACATCTGGCACATAATAACGACACAATTACCAGAAAATAGCCTTAAAGTTCGTCCAAGTGTTTCATTGCAAAGATTTTACATGCCGTAGGGGATTTAGCAGTCAACGAGTTGAATCGATAGTCAATGATTTGGAAACAAATCTGGCGAGGTCAATAAAAGCAGAATATATTTTAATTTGATAGAAGCCCTCATTCGTTTTTTTACGTCACTACAAGTTATGTCTCCATTCCGTGTTAATTCTCCCTAACTCTTACTGCGGAAAAAATTATCATTTTCAAGCCATATGGGCTATTTTATTTAATTGTATTACCCAGACATAGAAAATCCCTTAATCCCCTTGTAGTTTCATTGGTTAGGGAATTCACCATACTTTCCTGTCATAAACTTAGCCAATGTTTCCCCTACACTCCTTTTTGAATGACCAATGGCCCCACACACTACGCTTCGGTATTTTTCCACTACCCCCGCATTATCCATCTTGATAACAGCTTTCAAAACTGCCATAAAAACATATGTACTCATTTTATCAATATACTCACATACCCAAGCTGTGTTCAACTACCATACTAATATACTATATACTACATGCTTAATGAGTATATACTGCATACAATATACTATTAGTTCATTTTAGTATGCTGTAAACAAACGGTAACCTTTCAGTTGAGCTTTGCATGTCTACTGGAAGTTGATGCTGTTGCTATGCAGCCTCTTGCTAGCTTATTAGCATAATAAATTACTAGTTAAACATTTTACTTCTTCATGTGTTTTGGAAATTCGGACTGTTTAGAGCGCACACTGCCCACTGGCCAAGGAGCATGGTTGATCCAAGCTCTCTGACCTCACAACGGCAGTCAAGCACCCAAGCTAACTGGCTAAAGTTGGCTAGCTTGCTTGCTACTTCAAGACACAAATAAGAGAACACATCCTCATTCTGACCACTCTCCTCGCCCTAGCAGAGCTGGTTAGGCTTTTTCCATGTTTATCCAAAGCATTGGTGACTAACCGTGCTGCTGGCAACAATTTAATTACGTTCTTTCCCTGATGTTTACTGACACCGGCCATATTCTGCCTCGCCTGGTTCACCAACTATTTCTCTGATAGACTTCAGTGTGTTGAATCGGAGGGCCTGTTGTCCGGACCTCTGGCAGTCTCTATGGGGGTGCTACAGGGTTAAATTCTTTGGCCGACTCTCTTCTCTGCATACATCAATGATGTTGCTCTTGCTGCTGGCGATTCTCTGATCCACCTCTACGCAGACAACACCATTCTGTATACTTCTAGCCCTTCTTTGGACACTGTACTAACTAACCTCCGGACGAGCTTCAATGCCATACAACTCTCCTTCCGTGGCCTCCAACTGCTCCTAAATGCAAGTAAAACTAAATGCATGCTCTTCAACCGATCGCTGCCCCCACCTGGCCACCTGACCAGCATCACTACTCTGGATGGTTCTGACCTAGAATATGTGGACAACTACAAATACCTAGGTGTCTGGTTAGACTGTAAACTCTCCTTCCAGACCCACATTAAGAATCTCCAATCCAAAATTAAATCTAGAATCAAATTCCTATTTCGCAACAAAGCATCCTTCACACATGATGCCAAACATACCCTCGTAAAACTGACCATCCTACCGATCCTCGACTTCGTTGATGTCATTTACAAAATAGTCTCCAACACTCTACTCAACAAATTGGATGCAGTCTTTCACAGTGCCATCCGTTTTGTCACAAAAGCCCCATATACTACCCACCACTGCGACCTGCATGCTCTCGTTGGCTGGCCCTCGCTTCATATCCGTCGCCAAACCCACTGGCTCCAGGTCATCTACAAGTCTTTGCTAGGTAAAGCCCCGCCTTATCTCAGTTCACTGGTCACCATAGCAGCACCAACACGTAGCACGCACTCCAGCAGGTATATTTCACTGGTCCCCCCCAAAGCCAATTCCTTCTTTGGCCGCCTTTCCTTCTAGTTCTCTGCTGCCAATGACAGGAACGAACTGCAAAAATCGCTGAAGCTGGAGACTCTTATCTCCCTCATTAACTTCAAGCACCAGCTGTCAGAGCAGCTCACAGATCATTGCACCTGTACATCACCCATCTGTAAATAGCCCATCCAACTACCTCATCCCCATACTGTATTTATTACGTTTTTTTTGCTCCTTTGCACTCTTATCTCTACTTGCACATTCATCTTCTGCACATCTATCACTCTAGTGTTTAATTGCTATATCGTAATTACCTCGCCACTATGACTCATTTTATTGCCCTCCCTCCCCTATCTTACCTCATTTGCACACACTGTATATATACATTTTTTCTACTGTATTATTTTGTGTATTGCATGTGTAACTCTGTGTTGTTGTATGTGTCAAACTGCTTTGCTTTATTTTGGCCAGGTAGCAGTTGTAAATTAGACCTTGTTCTCAACTAGCCTACCTGGTTACATAAAGGTGAAATATATATATTTTTAAATTCAACAGGTGTTGGCCCTTCGTAAATTCATCAGTTATTCTGCGCTCTGGTACATTCATACTAGAGTGCTCTGAAATCCAAACAAATAGCCAGAGCGAATTTACAAAGCACCCCATTTAACAATGTCCATTGAGAATGCACAATGTCTATACCATTTAGCTAAGCTAAGAATGGCGTGAATAATCAATAAACATTGGATAGCATAGTTAATATACTGACAAGTTTGATATTTTAGTAGCCAATTAACATTAGGTAGCTAGCTAACATATATTACCAGTACATACTGCACTGCTATAATGTTATGCTATGCGGTTCTCATAATTAGTTAAAGCAATGAATTTGTATCTGCTCTCGCATATTTTCTGTCAGCAGGGAAATGCTTCCCAATTTTATCTATGGATTTTTTTCATATTCAAGCCGAGTTGTTTGTTAAGGTTTTCTTCCTCTGGTTATTTCGATTCATCTTTAATAAAGATAACGACGAACAATACAAAACAATAAACGTAACGCGAAAAACCAAACCAGCCCTACCTTTTTTTTATTTTATTTATTTTTATAATTTATTACATTCAATACCATTCATTCTTTACAACTCATAATTTTCATTCATACTTCAATAATGGTATTTTAATTTAACTAAACAAGAAACCCCAAACAAAACCTCAGGGGAGCATCTTCCCTCCCCGTCATCCTACAAACTACCTTTCCCTATCTCCCCGTCCCTAATCTATCCCCTTACAAATCTAAATGACACCCAGCCCTAAACCCCCCTTCCACCTCTCCCGGGCAGCATGCTGCCCCCACTTCCTCTCCTCCCTCTTCATCCTCCCCTTCAAATCTCCTTCCACCCTCCTCACTATCCCTTCCACCCCCCAACCCCTTCCAGCCCCCGTTTAAAGAGACTCATGAGAAGCCAGAGCAGAAACCTGTCCCTATCCGTCCCTCTCGCTCTCCCTACACCTCTCTCTAACCTGGCCCACGTCAATACAAAATCCCCCCTTACCAAACCTAACAACACTCGTGCCCTAGCCCATACTACTCCGGCAAAGGCACAGTCCCAAAAGACATGGCGCACAGTCTCCTCCCTGCCACAAGAGGATCTTGGACAGGTGGGGGATTGCACCAAACTATACCGGTACATGATGGAACGTACCGGCAAGCACTTATGGAGGCTCAACCAATTCAGGTCCTTGAGCCTGTTGTCCAGACCCCCTGCACTCCCTCCCAGACCACTTCCGAGATGCCCACTACAGGCGCCGGACTCCCTGCCTTTCTGACCTCCTCGTACAGGTGCCTGTGATCTAAACCTACTCGGGCAACTTCAACCTCAGGGTGCGCACGCAGCTACTTGGCCGCATGACCAAAGTGCCACGGCAGCTGTTCCGCCCGAGGACCCGTGTTAGACCACACCATTACGCTTCTCGCCTGATACGAGAAGAACACCCGCAGGAGGTAACCGGACGGGTGTATCACTGTAACAAGAAAGAAACAAAAATTGCGTCCAGCTTGAGAGGGAAATGTGGTACCCCCCTACCTCCCTCCCCGATGGGACAGAGCATGCGTGCCCTGGCGACCCACTCGCACCTGCCACTCCACATGAACTGAAACACAAGCCTCACTAGAGGCCTCCTCAGACTAGCCGGCAATGGGTAGATGTACGCCAAATACAAAAGAGACGGCAACACATCCACCTTTAGGACCAGGACTTTGTCCATAAAAGACAAATACCTAGCCTTCTACATTGCTAGCTTCCTCTGTACCACTGCGATACGCATGTTCCAGTTTAGCGTCGCTGAGCCGGAGGTCTCAAAATGGACCCCGAGAATCCTCAGGGCCCCCTCACAGAGAGATAACCCCCCCGGGCACATCCGTTCTACCGCGCCATCTTCCGAAAAACTTGACGGAAGACTTTGCATGGTTCAGAACTGCTCCCGACGCTCGGGTGAAATCCCCAAAGATGGCAAGGGACCTTGTCAGGCACGAGTCCTTGCACAGCAGCAAGGAAGTGTCGTCGGCGTACTGCGTCATCTTAACACGCAGCCCACCACTTCCAGGGATCAACAAGCCTTCCACCCCTGTGTCTGCCCTAATGGCAGCCCCCAGAGGCTCCATGTACAGAACGAAGAGGAGAGCCGAGAGTGGGCACCCCTGCCTGACCCCAGACGAGAGGTCAAAAACGTCACCCAAGTGACTATTTACACTAACTCGGCACCCCGCTCCGACATATAATGTACGAATCCATCCTATGAACTTCTCCCCAAATCCTAATCGACCTAACACTCTGAATAAAAAGGATCTATTCACGCGATCAAAGGCTTTCGCCTGATCTAGCGCTGCTACCATTAAAGGCAGTCCTCTATCTTCAACCCAAGCGATGGAGTCCCTGATTAACTGTAGGTTCCATCTAATAGAGCGGCCCTCTACCCCGCACGTCTGATCCTCATGGACGACGTAGGGAAGGGCTGTGCGCAACCGGTCTGCTAAAACCTTTGCAAGTAGCTTGTAATCTACACACAGCATGATCAACGCCGCCAGTTGCCAAGGTCTGTTACTTCCCCCTTCTTATATAAAAGTGACAGCACACCAACAGCCATTGATCCCCCCGGGACCCCCGTCTCAAGGATGGCCTTCAAGACTTCGAGGACCACTGGTCCAAGTATACCCCAAAACTTGAGATAAAACTCAGCCGGCAGCCCATCCATCCCAGGCACCTTCCCTTTTCCCATCCTCCTAAGAGCGCTCTCAACCTCTTCTAGTGAAATCTGGGCCTCCATCACTTCTCTAATGTCCTCCGGCAACCGCCTGGACAAGTGTTCTAAAAACACATTTCCCTGCTCTACATCTATTTCCCTTTCCTTAAATAAACCTTGGAAATGATCAGTTGTCACCCTGACCATATCCTCTGGTTCTCTAACTATACTACCATTTTCTTCCCTAACGCCATGCATTACCTTCCTACTCTGTCTGGCCCTAACCGACTTAAAGAACATAGCAGAACAAGTCTCATTGTGTTCTAGAAAGCCACTATGCGCACGCTCCAGGAAAGCTCGAGCCTTCCGCTCCTGCAACTCCCTGAGCTGCGCCTTTAGGGTTGCGGATCTCTCCCAGTCAAACGACCCCCCGAGGTTGCCTGCCTCGTACTCGAGTTCATATTAACCTTTGGATACGATCCACCTCCCTCCTCTCCTCCCTTTTTTTCCTCTTGCAATACCCTATTATAAAAGCCCTAATCCTCACCTTAACTAATTCCCACCACTCTAACACCCCCTCGCACATGGACCGGAGGCCTTCAAGCCTCCAAAAGAAACCAAAAAACCCGTCAACAAAAGCCTGCTCCTCCAGCACATCCCGATCTAACTTCCAGTACCCCCTACCAAAGAGGCAGACTGGTGACCCCACCTGCAGAAGCACCCCGTCGTGATCCGAAAAGAAAACAGGCAACAGCCGCCCAGACAACTTACCCAAAGACCTGGGTACAAAAATATAGTCGAGCCTCCGCAAAACCCCCCTGGAGTTGCGCCATGTAGGACCGGCCATTTTCGGAGTAGTGTGCAGGCCACCATCAACCAGACCATGGCAAGCCATTAGCCCGGTGATGGCGCCTGCACTGCTATCCCCCCCTATTCCTAAATCTGTATTAAAATCCCCCCTTTCACTAATTTCCTATTTGTGGCACACAGGGGCGCCAGACAGTCCACCATCTCCCTCCTGTCTGCCACCTGTCGGACACCCCCGCCACAGGTGTGCTAACGAGCCACACCCATGGCACGCCTTAGGCTCGTCACAATCCTTCGCCTCGTGCTCCCCAGATCCACAAAATCTGCATTTTCTTGCGCTGCACGAGGCGAAGATGTGGCCATAGGCCATACAGCGCCTGCAAAATGGAGGCTGACGTGCATAAAACAACGTCCCCCTGTCAGCCCCCAGGGAGAACATAGCAGGAGGATGGAGGTAGCCACCATGTCCCTTTGGGTCCTCCCTGAGGAGGGCCTGGAAGCCTCTCCTCCCATTCCAAAACCCAAGGGAGTCTTTTAGGTGCCTTGCTGAGGAGACGTTATCCATGTATCTCCCCAGAAAGGCCCTCACCTCTTCGTCCTTAATGTATGGGTTGTATATGTTGACAGTTCGCCAGGCTTGTTATTTCATAGTGGCTCATCGGCCTCTCACCTCCCACTGCTCTTGCCCTTCTCAGGATATCATCATGTTTCTCCTCTGTATGTAGTGCCACGTCGTATGCTCCCTCCAACGAGTTGCCTTGGAAACAAAACACGTCCTTCACCGTCAGCTTTAGAATCCCCATCAATATTATCCTTCCAAAAGTTTCCCGTCCTAAAGGCTCCAACTCCTTTTCCTTCCAAGCAGAATCGTGTTGGCCAGCCCAATCCCAGGGACCGACCGTGTTGATGTATGTTGCACCATCTCCGCAAGGAGAATGGCGCACCCGGCTCATGTTCTCTTCTCTTCCAAAACAAGGAAAAAAATAAAAAAACAAAGTGACTGAGCCTTATCTGGTGACAACAAACACAGAGACAGGACCAATCACCCACAAAACACTCAAAGAATATGGCTGCCTAAATATGGTTCCCAATCAGAGACAACGATAAACACCTGCCTCTGATTGAGAACCACTCAAGGCAACCATAGACTTTTCTAGACAACCCCACTAACCACAATCCCATAACCTACAAAAAACCCCTAGACAAAACACACCACATGAATAACCCATGTCACACCCTGGCCTGACCAAAATAATAAAGAAAACACAAAATACTAAGACCAGGGCGTGACATTGTTAGAATACCCTTGCGCTTCTTTTAGTGCCTCTATGATTTTGCTATAGTTGACCTCTTCCTGACCATGGCCAGAGTGTTTAGATTTGCTCACTCACCGCTCTAATATATGCCAATTTAACAATTTTCCAAGTTAGTGATACCCACTTCCCTGGAGAGTAGTTATGGTATTTTTTGCCTTTCAATTGGTAACGGTTTTGATACCTTGTATTAGAACCAATACTGGAATGTCTGCCAATTTACTACTGGAGAATATGGGAGATGTAATGTCTTATACCAGTCTCATGCTTCAAATGTCACTGGTGTTGACAACACATTAATTCATCAAAATTAGGGTCCATCATCTGTCCATAATATAAATGTCTTGTCAATGGTGAGACATTTGCATTGCAAAGTAAGCCAGTCTGTGACACAAAACTGTCTTTCTGTTTCCAACAACTGTGAGCAGTTGAGTAGATATCTTATGTGTCCTATGCATAGTACCAGTCACATGTAATCCCCAATTTACAGAGAAGATCTCTTCCTGACAAATTTACAGAACAACATGCAATGAATTGATGTTTTATGCATGTGCTATCAATTCTAACAGGTAGGGGCATTGTGAGCAACTCTTTCATAGCCACTCCACATTGCTGACTGATTAATTTGACATGGGAGGTTTGGACGTGTGAATTTATGACAGACATTGCAGCACCAGTTAGAGCCAGTTGACGCCCTTGGACAGCATGTGAGAAGAATGAAGGGAGTCTGACACCTTGAAAATGTAAAATAGTTTATCTGATGTGAGAGAAGAATTACATATTTATCTGATTTATTTGATATTAATGGTTAACAATTCATATTTAACTAATTATAAGATATTTCTGTTTTACTAATGCAGTGTCTTTAGGGTCTCCACTCCCTACAGCTAATCTGGGCATATGGTCACTAGAGATGGCTTGAGCTGACAAACGAGTTAACCTGGCCTTCAGTACTGTCCATCACCCTTCACCCCATCCAACCAATCAGGGTGCTTGGATGCACTCAGGGCTCCACCCCGCACACATCAGGTTAGAGTGTGATCACCTGCCATCTCGAGAAGAAGCAAGTATTGTATAATGACGAACTCCGACATGCTCTTTTACTATCTTGAAGTGTTGTGCATCCATCGAAAGTAACCAAACAACAATATACAGAACTTTAATGGAGTCGTCTGTGTTTGTGTCTGGGGGTGACCAAGTGTTCAATATGGGCCTCATCATGTTCTCACCGGACAACACAATAGTGGGCAGAACCAAAACCAATCAGCATTAAGCTTTGTTACGGATACAGTTATCCTGTGTGTGTGTGTATCCTGTGTGTGTGTTTCTTTTCTCTCCTTCTCCCCTCACAGGTGAAAATCATCACTCCCCAATCAGTCAACAATCAATCACCAATCAGAAGACACACCTCCTCCTGTTTCCTACCCTATCACAGTTCCTTCCCCATGGTTTAAAAACCCCATCATTTGTTTGCTCTAGAGCTCAATCTCTCTGTAAATGCCATGTATGTAGATCTCTGTGTTTCACTCTCTCTTTGTGTCTTAGACCTCAATTTTGTTTGAGCACCTCCAAATCACTTTGTCATCTCCTGTGAGTATTGTTTTTGCTTATGGTGTTTGCTGGTGGGAAAAGGTGGAAACCAAGACAAGTCGCCCATGGGCATACACTACCCGTAGGTGAACTTTGTTAAATACACTAGTTAGAACTGGGCGGACCACCCACTATAGTTGGTTAGTTAGTTAGCTGTTGTTAAAGTAGGCTTGTCTAGCTTAGGGGTGTTTTTGCATAATTATTGTTTCTTTCCGTGGGTCCAGCTCAGCCCCTTTTCCTGCTCCCCCCATTACCGTGTGTTTATAAATAAACCTTGAGTTTGACGGTAGATTTCAGTTGTCCTGGTTATTTCGTTCACACTTTTACTTTGTCACAATTATAATTTGCATGAGTTATGTTACGCGTCTCATTACCATCCCCCCCTAGACTGTCGGGCCAAAAGGGATTCGTAACAGCTTATAGCATATAGCGAGCGGATGATGACATATCCTGCCAACTGCTCAAAAGAGCTCCAGCTAGCTGTTTTTCATTGTCCTAGTTCTCGCCGGACCTAGTGACAAACAGTTTTTTTCATTAGTAGTTAGTTTGACCTGCTGGCTGCAATGAATTCTACAGCAGGATTAATACTGGCTCCTCTGGTGACTCCGACCAACGACTGTCATATATGCGCTGTGGCGTACAGCAGGTCAGCCACCAGGGGGAGATTCGTTGAGGCCTGGTGACAGACTGAGTATACATCATGAGGCGGTGGCTCCATCTGCTGGATGTGTCATGTCTCGATGGGCTCTCCGGCCAGGACTAATTGGGGCTGATTGGGAGTTGTTGGGTAATCAAGGGCTGATTGCTCACCAGCTGTACAAGTCCCATAAAGTTGCCAGAAGAGTAGCACATAGGGAAGAGGGGTGGGACTCCTGTATAGTTGGGGACGGTTGCAGAGGTAACAAGAATGAGTTCAGTTTTTGATCCCCACAGGATACAGTAAGACCCGGAGCCAAGAAGATGGTATCCCGGAGAGGGTCTCATGGGGTAGACCTATTATTTTCTTTTGAACTATTATTTTAATAAACACCTTTGAAACTGAACTAATCCTACTCTGCCCGTGTCTGATCAGTGTAAACGTTTTGACCCAACCACCTGGTCTGCCACAGCTCGCAGGCAAAATAGAAAATGCTGCAGGCAGCATAGAGAAGAAAAATAAATGTTTAGAACTGATAATTGATTGCATATTAATTAATTAATTGATGATTGATTGATTATTGAATGTTATGATGGACCACAGCTTTGTAGAACCAAAACTTGATGAAGGCTCCAAGGGTCAATATAGAGAAGGTTGGAGCTGGCGGAAGTGAAAATGTTGCTTGAATCTGAAAGTACGGCAACTATTTCCTTCTTAATGCGTTTGAGCCAATCAGTTGTGTGGTGACAAGGTAGGGGTGGTATACAGAAGATAGCTCTATTTGGTGTAATGGGTGCGTGTTGGTGGCAGGGAAGTCAGGCGCAGGATAATCGAACTTGGTATAAACGGAGCTGTTTAATCAGTGCTTCACAAAACTCCAAAACAAAAATGACAAAATAATAAAAAGTGGGTACAAAACCCATCGCGCACCAACACATAATACACAAACATACAATCTCCGACAAGGACATGAGGGGAAACAGAGGGTTTAATACACAACATGTGATTGTTGTTATTGGAACCAGGTGTGAAGGAAGACAAGACAAAACCAATGGAAAATGAAAATGGATCAGTGATGGCAAGAAGGTCGGTGACGTCGACCTCCGAACACCGCCCGAACAAGGAGAGGGACCGACTTCGGCGGAAGTCGTGACATTTGGTAAAAGACCAAGTTTGTATTATGGCAAGAACAGCTCAAATAACCAAAGAGAAATGACAGTCCATCATTACTTTAAGACATGAAGGTCAGTCAATATGGAAAATGTCAGGACCTCCCGGGTGCCGCAGTGGTTAAGGGCGCTGTACTGCAGCGCCAGCTGTGCCATCAGAGTCCCTGGGTTCGCGCCCAGGCTCTGTCGTAACCGGCCGAGACCGGGAGGTCTGTGGGGCGACGCACACTTGGCCTAGCGTCGTCCGGGTTAGGGAGGGCTTGGTCGGTAGGGATGTCCTTGTCTCATCGCGCACCAGTGACTCCTGTGGCGGGCCGGGTGCAGTGCGTGCTAACCAAGGTGCACGGTGTAGCCTCCGACACATTGGTGCGGGTTGGATGTGCGCTGTGTTAAGAAGCCGTGCGGCTGGTTGGGTTGTGTATCGGAGGACGCATGACTTTCCACCTTCGTCTCTCCCGAGCCCGTACGGGAGTTGTAGCGATGAGACAAGATAGTAGCTTCTACACCTGCATTGCTTGCTGTTTGGGGTTTTAGGCTGGGTTTCTGTACAGCACTTTGAGATATCAGCTGATATCATCTGATGTACGAAGGGCTATATAAATAGATTTGATTTGATTCTTGGTCGAATTGCTGCAAACCTTAATAAACACCAATAATAAGAAGAGACTTGCTTGGGCCAAGAAATACAAGCAATGGACATTAGACCGGTGGAAATCTGTCCTTTGGTCTAATGAGTCCAAATTTGAGATTTTTCTTTCCAACCGATGTGTCTTTGCAGAGGAGGTGAACAGATGATCTCTGCATGTGTGGTTCCCACCGTGAAGCATGGAGGAGGAGGAGTGATGGTGTGGTGGTGCTTTGCTGGTGACACAGTTGTTGATTGATTTAGAATTCAAGGCACACTTAACCAGCATTCTTCAGCAATAGGCCATCACAACTGGTTTGCGCTTAGTGGGTGTCACGACTTCTGTCGAAGTTGGTCCCTCTCCATTTTCGGGCGGTGTTCGGCGATCGACGTCACCTGCCTTCTAGCCATCACTGATCCATTTTTTCATTTTCCATTGGTTTTGTCTTGTCTTCCTTCACACCTGGTTCCAATCCCACCAATCCCATTAAATGACATGTTGTGTATTTAACCCTCTGTTTCCCCTCATGTCCTTGTTGGAGATTGTTTGCTTGTCTGTGATGTGCATGTATTGTGTTGGTGTGCGACAGGTTTTGTACCCACTTTTTTTTCTTGTACATTTTGGTTTTTGGAGTTTTATCAGCATTTATTAAACAACTCTGTTATACCAAGTTCGTTCTCCTGCTCCTGACTTCCCTGCCACCAACACACACCACTTACAGTGGAACTATCATTTGTTTTTCAACAGGACAATGACCCAAAACACACCTCCAGGCTGTGTAAGGGCTATTTGTCCATGAAGGAGAGTGATGGAGTGCTGCATCAGATGACTTGGCCTCCACAATCACCAACCCAATTGAGATGGTTTGGGATGTGTTAGACTGCAGAGTGAAGGAAAGCAGCCAACAATTGCTCAGCATATGTGGGAACTCCTTCAAGACTGTTGGAAAAGCATTCCAGGTGACGAACTCATGAAGCTGGTTGAGAATGCCAAGATTGTGCAAAGCTGTCATCAAGGCAAAGGGTGGCTACTTTGAAGAATCTAAAATCTAAGATCTATTTTGATTTGTTTAACAGTTTTCTGGTTACTGCATGATTCCATATGTGTTGTTTCATAGTTTGAATGAGTAGGTGTGTCCAAACTGGACAAGTTAGTGGAAACGTAGTTGTTGACGTAATAAAGTAAAGGGGAGTTGAAAGGAGGGAGCAATCATTGGAAAGAGAACACATTGTGTCCTGGTGTATTTGTATCCACAGTGACCTCTTTAAACAAATATGTTTTCTGACGTTTTTATTGCCTTATCGCTTAAGTTTGTTCATTCCAATATATCCCCATTCTCACTTCATTGAGACATGGTGGGATGAATGCCATGCTCCCATTGATCACCTGGCAAGCACTGTGCATCTGCGTACTGTGTTTTTGAGATGTGTTACTGTTTACCATGTCTTCCTTTCAGTTATGCAGGGTGACGTAAGGTAATGGAGTTGTTTCAGCATGTGGATTGCCAGACCTTGAACAAAGTGTTCTTTTGGAATAGACACGTTTTTGATTCTCTGTGTTCTCCTTAAGGAAGACTGGCCAATAAACAAGTATCTCTATAGGTTTCTCTAGTGACCTGTTAAATGTGTTTGCCTTCTTGTCACTACACTGTGCTTCTTTTCACAGCACTAGTGCATATTTAATGGCATATAAAAGTGCCTATTTCACAAGAATGTTTGTATTTTTGGGTAACTCACCTGCACAATTCCATACAGAATATTGGCCTCTTTGGGCACTTGTCTGCCTTGATGAATCTTGTTCCTTCCTGAACCTACAGTCACCAGTGAAGCCTGCTGCTGCTTGATCTGACCCATCTGAGCTGCTGGAGGATACAGACCTCCATAGACAGAGGCTGATACTGGTGGTTATGCAATGCACACTCACCCCACTCCACTCATAGACTTTGTTCATAAGAGGTTTTTGGGAATTTGGCATATCGTTTTGCCAGTAAAGATTTTGGGTAAAGGCTGCATGTTCCTGTATGAGGTTTCCGGGAAGTTGTAGCATATTTTTACCAGTAAAGTGCTGACGTAAAAAATATATATAAATTATTGGGAAATGATGAAATTACAATGATCAGAAAATTGTGAAATTATAATTGAGAAGCAATCATAATTTAGAATGATGGCCTAGTTGATCTTTATTTCATAAAATTGATTCCCTGTCTGTTTTCTGAATAAGCAGGAGTGGTAATATAATTCTCTAGGTTATAAATCATAGAACACTGCATTTTCATTTGTGGACAGAATGCAGACTTTGCTGTGTGGTTTCCCAGTCAAGAACAATAAATTGTCAGAGCAGAACAGAGGACTGGTTTGGAAAATAAACATGGCAATTATGTTTTATGGACTGTCACAACTGGTCTAAAGATATGATACTGTGGTCCACTGAGGACAATGTGCACAGTAGATGTCCTATGAAGAGGAAACATTTCATTAAGGTCAAATATGTTATGAAGTAGATTTTCATAATCTACTGAGTTCTGCATGCTTGTGCTGCTGATTATTTTTGGTGCAACAGCGAAAATCATTCAAGTTTGTGATTACATTTTTCATTGTTATTTGTAAGAATCTTGCAAAGGGACTAGTTGTATCGAACTGCATCCATGCATGAGCAGCATTAGACACGTTTTGTCAGTGGTATGAATGAGAGGGCATTTTACATTAATGTTTTCCCTGAACAAAATGATCAGCAGTCAAAATGATTTGCAACTATTATGTCCATTGGGTAGTCAGATAGTTTCTTGCACGGTATACCTTATCACATAAGTGAACATTTCACTTTAGTTTTCAAAGTGCATATAAGATAGTCACCACCATCCATGCCATGTATAAATGTATCTTTCCTCATATTAATAGCTTATTTATTTGTCTATGGTTATACCAATTAGAAAATGACTGCGTCAATTTTTGCTTACTCAGTTTTCAAACTCATGTGTTCATCAAGTTTCATTTGAGTTTCCAGTACAAGTATCAGATTTCAGATTAAGCTCAAGGTTCCTAGGAATAGGTTCCATTAATATGTGTGGTAGGTTAATATGCCCTCCAATAAAAGGAGGCACAATTCATGCTGTACTCTCCAGAAGGTTATGCAACTTTGGTTTTAGTCCACCACAATGCAGTAACCATTTTTTACCTGTGACAAACTCCTTATATGTTCAGGTCTGGTCGTATTATGGTCACAAAGTCTGGTCACAAAGTTTCTACTGGACACATCCTTAGTTTTACCCAACTCATTCTCACTGTCTGTTAGACATTCTTAGTTATTGGTTCCTCTGAACCATGAGGAGTTAAATGAGCAACGTGGCAAATTTTGGCATTTGTCTGACCCCTAGCTACATTACTGACGGGGCTGTAAAACCACAGTGCTCTGGCACAGCTTAACTCTTTTCTGCTTGTGGTCATAGGCAAGGTTACGTTAGGAAAGAAACAGGCTATGGTTATGAAATATAAGGAACTCTGTCTTTTTAACTCAAACTCATATTGAAACCTATATTACACATTTATACTCATTCTGACACAATAGCCATGAAGTTAACTCCACTAATTTTAGCTGTTGCTTGTGTACTGGATGTACTGTGGTGCTAGACCAAAACCCTGCCCATCTGATATTTCCAAGCTAGCAAGATTGTTACAGTCACTGACACAGTAGAAGGAACAACATTTGATTTGACATCCTTAAACTGCTATTAATCCATTGTTAGTCGATGATTAATGTATCATGCTGAGATATAATAAAACAGTTTGATACACACACGCATGTACCTACACACACCAAAATAACCAACTATTACCATGTGAAAAACATTTGGTAAAGTATGTTGTGGGTACAGTCCATTTCACCATCAATGAGTTGATATATTGCTGTTTGAGGACATGCGTGTTAGCTGAATCACTGGCATTAGGATAATGTTGGTAGAGGAACTATACTTCCATTATCAAGTTATTTTCTCAAGTTTCATTCAAATGTCATTAGGCACACAAGGAACACACACTAAGGTACATTTAAAGTGTTCCTCCTATCTCAGTTACAATTGCCTTATTAATTCACCTCATTAAAACTGACTCTTATCAAACACTTAATCAGTGTGGCATATACCAGGACAAGACTTTATCACATTCAATACTGGGACAAATTCAGATTAACACATTCATAAAAGATTGTTTCAAGAACAAATGTACGACACATGCGAACATTTGTTAAGTGAGAACTTATATCCATATATATATAATGGAAGTGGGTTTTATATCAGTAATGTCAAAAACATTTTGTTTGTTGGAGAGTACAGATTGATAAAATAAACACACACACAACAATTTCTCATGACATATGTAATGTTTAATGGTCAACAGTCAAAGCAAGGCTTATCATTCACAATATCTTCTTTCATGCATTTTAAAGTTGTGTAATTTTGGCAACTACTAATTATTTAAGCCTCCAGATTTGGGCTGGATGTGTCAATGTTTAGTTCATACATGCATAATCTATGAGCAGAATTACTGTCTGACCTCAATTAGCTACGAAATCCCAACATTTTCCCCATGGGCCAGCCCCTTAGCAATTTGAGTTATTGCCAATGAGCTTCAGCCCCTCGCCATCTGAGTGACAGCCAGCAAGTTGCCCACACAGCAGAGCGAGAGCAATGACGTGGTGCACATATCTGCACATGTGAAATAGTACACAATTTCCGGGGACCACTTTTGGCTCGTGAGCTCTACTTTCAGAACTATTGGCTAAAAAGTATACAAAAGTACTGTAGAATCTCTTTAACCGACAATGCTATTGTGGCACTATGTTGTAAACTATATAAATACATCTACAATTAAAACAACAGGCAAAATCCTGAGAAAAAGTGAGAGCATTGTCTTTATTATGATACAACCCTGCCCCTAAAGTCCAGACTCTCCTTGACTGGTCTCCTAATACATAGGCTGAAAACCAATGAAACACATTCAAGAATGACACTGAAATAGCTAATACCAATTATCACCCCTTCTCATCCCCAAAAACTGAACACAGCAAATATAAATTACAGGCATCGTATTTTCCAATACATTTATAAAGCTTTACCTTTGCCAAATGCTCTAATTTGACTTTACAAACTATTTCATGTTACATCACTATTTTGACAAGTGTTAAGATCATTTTGTGTAAAAATCTATACCGCAATAAAAGTGCTCCATTGAGTGTAAAACTGTTGATCACAGAATGATTTTAGATCATCACTTTATGTGATTGAATAGACAACCTATTTCCACTCATACATTATACACTTCAACCGTCCGCCGTAACAGTCCAAAAGTGTGGTTACAGAGGTCATAGACACATAGGAATGCTGTTATTGGGAAGGGGTCTCCTCAGGCCTACCAAACAAAGAGCAGATTCAATCCATGGCTGAGCCTATTCATGCATTCATCCTGTGCTCATCAGTTTTTGCCAAGCTCACACTGGGCAGTGATAAAGCCATTCTAACTACCCACATGTCCTTTTGAAATGTCCGCTCCAATATAAACGGTTGTTTAGTTGTAGGTCCGCATTTTGCTTCTTTGCCGTGTCATGTTGACTGAATTTACAACATTGTCATTCCAAACGCAAATGTCTTCAGCTTCTTAGTTATTTTCTTGTGAGACTGTGGTTTCCTGTAAAAGACAAATGAGCAGTAAGTTAGACAATAGCCCGAAGCATCATGATATGCATCAAAGGAGAAATATGAGAGGAATCCAGCACTAAACCAATATTTGAAACCTGAATAAGCATTTATTTTGTCAATTCATTGAGGGGAGAGGTGGTAAGGTAAGTGGTAGTAGATCATTGTGTGCCCATACTCTTATCTTATCCTATATGCAAGCGATGTTGTAATAGTGCTGGCCAGACAGTGGTTTGGTCAAGGTAAACTTGTGCAATTTGTGGATTTTAGATAAGCTCTCCGCTGTTGGTAAACCCCAAGCAGAACTAGTCTGGTTCTGTTCTAGCGTAACAGCACACAGCTAGCCTGAACATTAAAAGCAGACTCCAACCTGCCCTATAGGTTAAAATCTATCACTGTCTGGAATACAGTCTTTCTGTTACACATCTGGCGGCCTGTGGAAACAGAATCCTGAAATTCTTAAACTAACTTTGAAGTAATAAACTTAAACGCATAGAAAATGCAGTAAATGTATTTTAAAATACTAGGGGAGTGTCACTGAATTGTTGATTGTACTGTTATTTAAATGGGTGGAAACGACTTAAGACTTCCTGTGTAATTAAACATCTGTAAACATTTGGAAAGAAACGTAAATGTAGCCTTAACAGCACGGATGTGTCTGCAGGCAACGGAATAGATATGTTTTACAGAATAGTGTGAAGCGCTCACAAACCAGGTGTGTTGTCATGATGTTTAGATACCAAAACACATATCATCTCATTATCCTATAGTCACCAAAAATGAACTTTTACAACACTCAGTCAAGTTGAACAATACTTTTTACAACAATGATGTTAGTTAATGAAGGTCCACACACCAAGTTTTTACAGCTTTCAAAAAATGTTGTTTTTGTAATTCCATCTTAACTACCTAAGATAAGCCGGCAGCCATTTGCAGGACTTTTTTTCAAAGACATCCATGCGTAATTCATGGGACAACAACAGGTTGTTTCAATAAAGTTCTGGGACCATCGAATGAAATATAATGCCTGACGGTACTCTGTAGACTTTCAACAGCAAGCCACTTGAATAATATAAACAAATTTATGGCACCTTTCACCAATACGTTCACAAATTGCATCACTCTCCTGCACTTATCCGCTTAGGTAAAAGAAAGTTGTACAACTTTACCTCAGCGATTGGAGATAATATCTAGGGTGTTAACACTTAATAAGCCAAAATTGCAGTCAGAAGAGCAGGTAATGATATGGCTATGATAAGCTATACATCTATGGTTCTGTGTTTGGTCAATTTCTGAAAGAAGTCTTACAAATGGAGTCCTCTCTCCAAATTTGCTCCAGAACGTCATCTTGACAGTGTTCTTGTGTCCAGTCCGCTGGTCAAAGGTCTGGCAGGTCTTGAAGGGGGGACTGTACAGGTGCAAACTGGCCGAACATTCTGTGTGACTGGCGTTCTCTACTCTGTGCAGCCCAAAGGAATCTAAAACAGGTAAACATCACACATTTATAAGATATGGAACCAGAATGTGAAACATTCACGTAGAGGTCGACCGATTAATCGGCATGGCCGATTAATTAGGGCCGATTTCAAGTTTTCATAACAATCGGTAATCGTAATTTTTGGATGCCGATTACATTGCTTTCCACGAGGGAACTGCGTGGCAGGCTGACCACCTGTTATGCGAGTGCAGCAAGGAGCCAAGGTAAGTTGCTAGCTAGCATTAAACTTATCTTAGAAAAAACAATCAATCTCCACATAATCACTAGTTAACTACATATGGTTAACTAGCTTAACTAGCTTGTCCTGCATTGCAAATAATCAATGCGGTGCCTGTTAATTTATCATTGAATCACAGTCTTCTTTGGCAAACTGGTGATGATTTAATAAAAGCGCATTTGTGAAAAAAGCACAATCGTTGCACGAATGTACCTAACCTTAAACATCAATGCCTTTATTAAAATCAATACACAGAAGTATATTTTTTTTAACCTGCATATTTAGTTAAAATGAATTTATGTTAGCAGGCAATATTAACTAGGCAAATGGTGTCACTTCTCTTGTGATCATTGCACGCAGAATCAGGGTATATGCAACAGTTTGGGCCGCTTGGCACATTGCGAACTAATTTGCCAGAATTTTACATAATTATGACATAACATTGAAAGTTGTACAATGTAACACAAATATTTAGACTTAGGGTTGCCACCCGTTCGATAAAATACGGAACGGTTCCATATTTCACTGAAAGAATAAACGTTTTGTTTTCGAAATGATAGTTTCCGGATTTGATCATATTAATGACCAAAGGCTCGTATTTCTGTGATTATTATATTATAATTAAGTCTATGATTTGATTTTTGAGCAGATTTTTGAGCAGTCTGTCTGAGCGGTGGTAGGCAGCAGCAGGCTCATAAACAATCATTCAACTTTACTGCGTTTGCCAGCAGCTCTTAGCAATGCTTGAAGCACAGCGCTGTTTATGACTTCAAGCCTATCAACTCCTGAGATAAGGCTGGCAATACTAAAGTGCCTATTAGAACATCCAATAGTGTAAGGTATATGAAATACAAATGGTATAGAGAGAAATAGTCGACGCGTCATAATTCCTATAATAACTACAACCTAAAACTTGTTAACTGGGAATATTGAACCACCAGCTTTCATATGTTCTGAGCAAGGAACTTAAACATTAGCTTTTTTTAGATGGCACATATTTCACATTTACTTTCTTCTTCAACACTGTGTTTTAGCATTATTTAAACCAAATTCAGCATGTTTCATTTTTTATTTGAGACTAAATAGATGTTATTTATGTATTATATCAAGTTAAAATAAAAATGTTCATTGTTCATTCAGTATTGTTGTAATTGTCATTAATACAAATATATATATACATATATATAAAAATTGGCCGATTAATCGGTATCGGCTTTTTTGGTCCTCCAATAATCGGTATTGGTATCGGGGTTGAGAAATCATAATCGTTCGACCTCTACATTCATGTATCACATAGCTGTGAGTTCCGCTTATGGTAATTTCACACCAAACACAGCACATAGACCAAACAAAGCCCATAGAGTCCCAGAGTATACATTAAGAATTTGTATAATACGTACCAACCTTTTTTAACATATACAACCAGATTTCAGAATCAAATAAATGAAAGTGAAGATATTCAGTAAGTGAATGTTTATAAAGATATACTGATGAAACTTTACCATATTTTCCTATTAAAAAACATACAATTATGACACTTTAGAAGCTATTTTTATAAATGTTCTTGGTCCTAGGGTCATGAAATGTTCAGAGTACATTGAGGGAAGTTGTTTGTTCAATAAACAAAATTTTTTTTTTTTTAAGAATTTGAGAAATTGCATTAGGACATTTTCATCAGACCGTGATGATATTATGTATGTAAATCAAATGAACAAATGCCTCCTCATGTTGTCTGACACACAATGTTGAATAAATACTAAACTGTCTTACCATTGATAAACTGTAAACTGTCTTACCATTGATGTAGGCACACTGGTTTGTTTGCAGGATTCTCTGAGATTTCTGAACCATGTTGCATGTTTTTTTATCGGGCCATTCAAAAAGCGTCTCCTTCAGCTGGCCTTGCAGCAACTTCATGAAACAGTGGGAGTCTGTGTGGTCATGGATACTGCTGCAAGTGGTGGAAAACAGACAGTCTTAGAATGTGCCAGAACAGTGTTATGTGGGGCTCAGCAATCAAACATGTGGTTACATGTATGTACACCACCATTAGTTCTAAGTCCTGTTTAAAGAGAAACTCTCTGCCTTTTGTGTTGGATATTCCACATCTACTGACAAAAAGTATAACTTAACTCAAACTATATTAGCTACAATCTGATATAATATTCCTTTCATTGTACCTCAAGCAACGTGACCAATTGTTCATATCTGTTAAGTTTCAAAAGGGCAATTTATTATATGGTTACCACAAATGTATTTATCTTTATGAAACTTGCATAACGTTGACTTTCACAAGAACATTGGACTTTGTTATCTCCATACACTTTCTACCTGGAGCCCGTTTCTTCATTTCACTAGACCTATACTAGTGTTCTATCTGACAAGTCATATATTGTAATTACACTGGTTCTGTCAATATTTATGACACTGCCAATATATACACTGGTATAGACATAGCACCTTAATTACCACATTCATTCTGAAGTAGAGGGATTTAATTGCCCCAGATCAAATAATTTGCATCATTGTTTTCCAAAAAATGTCTTACCTGCCGTGACCCTCTCCCCAACAAAGTATCATGAGGTTGAACTTTCCATTCCCTTCATCCACCAGGTTCCTTGTGTACCTGGAACACAAATATAAAACACAAACAGAAGTGTGGGTTAGAACAAAGGTAGTGCTTACCCATTCAATTATTGGGAGCATATATAGGGTGTGCGACTGTCTTTTAAACGACGACCACTCCAACATTTTGGGGTGTGTGTCAACTCGTGATTTTGACTAGAACAAAGGTAGGACATCCACTGCTTTTGTTCACTGAAATTTAGGAAACTGAATCATATGGTATAGCCACAAACTGATTTCTGATTACTCCAATACTGTACATGCAAAACATCTGGCACAAATACAAATGCCACGCAGTGACATTCACATTATTGAATGCAAGGCTCATTAGTTTGCACAGTCAGTTGGGGCATAATTATCTTGAGTCTACAGTCATTACAGTTACAGTTAGCGCAAGAGTAAGACCAGAGGAATAGGGTTTTGAACAGATGGATTGCAATGTATTTTGTTCTCAGTGGTGTGACTCATTCAGAAAACTTCAAAATGATGTTTTAGCTCCACACTGTTTTATCCACTAAATGCTACTCTCAAAGTCTTAAGTGATTGACCTATATACATTTATTAGGAGTACTGACAAAGGAGTATTAATATCAGATGATATAGAACAGCATATGGCCCAGTTCATGTCTCCAATCATAAATTATATTTAATAGCGTAATAGCGTAAGCAACACGTGCATTACGTCTATAAAGTAATTCGAGCCATCACAGACAGACATGTTGTTCCCTCGTTTTGCACGAAAGTCAATGGGTACACTAGTCACGTTTTTGAGCGCGTAGAAAATCGTGTTCTTGTGGCAGCTGCAACCCCATACCGCAAACGCAAAAGGAATCTGTCTCTAAATTCTGATTGGCGGACGGGTTCCCACCCTCGATTTACCCCCACAAGAACCAAAACAACTCCCAGTTTATGGTGCAAGCCGGGAAAACTGTGGATAGAGCGTTTTCTTTTGTTGAAGCACACAATGAAACTCATTTTGAAAGTCTCATTCTGTTGTAAACATCTTCGAATGTAACTTTTTTGAACGTTTTAAAGTGAGAGCATGCATGCTAGGCTGACAAATATTAAATCTATTGCTTACACCTTTTTACATGGCAAAAGTTGAATATAATTATGGTTTTTTAGCCTATTCAAATGAGTTTTGCAGATAAAATGCAACATGTGGGCTATATTAACAATATAATATATAACACAATCAATAATTGCACATATATTATGAGAGACATCACATTAAGTTAAATAAAGGTTAAATAAAATGTAAATAAAATGGCTGTTAAATCCCCTGAGAAGAAGCCTTTGTCATGCGTTGAATATGTTTAGGGCCTTTGCCTGCTGATCATTTGTGCTACACCTTTGAAGTTAAAGTTAGCACCAGCACCCCACCAATTTCAAGTAAATTACTGGAGTTTTTGCAATTCATTGTAATACTTACTATTCGTTGCAGGATTTCACGATAAGGTGATAACTGCATATAGCCTAATTAGTGATATTTGTGTACAGATTATTTATTTTTTAATAGTACGTTTATCATCAGGCCATAGGATATCTTTAAATTAAACAGGCCTACTCAATCTCAACACTACAGGAGCCATAATAATAATTTTCCAAATAATAAACATAGGCCTATTTATTCGTTTATTTTTACCTGAACTGGTCGAATTTTGCAAATTTCATCCATTCCTGTGGATTGCTGTCATATGCTTCCATTATATTTTGCACCTCCTCCACATTGATATTGTCACTTTCAAAGATTTTATGCAAAACTTTGATCAGATCATCAAGAGTTTCTGGTTTCATCACTTCGGTTTGCTCCATGGTTCAGTGCGTATTTATCCCGGCAAGCTTGCTTTCTAACTAACTTTTGAGCATCGCCTAGTCTTTATAGATTCGCCTACTCTTTTTGGGGCCAACTGTTGTTGGACTGTACCATTATGAAAAAGGGTGAACATATTAGTTAAAATATGAAAACCTTTATGGGAATAACATCAATATTTAAAATCAACATTAACGCTGTAAATAATAGCAGCTATTTTATTTACAAGATACACTTACGTTCTTGGTGTTAAAATATTATTCATTATTTACCCCCACATCATGAACTTGGACCAATCCTTGCCTTGGCCGCAGCTGTTAACAAAATCTCTTCTTTCTTTTCATCATTCTTTTATTTGGCCTTGACTTCTGCAATAGCCCCCTTGCCCTCTTAATTAGGCAGGTCTTGAGTCAACGAGTCAGAGAGAAAGAGAGAGAGAGCTAGAGCAGAGTTTTAGGAGCCTAATAACAAAACAACGTGATATCACTTGTGAGAAAATTAAATTAAGAGTTTAATTTAAAACAATTATATTTCTCTGTTTCAGACAGTGACATTGATTTGTAATAATAATTATTAGTTATTATTTTATGCTAATTTTATGCTAATAAAAAAAATCAGGATCATATTTTGTTATCATTGTTGGTTAAATAAGAAGAATAGGCCTATGTAAAGTCTATCAGATCATAACACCACCTAAGCTTTTCATACATCTGTGCAAACTACCAATTTGGAGCTCACATCCAGTCATTTAAGTGTAATGGCGGTTGGGCAGTGAACTACACTGATGAGTAACCATGCCTGAGACCTGAAAAGATGCGTTGTCGCCCCGAGTAAAGGCTTTAGCTCAGTGGGCTAACACAATCTCGTGGAGCAAAGTTACAAACCACTTGATCACATTGGTACCATGTCACAGATTCGCAGTGGTGTAAATTACTTAAGTAAAAATACTTTGAAGTACTACTTCAATATTTTTGGGGGGTATATAGAATGGTGCCAGAGCGGATGGCTGCTGTTTTACGGGCTCCTAACCAATTGTGCTATTTTGTGTGTTTTGCATTGTTTGTAAAATATTTTGTACATAATGTTGATGCTACCGTCTATTATGACCGAAAAGAGCTCCTGGATATCAAAACAGCAATTACTTACCTCAAACTGGACAAAGATTTTTTCTTTAACGAGTCGGCCGCAAAGGATATAATGTTGCTCCCAGAGAAGGCCAAAATCCCTGTCATTCACATGAAGAAAATAAGGAAATACAGGGGGCGGAGAGCAGGGTGCCTTGTGAGAATTTGTTGGTGACTGTGTAACCTGCCTCTTCCATTCATTCTATAAGCCAATGTGCAATCATGGGAGAATAAACTGGATGAGCTCCGTTCGAGACTATCCTAACAATGGGACATTAAAACTGTAATATCTTATGTTTCACCGAGTCGTGGCTGAACGACGACATGGATAATATACAGTTGGCTGGGTTTTCGTGCATTGGTAAGATGAGGGTCGGGGGTGTGTGTCTATTTGTCAATAACGGCAGGTGCGCGATTAAGGTAGTCTCAAGGTATTGCTCCCCTGAGGTAGAGTACCTCATGATAAGCTGTAGACCACAGTATATACCAAGAGAGATTTAATCTGTATTTTTTGTAGCCATCTATTTACCACCACAAACCAACACTGGCACTAAGCCTGCACTCAACAAGCTGTATAAGGCCATAAGCAAACAAGAAAATGCTCATCCAGAAGTGGCGATTCCATTGGCCGGGGACTTTAATGCAGGCAAACTTAAATCCGTCACATGTGCAACCAGAGGAAAAAAACTCTACACCACCTTTACTCTATACACAGAGACGCGTACAAAGCTCTCCCTCGCCCTCCATTTGGAAAATCTAACCATAAATCTATCCTCCTCAATCCTGCTTACAAGCAAAAACTAATGCAGGAAGTACCAGTGACTCGCTCAATACGGAAGTGGTCAGATGACGTCGATGCTATGCCTTAAGACTGTTTTGCTAGCACAGACTGGAATATGTTCCGGGATTCATCCAATTCCATTGAGGAATTCCATACAGGTGTACAGGGGTGGCATGTAGCCTAGTGGTTAGAGCGTTGGGCCAGTAACCAAAAGGTTGCTAGATCGATTCCCCAAGCTGATAAGGTAAAAAGCTGTAGTTTTGCCCCTGAACAAGGCAGTTAACCAACTGTTCTAAGCCATCATTGTAAATAAGAATTTGTTCTTAACTGACTTTATTATTATTTTTAAATACCACTGTGAGAGCCAGAAATCTTGCTTGTTTTTTTGGTGACCAAATACTTATTTTCCACCATAATTTGCAAATAAATTCATTAAAAATCCTACAATGTGATTTTCTGGATTTTTTTTCTCATTTTGTCTGTCATAGTTGAAGGGTACCTATGATGAAAATTACAGGCCTCTCTCATCTTTTTAAGTGGGGGAACTGGCACAATTGGTGGCTTACTAAATACTGTCAGAATAGAATAGAATAGAATACGGTCAGAAGGACATAGTCAAAATATACGGAACTAATCATTTTGCCCAATCGTTTTCACTTTTGTAAGAAATATTGACAATATTAAGATTGAATTTCAGAATGAACAGTTGTGGCCAGGCATCATGACACTTTGGACATACAGGTAACTGCCAAAATCAAGGAAACATTTGAGTAAATTAGGGATATAAAGTATACTGAAAGCAGCTGCAGGTATTGTTCTTGAGTTAATTCAGAAATTAACATCCCATCATGCTTAGGGTCATGTATAAAAATGCCCAGTTGCCCATTATTTAGGCTACCATGACTAGAAAAGATCTCAGTGACTTTAAAAGAGGGGTCTTAAAGGAGAAAAGGGGATTTAAAGTGTGTGGGTGTGTGTGTGTGTGTTTGTCTGTCTCAGTCACCATATCAACCCAATTGAACACTTATGGGAGACTCATTCTGGAACGACGCCTGAGACAGCGTTTTCCACCACCATCAAAACAGTAAATGACGGAATTTATCATGGAAGAATAGTGTAGAATCCATCCAATAGAGTTCCAGACACTTGTAAAATCTATGCCAAGGTGCATTGAAGATGTTCTGGCAGCTCATGGTGGCCCAACGCCCAGTTAAGACACTTTGATTCGAATCCCCGAGCCGGAAAGATGGAAAAATCTGCTGTTCTGCTCTTGAGCAAGACAGTTAACACCTAACAACAACTGCTCCCCGGGCGTGGGTGACGTGGATGCACATCTCTGATTCAGAGTTGGGTTAAATGCGGAAGACACAATTTGGTTGAATGCATTCAGTTGTGCAACTGACTAGGTATCCCTAGGTGTCGAAAGTGTTCCACAGGGATGCTGGCCCATGTTCACTAAAATGCTTACCACAGTTATGTTTAAATTGCATAGATGTCCTTTGGGTTGTGGATCATTCTTGATACACACAGGAGTGTTAAAAACCCAGCAGAGTTGCAGTTCTTAACACACTCAAACCGGTAAGCCTGGCACCTATTACTATACCTTGTTCAAAGGCACCTAAATCTTTTGTCTTGCCCATTCACCGTCTGAATGGCACACATACACAATCCGTCTGACTTGTCTCAAGACTTAAAAATCCTTCTTTAACCTGTCTCCTCCCCTTCATCTACATTGATTGAAGTGGATTCTACAAGTGACATCAATAAGGGATCATAGCTTTCCCTTGGATTCACCTGGTCAGTCTATGTCATGGAAAGCGCAGGTGTCCTTAATGTTTTGTACACTGAGTGTATATTTGTTTGCTTATTAATCTAAATCAATTGGGCTCTTGCTCCACCTAGTGGCTCAACCTAGGTGAAACATTATGTCCAAAAATGAAAACGATGGCACTTGTGGGAAGTATGGGTGTAGGCCTAACCAGAAGATTGCTGTTTCCAATTTATCAGGTAAATGGGAGTAATGGGGATGTCATTCTCCC
Organism: Oncorhynchus clarkii lewisi; assembly: GCF_045791955.1. Lineage (NCBI taxonomy): Eukaryota > Metazoa > Chordata > Actinopteri > Salmoniformes > Salmonidae > Oncorhynchus > Oncorhynchus clarkii. The sequence goes on along the minus strand of NC_092176.1, from coordinate 1,243,445 downwards.
ACACAGCTATTTCACTAAATGAAAAGACTGGATCAAATAGGAAATGGTGACATGACATGGATAGGCCCATTTAAAACATAAAAATGTTATTGTAGCTGTAGGCTTTACCCTGGAATTATTCCTATTGTACAACAAAGTTTATTGGAAACCTGATGACACACAAATTCACTCATAGAAGAGAGAGAGAAAGAAAGACAGAGAGACATGAGTTTGACGTTGGAGAGTGGTCATGGGTGGGATATGGGCATCAGTTCAGTGAAGTGTTGGAGGAGCTGGGTAGTAACGGATTACTTGTAACGTATTACGTAATTCAGATGACAAAAATGAACAAATTGTAATCAGCCCAGATAACTTTTAAAAATGTAAGTCAATGACAGTTACATCATTCTTAACAGCTGATTACATTTTGGATTAATATGAAGCTGTGGGCTGCAAGTGTTTGCCTCAAACACCCCGAAGTCACAGCTTAGAAGTCACCTGTCAGTGGGAATGGTAGCTCCCTTCTGTTCTGATTTACTTGAAATCTTAAAAACAGCCAGATTTTCTCGCAATCTGAAAGGGTCTGGCCATGGGAGCCAGCAGCCCAGCCCCCTATGGTTAAGACGGTCTGCCCGAAGACAATGACTCCCCCGGCACTGAACTTCAGACTCAACATTGACATCTGATGGACTGGCTCATCTTGGGGGAAAGCAGAGAGAGAGAGAGAGAGGGGATGGGGTTTAAAGAATCAGGGACAAACCTATGCAAGTTTTTTTTGTCATTATTTGCAAATACTGGGGGCGCATTCCTCTGCTTAGACATTGCTGACACCTGCCAGATTTTACGCCTCGATATATATTTTTTTTACGTATCAGCTAACCACATCATATGATATAGCTATCTATGGCGTTATTTTCAGGCCTATGACGTGGACCATGGCTGCAACTCTACTTGTTCATGTCCATTAATCATTCTTCAAATATCTTATTTTGTTAATATCCTAAAAGTCATCCCTAAGATGACACATAAAATGGTCTGCAGTCTGCCAGAGATGGCAATACCCTCCATACATTTTTCTTTATACTTCCATTCTCCCACAAAATTACTCAAGCATGTTTCAGTTTATGAAAAAACCTTCTGCAAGGCCCCTTTTATCCAAAATCAACCCCTCGCCTCAAATCCTGCACACTTCTTGATGGCCCCTCAAGATACCCGTATATTAGGTGTAAGCAAAAAGATTGCGTTCTTCTGATTGGCCAAGAAGAAGTGCTTTGACGTGAGGGCGCAAGAATGGCGTTAAGTTCAGACCTTCGCCTCCTGAGTACATACCTTCATCTCCTGGATACAAACCAAGTAAACTTACATAAAAGTCTATTTGCTCTCTTGAGGATCTTGAAATAGAGTCAAGTTTGCAGGTTGGACTGGTAGGAGTGACATTTTTGGAAAGAGTGAATTCTTGCTTTTTGGCTAACCCATACGTTGTGTCAAGCTTGGTTAAGGACAAACTGGGAATGGTTACATCTGTGAACGTTTCAAAAATGGGAATTGTTCGAATGTTTTGTGCATCCTCCACCCAGAGGAAGCTGCCGCTTCGAGTCATGCATCTCAGGTTTCAACCTGAGTGATTAGTGGGGTAGAGGTGGATCAAATGAAAAATAATATTCCTGGTGTTTGTGACACCCACCGTTTGGTGAGACTTAGGTTTTTCTCAGTTACACCATTGGGTCTAAGTCTCATTGAGCTTTGACACATATTTTCTACCTGATATAAGGTCAGGTTTGTTTACATTGGCTATTCTGTGAGGGCCTGTTCCGAACTGTAGGTGCTAAGGATTCAGACATGTTGCAGCAGTGTGTAGAAGGGAGATCCCACGATGTGAGAAATGTGCAGGAGGGTATAGTCAGATGGAGTGTAAAGTTGTGATAGAGAAAGCACTGTGTGTCAACTGTGGGGGTGCCCATGCAGCTGGTGATCCGAAGTGCACTGTAAGAGAGACAGGTTGAGATTGCCAGAGTTTCGAGTGGGGCAGAATGTTTCCTATGCATAAGCAGTGAAAAGAATAAAGGATATCCCAAGGGTGAGTTATTTGACCCCCCCCCCCCAGTGAGCAGGCCTAGGCATGAAAAGACAGAACCAGAGAGGATGAGTTTTAATAAAGTAGGATTTATTGCTATGGTCATTAATTGTACCGCACAGATTAAATGGAAATCTCAGAAGATTGATTTGGTGGGTAAGCAGCAGATACGTTTTTGGGTGACAGCAATTTTAGTGCAGAAGAACTACAGGGGTTGTAAAATGTGCTATTCACACTCTGTGAAAGGCAGCAACATGCAAGTCTGCCGGAAAACTACACGAAGAAGAAGATCGCTAGGACTTTTCCGCCATTTTGGTAACACTATCCAGTGGTTTCAGATCTAGTAAAATGGGACATCTCCAGCTGTCTCAAGTGTCTTGAAAGAGGTGGTAGAGGTTGAGTTCTGACTGGTCAAATGAAACGTTTACCAGCGCAGTTTGACCCACCACGGCTGCTGTAGTTAGAAGAAGATTAATGGGTTTTGACGTGGAGTATTTCCGCAAAAACTGGATTGAGAAGCGACATGTAATTTAGCTGGTTGCCGTTTTAGCTAGCTAGATTGAAAAGGATTTTAGGGTCCCAGGTATACCATTTTTTTTTCTCCCTTCATAAAATAGAACATCATGATTAAAGCCATACTAATATTCAACAACCATGGAAAACCTCGACTTTCTAAATTCTACGAGCATTACGTGAGTATGCGAGTGTTTCTAATCTACTAGCTAGTAACGGTTAATAGCAAGCAAATCTGTCACACAGTTAACGTTAAAATGATCTAGCTAGATAACGTTACATACTGTACGTTACGAATCCAGTAAAGTTCAAGAGTAACTAGCTAACTAACTACACTGGGACTCTCGTAACGTTACTTATACAAAAGCTTTGTTTGATGTGACATCATAGCTAGCTAACAATAGCTATTTCATTTTGGGCTGACAACTAGCTAACCTTAACTAGTTAGCTATGGCAATGTTGTTAGCTAAAACTTAGATGTGCTAATTAACTGCATCATTATTGAAAACAGCATTACTTGTTAGCTAACGGTACTAGTCATATTCTGAAACGGTGTAATTTGAGATCAGGGCTGGTTTCCCAAAACCAATTTAATTGAAAGTTCACCCATTTTGCCTTATTACATGTGATTGTAGTTGATCCCCCAAACAGATTTTTTTTTGCACTTTGTTTCTTTAGTCATCACTTGACATAGACTACAATGGATTATGAAAATGTGTCTGTTATATCACTCCAAACCAACTCATATTATACTGAACAATATAAACACTACATGCAACAGTTAACGATTTTATTGAGTTCATATAAGGAAATGTCAATTTAAATAAATTAGGCCCTACTCTATGAATTCCACATGACTGGGCAGGGGCGAAGCTGGGCCAGGGATGGCATAGGCCCACCCACTGGGGAGCCAGGCCCAGCCAATCAGAATTGGTTTTTCTCCACAAAAGGGCTTTATTACAGACAAATACCCCTCAGTTTCATAAGCTGTCCGGGTGTCTGGTTTAAGACAATCTTCAGGTAAAGAAGCCAGATGTGGAGGTCCTGGGCTGACGTTGTTAACACATTGTCTGCGGTTGAGGCCGGTTGGCCAAATTTCTAAAACAATGTTGGATGCAGTTTATCGTTGAGAAATTAACATTCAATACTCTGGCAACAGCTCTGGTGAACTTTCCTGTAATCAGCATGCCAATCGCACGCTCCCTCAACTTGAGCCATCTGTGGCATCATTGTGTGACACAACTGCACATTTTAGTGGCCTTTTATTGTCCCCATCACAAGGTGCACCTGTGTAATGATCATGCTGTTTAATCAGCTTCTTGATATGCCACACCTGTCAGGTGGATGGCTTATCCTGGCAAAGGAGAAATGCTCACTAAAAGGGATGTACAGAAATTTGTGCAAAACATTTGAGAGAAATAAGGTTTTTGTGCGTATGAAACATTTCTGGGGTATTTTATTTCACCTCATGAAACATGGGACCAACACTTTGACATATATTTTTGTTCTGTTTACAGTACCAGTCAAAAGTTTGGACACACCTACTCATTCAAGGGTTGTTCTTGATGTTTACTATTTTTACATTGTAGAATAATAATGAAGACATCAAAAGTATGAAATAATAATAAATAATACATCTGAGTTTACATTGGCGCCTTACGTTCAGAAGTTCCAAAACATCCTTTGATTTTGCAGAGAACCACAATTTACAGGAATACTCATAATAAATATTGCTAAAAGATACAACTGTTATGCATGGAATTTTAGATGCACTTCTTCTTAATGCAACCGCTGTGTCAGATTTCAAAAAAACTTTACGGAAAAAGCAAACCATGCAATAATCTGAGTCGGCGCTCAGAGCCCAATCAAGACACAAATATAGCCGCCATATGATGCAGTCAACAAAAGTCATAAATAGCATTATAAATCTTCACTTACCTTTGCTGATCTTTGTCAGAATGCACTCCCACTTCCACAAGAAATGTTCGTTTTGTTCGGTAATGTCCATCATTTATGTCCAAATAGTTACTTTTGTTAGCGCGTTTGGTAAACAAATCCAAAGTCACGAAGCGCGTTCACTAAAAGCAGATGAAATGTCAAAGTTCCGTAACAGTAGAAACATGTCAAACGATGTATTGAATCAATCTTTAGGATGTTTTTAACATATCTTCAATAACGTTCCAACCAGAGAATTCCATTGTCTTCAGTAGTGCGATGGAGCTGAGCTCCCTCTCATGTGAACGCGCATGGTTAGCTCATGGCAGACCTTACTCATTCCCTTCTCCTTCGGCCCCACTTCACAGTAGAAGCATCAGACAAGGTTCTAAAGACTGTTGACATCTAGTGGAAGCCTTAGGAAGTGCAACATTACCAATACCCCACTGTATCTTCAATAGGAGCTCAGATTTCCCACTTCCTGGTTGGATTTTTTTCTCAGGTTTTTGCCTGCCGTATGAGTTCTGTTGTACTCACAGACATCATTCAAACAGTTTTAGAAACTTAATAATATGCATATTCTAGCATTTATGGCTTTGTAGCAAGCCGTTTACTCTGGGCATGCTTTTCATCCAGACGTGAAAATACTGCCCCCTTTTCCAACGAAGTTAAATCACCCATTTGGCGAAGTAGGGTGTAATTCAATGATAAATTAACAGGTATCGCATTGATTATATGCATCGCAGGACAAGCTAGATAAACTAGTAATATCATCAACCATGTGTAGCTAACTAGTGATTGTTAAGATTGATTGTTTTTTGTAAGATAAGTTTGGCTCCTTGCTGCACTTGCATAACAGGTAGTCAGCCTGCCACGCAGTCTCCTCGTGGAGTGCAATGTAATCAGCCATAATCGGTGTCTGAAAATGCAGATTACCGATTGTTATGAAAACTTGAAATTGTCCCTAATTAATCGGCCATTCCGATGACTCGGTCGACCTCTAGTATAAAGGGTGTTTGTGTGTGTCACCAGATATCAACCCAATTGAACCCTTGTGGGAGATACATTCTGGAGTGACGCCTGAGACCGCTTTTTCCACCACCATCAACAAAATACCAAATTATGGAATTTATCATGGAAGAATGGTGTATCATCAGTCCAATAGAGTTCCAGACACTTGTAGAATCTATGCCAAGACGCATTGAAGCTGTTCTGGCGGCACGTGGTGGCCCAACGCCCAATTAAGACACTTTGGTTTGAATCCCGAGCTGGCAAGATTGAAAAATCTACCATTCTGCTCTTTATCAAGGCAGTTAACCCCCAATAACAACTGCCCCACAGGCGCCGATGACATTGATTAAGCCTGCCCCCCGCACCTCTCTGATTCAGAGTTGGGTTAAATGCGGAAGACACAATTTGGTTGAATGCGTTCAGTTGTGCAACTGACTAGGTATCCCTAGGTGTCAAGTGTTCCACAGGGATGCTGGCCCATGTTGACTCCAATTTTTCACATGATTGTGTCAAGTTGGCAGCATATCGTTTGGGTGATGGACCATTCTTGATACACACAGGAAACTGTTGTGTGTGTGTGAAATGCACAAACCGTTGCGCCAGGCACCTACTGTACTACCATACCCCGTTCAAAGGCACTTAAATCTTTTGTCTTGCCCATTTACCCTCTGAATGGCACACATACACAATCCATGTCTGAATTGTCTCAAGAATTACAAATCCTTCTTTAACATGTCTCCTCTATAAAATACTAAGGTAAGATTTGAATGGAGAATGCTGATTCAAGAGCAACACTGCCTTTCTTTTCATCCTATCAGTATCGACACATGCTCCAACAACGCACTTATTGAACCTTATCTCTGCGTGGTCATGCGTTTCCCAAAGCACATCTTTGGTTGTTGAAGGAAAGACGCATCGTTAAAACACTCGCCTAAAACCGGGACCTGACTATTTTGTTTGCGTGGCTATGTCATTGATCTTGGAATATAGAATATCAGACCTGAGCAGTATTGTACTTTCTAATAATTAAACATGTAACGTGGAAGGAATAGCTACAAGTCTAGCTACTGAACTAGGGCAGGTTTACCGGTCTCCCAACAGTCTCGAACATTACTTCTTGTTAATGTGTTCATTATGTCCTCAAGCGTACCTTATGCTTCCCAGTCTAAACAATTCACGCATACATTATGGATTTAACTTTAAAAAAAAATATATAACTTTTGTTTATTTTGGTCTTCGGCATTCGGGATTCGGATCGTCACTAGTTGCCACAGTCATAAACCTTGCTTATTTCTAAAAATGTATTTTCTTACAATATGATTTTAACCTTAACCACACTCCTAACCTTAAAGACCAAAAAGCTGTTTTTGCACATTCCTTTTCTTGAGGCAAGTCGAAGTTCCTGTAGCCAAAGTCTACGCCCCTTCGTCGGTGATTGGTCAACAGTACTACTCCGAGTGGGAGTGGGAACATGCAGTGTGTGTTCTCATTCAAGGAGAGAGAACTCGTTTTCATTAGTGATGTGCAGTTTGCAATTTTAACGTCTTTGTACTGACTCAGTAGTTTGAGTGACTCGTTCATTTTAGTTGTTCTTTTAACCTGCCGGCCACTGACCACATCAGGATTAATATGCGCTCATTCGGCTAAGCGGCACCGGAGAAGTGCTCTGACCAAATAGATCATGCTGCAGGCAGCAATAACATGGAGAAGAAAAATACATCTTTTGAACTGGTAATTGATTGCATGGTGCAAGAAGGAATGCAATTCATTGATTATCGAATATTATGATAGACACCTTTTTGTAGAACCAAAACATACACGCAGTCTGTGCTCAACAAACTCGATTTGAGAGCGAATCGTTTGTGCTTCGGTTCAAGCAATATTTAGCATATCACCCTCGAGCAATGCATTCAACCAAAAATCTTTCACGAACTCGTCTAGTTGCGCCCACAACTAGACCTCCTTTCAAATGTATAAATAATATTGTATGCCTAGCAAGCAACAAATGTACATTTAAAGCATACATGTACAAGTCTTTGTCACAAATGACAGCTCCAATGTTTATGGTGAAAGACAGGCTGGTAGAATTTTCAGTTCACCGGTAGGGGGTCCTGCGTCCTCTGGGCATTACTGACTAAAATGAACAAAATTATTTGAAAGATTTGTTCTTTTGACTGAACAAGTCAAAGATCAGATTAAGTAAAAAGAGCTGAAATTCCCATTACTGGTTTTCATGGCAATTTTTTTCACTTGAGAAATACTGTGCAAAACATCTTGGGTAGATGTACAATTACATGAGTAAGGGCGTCCGCATGCTTCCCATCTGAAAGTTGGTGCATATATTATGATGAAGTTTTGGTCTTCGGCAAATGATTTCTTGGCTTTTCGTTCATGTTTATTTTTTTACTGAGGAAAACCCAAGTTCGGTAGCTGAAGTCTACACCCCTTCGTCTGTAATTGGTCAAAAGGAGAGATTCTTCAATTAAGTATTTGCATTTATTATGGATCACAGCAGCAACTCATCCTGAGGTCCGGCAACATTAAGGCAGTTCTACAATTTTAAAAACATTACAGAATTCACAACACACTGTGTGCCCTCAGGCCCATACTCCACTATCACATCTACAACGCATAATCCATATTTACATAGGGCGCATGTTATCATGTTACTTCACAGTCCCCGCTGTTCCAATTATTCATTACAAGATGTAGTTAAGGTTTATGGTTTGTAAATGATTTGTCCCAAATAAAATGCTTTTAGTTTTGGAAATATTTAGGACTGTCTTATTCCTTGCTACCCATTCCGAAACTAACTGCAGCTCTTTAAGTGTTGCAGTCATTTCAGTCGCTGTAGTAGCTGACGTGTTTAATGTTGAGTCATCCATATAGTTGAAGTCGGAAGTTTACATACACCTTCGCCAACTACATTTAAACTCAGTTTTTCACAATTCATGACATTTTCATCCTAGTAAAAATTCCCCGTCTTAGGTCAGTTAGGATCACCACTTTATTTTAAGAATGTGAAATGTTAGAATAATAGTATAGAGTGATTTTATTTCAGCTTTTATTTATTTCATTACATTCCCAGTGGGTCAGAAGTTTACATACACTCAATTAGTATTTGGTAGCATTGCCTTTAAATTGTTTAACTTGGGTCAAACGTTTCGGGTAGCCTTCCACAAGCTTCCCACATAGATGAGATGAGATCCTCAGACCCCTTGTGAGACCATATGCTGGTGCTGTTGGCCCTGGGTTCCTCCTAATGCAAGACAATGCTAGACCTCATGTGGCTGGAGTGTGTCAGCAGTTCCTGCAAGAGGAAGGCATTGATGCTATGGACTGGCCCGCCCGTTCCCCAGACCTGAATCCAAGTGAGCACATCTGGGACATCATGTCTCGCTCCATCCACCAACGCTGTTGCACCACAGACTGTCCAGGAGTCGGCGAATGCTTTAGTCCAGGTCTGGGAGGAGATCCCTCAGGAGACCATCCGCCACCTCATCAGGAGCATGCCCAGGCGTTGTAGGGAGGTCATACAGGCACGTGGAGGCCACACACACTACTGAGCCTCTATGACTATGATTAATAATGTCTAAAGCTGCACTGAAGTCTAACAAGCCCCCACTGCCCCTACAATCATTTTATCATAAATTTCTCTTTGGCAAATCTAATTTTATTAGTCCCATGCGCCGTACACAACAGGTGACTAATAAACAGGTAGACCTTACAGTGAAATGCTTACTTACGAGCCCCTAACCGACAGTGCAGTTTCAAAAAATAAGAATAAGAGAGAGAAGTAACAAGTAATTAAAGGGGAGCAGTAAAAAATAACAATCTATACGGGGGTACCGGTACAGAGTCGATGTGCGGGGGCACCGGTTAGTTGAGGTAGTATGTACACGTAGGTAGAGTTAAAGTGACTATGATGTTCAGGAGTCTTATGGCTTGGGCTAGAATCTATTTAGAAGCCTCTTGGACCTAGACTTGGTGCTCAGGTACCGCTTGCTGTATGGTAGCAGAGAAAACAGTCTATGACTAGGGTGGCTGGAGTCTTTGACAATTTTCAGGGCCTACCTCTGACACCGCCTGGTATAGAGATCCTGGATGGCAGGAAGCTTGGCCCCAGTGATGTACTGGGGTGTTCACACTACCTTCTGTGGTGCCTTGCGGTTGGAGGCCGAGCAGCTGCCATACCATGCAGTTATGCAACATGGTATAGATGCTCTCGATAATGCAGCTGTAGAACCTTTTGAGCATCTGAGGACCCATTCCAAATCTTTTCAGTCTCCTGAGGGGGAATAGGTTTTGTCGTGCCCGCTTCACGACTGTCATGGTGTGCTTGGACCATGTTAGTTTGTTGGTGATGTGGACACAAAGGAACTTGAAGCTCTCAACCTTCTCCGCTGCAGCCCCGTCGGTAAGAATGGGGGCATGCTCGGTCCTCTTTTTCCTGTAGTCCACAAGCATCTCCTTTGTCTTGATCACTTTGAGGGAGAGGTTGTTGTCCTGGCACCACAGGGCCAGGTCTCTGACCACCTCCCTATAGGCTGTTTTGCTGTCGGTGATCAGGCCTTCCACTGTTGTCATGGAAAATGTAATGAGGGTGTTGGAGTCGTGCCTGGCCATGCAGTCATGAGTGAAGGGGGATTACATTAGGGGGCTGAGCACACACCTCTGAGGGGCCCCTGTGTTGAGGATCAGCGTGGTGGATGTGTTACCTTTCCTTACCACCTGTGGGCTGCCCGTCAGGAAGTCCAGGATCCAGTTGCAGAGGGAGGTGTTTAGTCCCAGGGTCCTTAGCTTATTGATGAGCTTTGAGGGCACTATGGTGTTGAACTCTGAGCTGTAGTCAATGAATAGCATTCTCACAGGTGTTCCTTCTGTCCAGGTGGGAAAGGGCAGTGTGGAGTGCAATAGAGACTGCATCATCTGTGGATCTTTGGGGTGGTATGCAATTTGGAGTGGGTCTAGGCTTTCTGGGATGATGGTGTTGTGAGCCATGACCAGCCTTTCAAAGCACTTCATGGCTACAGATGTGAGTGCTACGGGTTGGTAGTCATTTAGGCAGGTTACCTTAGTGTTCTTGGGCACATACACTACGTTGGTCTGCTTAAAACATGTTGGTATTACAGACTCGAACAGGGAGATGTTGAAAAATGTAATTGAAGACACTTGCTAGTTGGTCAGCGCATTCTTGCAGTACATGTCCTGGTAATCCAGCTCGCCCTGCGGCCTTGTGAATGTTGACCTGTTTAAAGGCTCTTACTCACGTTGGCTATGGAGAGCGTGATCACACAGTCTTCTGGTACAGCTGGTGCTATCATGCATGTTTCGGTTTCTGGTTGGGGTATGTATGGTCACTGTGGGGACGACTTCATCGATGCACTAATTGATGAAGCCAATGACAGATGTGGTGTACTCCTTAATGCCATTGGTGGAATTCCGCAACGTATTCCAGTCTGTGCTAGCAAAACAGTCCTGTAGCTTAGCATCTGCTTCATCTGACCACTTTTCTATTGATCTAGTCACTGGTGCTTCCTGCTTTAATGTTTGCTTGTAAGCAGGAATCAGGAGGATAGAATTATGATCAGATTTGACAGATGTAGGGTGAGGGAGAGCTTTTTATGCATTTCTGTGTGTGGAGTATAGGTGGTATAGATTTTTCCCTCAGGTTACACTTTTAACATGTTGATAGAAATTAGGTAACACTGATTTAAGTTTCCCTGCATTAAAGTCCACGGCTACTAGCGCCCCTTGGCTGGCTTTTTCTTGTTTTCTAATGGTGGAATAGAGCTCATTCAATGCTATCTTGGTGCCATCCTCTGACTGTGGTGGTATGTAAACAGCCACAAAGAATATAGATAAACTCTCTCTGTAGGTAATGTGGTCTGCAGTTTATCATGGGAAACTCTACCTCAGGCGAGCAATGGCTAGAGACTTCCTTAGATATCGTGCACCAGCTGTTGTTTACAAAAATACATAGACCACCTCCCCTTGTCTTACCAGACGCCTCTGTTTTATCCTGCGGGTATTTCGTATAACCAGTATGTTGATTTTGTCGTCGTTCAGCCACGACTCCGTGAAGCATAAGATGTTGATTTTTAGTATCCCGTTGGTAGTTTAATCTTCTCAATAACTAATTTTATTGTCCAAAGATTACATGTTTGCGAGCAGAATTGAGGGGAGTGGGGGTTTATTCGATCGCCTCCTTCTCCTCAGAAGGCAGCCCGCCCTCCGGCCTCTCTTTCTCCACCTCCTCTTCACGCAGATCACCTGGGTCGGGGCCTGTTCCCGAGGGAGCCGTGTATCCTCGGGCTCGTCAGAGTCGTGAAAGAAGAAAAAGGATTCTGCTAGTCCTTTGTAATCACAGTCCTGATGTCGTCTAGAAGTTATTTTCAATCATAAGAGACAGTAGCGGCAACATTATGTACAAAAATAGTAAAAAAATAAGTTACGAACAACGCAAATAAACTAACAAAAAAACTATCGGTTGGGGGCACGTAAAATGTCTGCCTTCTGCTCCGGCGCCATTTTACTTGGCAATCATCAGTCATTTGTGTAAGTGCTGTGCTTGTTGAGTGTCCTTCCCTATATGCGTGTTGAAATTCTGTTGTTAATTTGTTTACTGTGAAATGGTATTGTATCTGGTCAAACACTATTTTTTCCATTTGTTTACTTAGGGTTGGTATCAGGCTGATTGGTCGCCTATTTGAGCCTGTAAGAGGTCTTTACTATTCTTGGGTAGCGGAATGACTTTAGCTTCCCTCCAGGCTTGAGGGCACACACTTTCTAGTAGGCTTAAATTGAAGATGTGGTAATATTGTCCCCTATTATCCTCAGTAATTTTCCATCCAGATTGTCAGACCCCGGTGGCTTTTCATTGTTGAAAGATAACAATAATTTGTTCACCTCTTCCACACTGACTTTACGGAATTCAGAAGTACACTTGTCTTTCATTATGTGTGTGTGTGTGTGTATATACGTATATATGTGTGTATATGTGTGTGTGTATATATACGTATGTGTGTGTGTGTGTGTGTGTGTGTGTATATACTTATATATATGTGTATATACAGTGCCTTGCGAAAGTATTCGGCCCCCTTGAACTTTGCGACCTTTTGCCCCATTTCAGGCTTCAAACATAAAGATATAAAACTGTATTTTTTTGTGAAGAATCAACAACAAGTGGGACTCAATCATGAAGTGGAATGACATTTATTGGATATTTCAAACTTTTTTAACAAATCAAAAACCGAAAAATTGGGCGTGCAAAATTATTCAGCCCCCTTAAGTTAATACTTTGTAGCGCCACCTTTTGCTGCGATTACAGCTGTAAGTCGCTTGGGGTATGTCTCTATCAGTTTTGCACATCGAGAGACTGAATTTTTTTCCCATTCCTCCTTGCAAAACAGCTCGAGCTCAGTGAGGTTGGATGGAGAGCATTTGTGAACAGCAGTTTTCAGTTCTTTCCACAGATTCTCGATTGGATTCAGGTCTGGACTTTGACTTGGCCATTCTAACACCTGGATATGTTTATTTTTGAACCATTCCATTGTAGATTTTGCTTTATGTTTTGGATCATTGTCTTGTTGGAAGACAAATCTCCGTCCCAGTCTCAGGTCTTTTGCAGACTCCATCCATCAGGTTCTTCCAGAATGGTCCTGTATTTGGCTCTATCCATCTTCCCATCAATTCTAACCATCTTCCCTGTCCCTGCTGAAGAAAAGCAGGCCCAAACCATGATGCTGCCACCACCATGTTTGACAGTGGGGATGGTGTGTTCAGCTGTGTTGCTTTTACGCCAAACATAACGTTTTGCATTGTTGCCAAAAAGTTCAATTTTGGTTTCATCTGACCAGAGCACCTTCTTCCACATGTTTGGTGTGTCTCCCAGGTGGCTTGTGGCAAACTTTAAACAACACTTTTTATGGAT